>NC_059301.1:22797253-22819753 GCF_017591435.1 Portunus trituberculatus | reverse complement strand
ATATATATATATATATATATATATATATATATATATATATATATATATATATATATATATATATATATATATATATATATATATATATATATATATATATATATATATATATATATATATATATTCTTTATTTTCATTTATTTATCAATTTTTAACATGCATACATACATAGTATAGTGGTAAAAAATATCGTTTATCTGCAACCATGACAATGGAGGTGTTTGTGCAAGATAATGACCTGATGGCATGTGCGCCTCGAGGTGTGAGTTAATCAGCACAACATGAATAAAGGAAAGACCGCAGAAAATTGAGTGTCAGTGTTGGCAATGTGAACAGTGCAGTGAGGATGAGGGCGTGTGCTGCGTGGGGAGCGCCATACACGCCGCAGACCGCCACCATTACAGAAGAGGTTGTGCTGAGTGACCACAACACACACCAGTAAAACTCCAGTGATGTGTGTTGTCATCGTGTATTTCTGAGACCATTGGATAGACTCTACTGATCAGTGTCGTCAGAGTCAGAGAACACAGCAGTGAGGCAAGGTGGCGCCCCGCCCTCTCCCTTCCCTCCTCTCCACTAATTAGGTGTAATTTGACCCGCGGCGTTGTTTTCCCTTGTTTGTGTTTAGGCTTCGGGGCAAGGTAGGCTGGATTAAAGTGCTCGTGTTTGTGTCGGACGAAGACTGTGTAGAGTGTGAGGCGTGGCCACGGGCGCCAGCCCGGCCTTCCGCCTCGCCTACCGTCATGAGCCACCCACACCCACCAGTCTCACTAAGATACGTTACCTGCATCTTTTCCGCGTCTTTAGTCAACATGATAATTATTACCATTACACCATTTATACAAATGGTTATTACAATCACAGTAATTCTAAACATCTCAATTATCTCGCTTTTTTATTGTTGCTTTAATTACGGTCGTGTGACTGTGACCCGTAATTACCGCCTCTTCCTTGTAATTGCGTCGTGGCCGGATGTTTAATAGTAATTACCTACTCATCCCTGTCACTGATGGCGGCGTCTGTCCTTGAGGTGGTGTTCTCATCAACACTCCTGGATTTTCTCCGTGTGAGAACGTGCTTCGTGTTCCAAAACGCTGGGTGGTGGCTTGGCTCCTGCAGCGAGACGCGGAGGGCAGGCAGACGTGTACTGGGTGTGTGAGTGCAGAGAGAGAGAGAGAGAGAGAGAGAGAGAGAGAGAGAGAGAGAGAGAGAGAGAGAGAGAGAGAGAGAGAGTTGGGAGGTGAGAGGGAACAGACGATAAAAAAAGGTAAAGATGAGGAAGGAGAGATAGATAAGGAAAAGAGAGTATAGGGAGAACAAATATAGGACTGATAGAAAGATTATGATAGGAGAGAGACGATAATAGAAAAAAAAATGAATAAAGTATAAAGAATATAAGAGAAATGGAAGATAGAGAACGCTAAGAAAGACACAAATGAAAACAGGCATAGAAAGAAAATGACTCGAATACATAATAACTAATAATATAATAGGAAATCCTTGAGGTAAAAAGAACAAATAGAAAAAAAAAAAAGAAGATAATGGATGTGAATATCAGACAACAACAAATCTTCAGGCCTTTTGTGTTTTGACTGAAGACTTCTCTCTACCATTAAAGAATAGCAACAAAAAAGAAAATAGTTACAGGTGAAATAGTGAGGTGAAACATGAGAGAGGGGCGTCTAGAAGGAATGTTGGTAGAGGAGTGTGGAGTGAGAGAGCGGGGGAGAGAAGAGTCAAGGAGGGGATGAAAGGCAAGCACGGGAGCATGAACAAGGTCTATGCCACGGGTGAATAGGAATTTTGTAAGAGAGGAGGGGTAGGAGGAGGAGGAGGAGGAGGAAGGGGGGAAGCTTGAGGTGAAGGGGAAGTGGAAAATGTCCTTCTCTTATGTTCTTTCTTCCATTTTACCTCTCTCTCTCTCTCTCTCTCTCTCTCTCTCTCTCTCTCTCTCTCTCTCTCTCTCTCTCTCTCTCTCTCAGCATTAATGTGTGCGTGTCGTTATGGGGAAATATATGTCCTGTACATACGAGTAGCAGTAGTGATAGGGCACCTGCCGATGGCCGGGCATACCTGTAATTAGCGAGGCCTTCACCTGCAGCACCTGGCAGCACGAGGAAGCTCCACAGCTGTGCGTGCCTAGTGCAGGTCGAGGACATGTTGGGATATCAGTGAAGTGACGACAACTTATCTGAGACGGTACCTGTGACTCCGGCTTGGTTTGCCTACCATCACCACCACCACCATCACCATCACCACCTGGCTCCTGCACCTCCACCTGCATCCTCCTCCCACTCCATCCCCTTCACTCCCCCGCCCCTGAGTCCTCAGACCTGCCCTACAAACCCAGCCTTGCCAGCCTTGTCTGGAGAACTTGCCCTTGACTCCCTTGCTTTACGCTGGGCCGGGCGCCGGAAGGGGGAGGGGAGGCAGGCAGTAGGAGGGTAGGCCATGTGCCGGAACCCCGCGGGATGAGGCAGCCTGGTATGACCTCAGTCCTCCTGGATGCGAGGAGGCCCGCCTCCCTCAGGCGACCTCCTCAGAGGCCCAATGCTGCAAAGCTACTCAAGGCCAAGACGGTGAGTGTGTGTGTGTGTGTGTGTGTGTGTGTGTGTGTGTGTGTGTGTGTGTGTGTGTGTGTGTGTGCGCGCGCGCGTGTGGTGAATGTAAGGCAGGTATGTAATGTATGAAGCAGGTATTTGATGAATGGAAGGCTGGTGTTTAGTCAATGTGTACCAGATGTGTGGTGAGTGTGTAACAAGTATAGTAGTGAATGTGACGGGTGTGTGGGGAGTGTGACAGGTGTGTGGGGAGTGTAGCAGATGTGTGGTGTGGAGCGGAGCGGCACGTTTGAGGGACAAGGCCTCTCGTCTCTACGCAAGATGAAAGTCCACGTACACAGAGGTCAGAGAGTTTACACACACACACACACACACACACACACACACACACACACACACACACACACACACACACACACACACACACACACACACACACACACACACACACAGAGAGAGAGAGAGAGAGAGAGAGAGAGAGAGAGAGAGAGAGACGATACAAACATACACATATAAAAATACAAACACAATGCACCGAAAAAAAAAAAAAAATCGAAAAAACTGATCTTTTTATATTTTCTACTACTACTACTACTACTACTACTACTACTACTACTACTACTACTACTACTACTACTACTACTACTACTACTACTACTACTACTACTACTACTACCACCACTACTGCTACAATGGGCCCGGTAAAAGGTCTCATACTGTCAGCAGGTGTTGTCCACTTCTTGACCTCGATACAAACCTGCTGGACGACCTTTCATTGTCACCCTAGGCCACTTTACCTGCGTTCTGGCCCTTGTACAGGTGTGTGTGTGTGTGTGTGTGTGTGTGTGTGTGTGTGTGTGTGTGTGTGTGTGTGTGTGCAGTTGTGAGGAAAACAGCGGTGGATCAGACAGGTGTTTACATAAGGCATGTTTTGAGAGAGAGAGAGAGAGAGAGAGAGAGAGAGAGAGAGAGAGAGAGAGAGAGAGAGAGATTTGTTACGGCTTAATGAAATCAGTAATCTTTTCTTGCCTTCCATTCTTTCTTTCTTTCTTTCTCCATTTCCTTTTATTATCTTCCTTTATTGTGACGTGACATGAAATTAACAATATTTTCCTTCCTTCCATTCTTCCTTTTATTCTCTGTTTCCTTTTCTGTCTCTCCTTTCATTCACCTTCCTTATATTTCCACATCTCACTAAATCAAATGTTCTATTCCTTCCTATCTTTCTTCTCTATTCATTTCTTTTCTTATTTTCTTATTTCCCTCTTTTATTTCTCCATGTCTTTGTCAACAATTTCTTTCTTCTTTTCTTCCCTCCTTTCCTTTCCTGTCATTTCTTCTTCTTCTCCATTCTTCGTTTTCTATTCTTTTTCTTTCTCAGTTTTGTTGTTGTTGTTGTTGTTGTTGTTGTTGTTAGCTTTCATCATCGTCATCATTATTTTATTTTTGTTTTTGTTCTTATTCTTATTCTTGTTGTGCTTGTTCTTGTTCTCCCTGTCCTTTTTTTCTTTTCATCTTCTTCTTCTTCTTCTTTTTCTTCTTCTTCTTCTTTTTCTTCTTCTTCTTCTTCTTCTTCTTCTTCTTCTTCTTCTTCTTCTTCTTCTTCTTCTTCTTCTTCTTCTTCTTCTTCTTCTTCTTCTTCTTCTTCTTCTTCTTCTTCTTCTTCTTCTTCTTCTTCTTCTTCTTCTTCTTCTTCTTCTTCTTCTTCTTCTTCTTCTTCTTCTTCTTCTTCTTCTTCTTCTTCTTCATCATCATCATCATCATCATCATCATCATCATCATCATCATCATCATCATCTTCTTCTTCTTCTTCTTCTTCTTCTCATCTTCATCATCATCATCTTCTTCTTCTTCTTCTTCTTCTTCTTCTTCTTCTTCTTCTTCTTCTTCTTCTTCTTTCTTTTCTTTTCATCATCATCATCATCATCATCATCATCATTATCTTGTTCCTGTTTTCTGATTTTCCTTTTTCCTCTTCTTTACCCTCCTTCTCTCTTTCTTCCTATATTTTTACACGACCTCTTTTCATTGCTCGCGTGTCTGTCCCCTTTTTCTTTCCTCACATCCTTGCCTTTTAAAAACTCAACATCTTCCTTTTAAACTTCTGAGCGGTTCCTCTCATCTAACCTCCTCATCAGTCAGTAGGTCAGTCAGTCTAGCTATCTCTGCCTGTCTGTCTGCGTGTCTGTCAGTCTGTCTGTCTGTCCATGTGTAGCTGTCTTATTCTGTTTTATATTCAGCTTCTTATCTTTGAATATTTCTTTGCGTGCGTGTTTGTGTCAGAGAGAGAGAGAGAGAGAGAGAGAGAGTAGTTTTGATGGAAATAAGGAAGGAAGAGTGACGAGAAGGGTAAGAGTGGATGGGAGGGAGGGAAAAAGGGAGAGGAGGAGGAGGAAAGAGGGAGAGAGGTCGGCATCTTTTGATCATACGGGCAAGAGGCCAACCATTCGCTCCTGTCCTCTCTCTCTCTCTCTCTCTCTCTCTCTCTCTCTCTCTCTCTCTCTCTCTCTCTCTCTCTCACCTGTTGTTGTTGTTGTTGATTTCTCTCTGTTTACTAAGTTTACCTGTTTATACTTCATGCTGTCTGTCGGTCTGTCTGTCTGTATGTCTGTTTGTTTGCCTGTTTGTTTAGATTCTGTTGGTGTGTCTGTTTGAAGAATATTGCTAAGGAGCTTGGTTATAATTATTTCTTTAATTTTCATTTATTTACTGTCATCATTATCATCACCATTATCGTCATCATCATCATCATCATCATCATGTCTTTCTTATTTTTCTTTTTGATTTCTACTACTACTACTACTACTACTACTACTACTACTACTACTACTACTACTACTACTACTACTACTACTGTTTGTTTCATCTTCGTAACCTGAACAAAGTAAACAAATAGAAAACGAAACTGAGAACAGCCACCTGAGCGCCTCTTCTTCCTCCTCCTCCTCCTCCTCCTCCTCCTCCTCCTCCTCCTCCTCCTCCTCCTCCTGGTCCTCAACTCTTTCTCTACCTCTTCCTTATATTTCCTCAATTTTACTTCCCTTTCTTCATCTTTGAGTGTGTGTGTGTGTGTGTGTGTGTGTGTGTGTGTGTGTGTGTGTGTGTGTGTGTGTGTGTGTGTGTGTGTATAATTTTATCGTTACTTTTTTCACAAGTATATCTATGTTTTACCTGGTGTGTGTGTGTGTGTGTGTGTGTGTGTGTGTGTGTGTGTGTGTGTGTGTGTGTGTGTGTGGTCTGTTTACAAGTGAGGCATGCCAGGGGGGGTAGGGGGATTCTCAGAAGGAACTCCCTCTCCTTTCTCCCCCCAATTCTCTTTCCCTCCCTGCTTCCCCTTCCTCTTCCCCCTTACTTCCCCCTCCCCTCTTTAACTCTCTTCCCTCTCCAGCCAGTCCTTCTCGGAACTATCCCCTCATTCTTCCCGGAGACAAAAACACATATAATATCTTAATTGAGAGAGAGAGAGAGAGAGAGAGAGAGAGAGAGAGAGAGAGAGAGAGAGAGAGAGAGAGAGAGAGGAAATGGTGACCTATCTATATAGTACATTCAAGGTCCTCTCTCTCTCTCTCTCTCTCTCTCTCTCTCTCTCTCTCTCTCTCTCTCTTAAGCAAACCCCACATTTATGAAAATATACGTGACCTTCTACTGTGTGTGTGTGTGTGTGTGTGTGTGTGTGTGTGTGTGTGTGTGTGTGTGTGTGTGATTATTTTCCCCCTCCCTCCTTCCTAGCTCCTCCCTTTTCCCTACTTTTCCACCCTTCCCTCAGGGCGATTCCTTTCTTCCTTCTCCCCCTCCCCCATTCCTCTAGACTTCCCTTGCTCTCGTCCTCCTTCTCCTTCTCCTCCTCCCCCGTCACTCCCAGCGGGCAAGCGAGGCAGGTAATTGGACGGTGATTACAGGAGTTAACACTCATGAAGTTGTGGGGAGGTCGCTATTCCCTCCCCCTTCCTTGCCCCTCCATCATTACTGTGTGTCACGCCAGGGACACACACACACACACACACACACACACACACACACACACACACACACACACACACACACACACACACACACACACACACACCGTTAGCTACACTCAACATTCCCTTTCTTTCTCTCAGTGTTTGCTTGTGAGTCGCCCGTGTGATATTTCAGGAAAGCTTGGTGGTGTTGGTGAGAGGATAGAAGCACTGGGACAGACTGCGGCCACCTGTCACTTAAGACTTTGTTTGTGGAGGGTAGAGTGACTGCCCGGGACACTGGTATGAGGAGGGTGATTCAGTATCTGAGCGTTGATGGTATTATGATATTTGAGGGTAAGGTTGAGTAAGGCCTTTTAGCATCTCAACATCAGTATATGAGGATAATAATTAACCTCTTCAGTACTGGGACGCTTTTTTACCATGAATTTTAGGTGTGATTAGACGATTTTACTTATATTAGTTAGGGTCTATAGAGGTCAGAAGATTAATGGCCAGAATCTTCACTGTTTTAATCCCCACATAAGTTTTTGAAGCTGTATAAAATCACCAAATAGTAAGTAGAATGAATATAAAAACGTGTCCTGGTACCGAAGGGATTGATATGGTAACTCATTTCATTAGTGTGTCATCTATTTCGTCAGGTTATTTGAGGAGAGGGATGAATAGCACCTTTTAATGCCTCAGCGTCGATATTCCGTTATGTTGTATGAGGACAGGGATGCATTAACTCTATACTAGCTCCCTGCATTACCGTAACGTCGATTTCATTATGATATGTGAAAGCACAGTTGATTAATTCCTTGCACCACCTTGTTAATCCTCCACATGAGTTTCTTAAGTTGTATGAAGTCGCCAAATAGTAAGCAGAATGAATATGGAAATGCATTATGGTACTGAAGGGATTAAGGGCTGTAAAGGATATGACGAGGGTGACATGAACAGAATCCTCATGTTAGTAATTGGGATAGGAGAAGAAATAATGAGTTTCTGAAGTTGTATATAATCACCAAATAGTAAGCAGAATGACTATGGAAACACGTCATGGTACTGAAGAGGTGTTATGCTTACTCATGTAACATAACTTCTGTCTTGTTGACTTTGTTGTTTGGAATTTGTCTGCATTACTGAATAGATTGATGATTACATTTCCTCTATTTTGTGATGATTGAGAGAGAGAGAGAGAGAGAGAGAGAGAGAGAGAGAGAGAGAGAGAGAGAGAGAGAGAGGAAAGCAGGAAGGATAAGAAAGGAACACATCAGTCAGCTTATGAATGGAAAATCTGCTGGGAGGAATGAATGATTTTGTGTATATTATCTCAAGACTCGTGTGAATAGATAGTGCCATTCAAATATAAGAGGATGAAGTGGACAGGTCAGTGTGGTGTGCATGTTTTGATAAGAAGAATGCCGATGGAGAGAATAAAGCCTTCGTTATAGTGAGGGCAATACAGACATTTGATCTCGTTAACATTGATAAGACACGCCACAACTTGCGATTAAATTCCGTGAGGGTGAAGTGGACGTGTCAGTGAGGAGTGCATTTTGTGGCAAGAGGAATGTATCTTAATCCCTACAGTACTATGACGCGTTTTCATTTTCATTCTGCTTACTATTTGGGGATTCTGTATAGCTCCAGAAACTTATGTGAAGATTAAAATAGTGAAGACTCTAGCCATTAATCTTCTAACCTCCATAGACTCTTCCTAATGTCAATAAAATCATCTAATCATACCCAAACCCAAATGCGTCCCAGTACTGAAGGGGTTAAAGTAAAGGGGAACATAGAATCTGAACCAGAGTGAATCCAGTGCAGGAAATTTGGTATGACTGACTGTTGGGACACGTGACACGCCGCACAAAGGTATCGTAGTGATAAACAGAAGGCAGAACAGACTAGTTGAAGGGATGGAATAGGATAGGCAGCTGACACGTATGAGCAGAAAAGATTGTTGGGGAAAACTGTGGAAAGGAATAGAGTTTAATTGTGGAATCATGGTGTTTAACCCGTTCAGTACCATGACGCCTTTCCATATCCATTCTGCTTACTATTTGGTGATTCTATACAGATTCAGAAACTTATGTGGGGGATTAAAATAGTGAAGACTGTGGCCATTAATATTCTGACCTCCGCAGACCCTTCCTAATTTTAATAAAATGGTCTAATCGCACACAAATCTTAAAGTAAAAATGTGTCCCAGTACTTAGGGGTTAAAGATGATAATGATGATGGTGGTGTTGATGGTAGTGGTGGTGGTGATAAGAAAACACCGGTAACATGATGAAACTAAGCAAAGATGACAGAATTTCTCTCTAAAAATGATAATTATGGGAATGTTATGGTGATGGTGATGAAAAAAAACCGGAAATATTAAAAAAAAGAAAATTCGTAACAATAGCTTCACGAGAAAGGAAGCTGTTATGATACTGAAGCCTTATATCCATGGCCAGTGACAGGAAAACATTGAGAAAATCACGTTTCTGAATCATGCACCAAATCCAAAGACTTATTAAGAAAAGATTCCAAATGTGATTGATAAAGATGTGAAATAGAAAAGTAATGGCAGTAATGATGGAAAAGGGGAATTGTCATAAACGAGATAGATAAAAAGAAAAAAAGCAGTAACAAGAGAACTGAAGAAAATAGCTTTAAAAATGAAAAAAAAAAAATAATAATGTGTTGGATTATAATGTGCGCTGATCTGGAAGTGGATGACCAGAGACAAGACAGTAGAGTATATAAAACAATAAAATAGTAATAAAGAGAGAGAAATGAACTTTTTGGGATTAGAAGTGTGGGAAATAGCAAGAAGAAGAAACAGAAATAGTAGAGAATAAAGAACAAGAAATATAGAAGAAAAGAAGAAACACTAAAGAAGTACAAAAGAAGAAGAAGAAGAAGATGATGATGATGATGATGATGATGATAATGAAGAAGTACAGAAAAAAAAGAAGTGAAGAAATAAAAAAAAAAAGAAGTATAACCACCACCAACACCAAAAAAAAAAAAAAAAAAAAAACCAGTAAATTCTCAAATACCTATTATGGAAGGCGAGGGAGTGTGCAGGAATCTTGAAGTGAAGTGGATATGACCGCAGCACGAAGCAGGAAAGATGCGCAAATACCAGAGAACAGTAATGCGTGAGAGGCGGAAGTCAGGTAACAATTTAGAACGAAGATAATAAAATATGTCAAGTGAGAGAGAGAGAGAGAGAGAGAGAGAGAGAGAGAGAGAGAGAGAGAGTGTATGGTAAAAGATATGAAATGTGTTGAAAAGATTATAATACGTGACATTTCTATCAGCCGTAGTGATTAGATAAGTAAAATGTCCACAGCGGATGTAAGATAAAAGATGAAGAGTTTGAAAATAAGTAGGTGAAGGTGAAGAGATTTTGATGACTATTTAGGTATTAAGTGAAGAGAAAGATGAACAAGATGACGAGGGCTTATTAGATGAAGGAAATTTAATGAGTAAGACGAAAAATGGATGTAGAAAGGAACTAAGTGGTAGGAGAAGCAACGAATGTGTTAGAATGTGGTGAGTGAGGTAATAATTGATAAAGAAAGTAACTAAATGAAAGGTGAAGTAAGGGATGAGTTAGAATTTGATGAGTAAGATAAAAGTAGGTAAAGGAAGAAATACAAGAAAAGGAATAGACTGAAGGAAATTGATGGTTAAAATAAAGTAAATGAGATGTGAGATGAGAAAGCGTTAGAAATTCAATGAGTAAATAAAATAAAAAAGTAACGAGTAAGTTGAAATAAGCGAAGAAATTTGAGAGGAAGATAAAACTGAAGAAAGAATGAACCAAGAAAGAAAAAAAAAAAAAACAACTGATGAGTAAGAATTTTATGAGTAAGAGAAGGGAGAGGTAGTGAGTGAAGGAATTCGATGAGTAAGCAGGGAGGGCGTCTCCGGGATAAACAGGCAAGATACCCTGGCTCAGGATACACTAATTAGTTACGGCCAGGTGTAGAAAACCGTGAAGGAGAGAGAGAAAAAAAAGAAACATAAAGAAAGGAATATCTGCAAAGCATGTGGAAGCCATAGAGTGGATGCATGAGGAGGTTACTAAGTGTGGAGGTGAAAGTGGACGGCAGCTTTGCGTGTGTGGATTAGAGTAATTGTGATGTCAGAGGGTGTGGCTGAGTGATGAGATAAAGTCTTCTAATTTTTAACGCTTTGTTCTCTCATCAAGATTAGTGTGGTTCTCGTGGTGTTTTTCCCATGGGTAGCGTAGGGTTCGGGTTAAGTCTTATTAAATCCATCACTTCAGTCATGGAAAGGTCCTTGGAAACTCGACTTTTCTGGAGCCTGTTTATGTTAGTCGTGATAAGATTCTATTTTCAAAAGCATGTTTCTATCATAAAGAAGAATAGGTTAGGTTAGATTAGAAGAGCACATTGGTAATTTAACTGGAATTTTATGGTATACATTTTCCCAGTTGATGACATAAATTCTGTGTTAATAAGAACATAAGAAAAGAGGGAAGCTGCAAGAGGCCACCAGTCCTACACGTGGCAGTCCCTGTGTGATTAAAGCTGCCTAATTCCATCTATCATCCCCATCCATGAACTCTGTCGCTAAAATCATAAAATCTTGAAAGTTGAAAATAGCTGAGATGAGAATCCAAAATGTTTCATAATACTAACTGAAACATCGTACTTGGATATTCTTTAATGCTTTTATACTAATTACATATTTCTAAAGGCCACAGGGATGATCAGTCATATCCTCATGGGGTCTTATCCCATTGATAGAGAATCCTTTTTAATTATCACTAGAGTCATGAAAACATCCTTAAAAACGATAACCTCCACTCAATAAAGCCTGCCAAATACAACTGAGAGAAGACGCTGAAACGTTTTAGAATAAGCTCTTAAATACTGCCAGGGTGACTACACGGCTTCATGAACCTAGAGAGAGAGAGAGAGAGAGAGAGAGAGAGAGAGAGAGAGAGAGAGAGAGAGAGAGAGAGAGAGAGAGAGAAGGAGAGGGAAAGTGACGTTCATGAAATCAAATACAAACCAGGTAGATATTTTCCGGAAAGGGAGGCACGCGAGGGAAGGTGGAGTGGAGTCTATACATACATGCATACATTCACATTCACAATCACATCCACTGCGTTGCATCACATCTCAGCCTCAAGGACTCTAAAGGGAGAAAGGAGTAATTGAACACTACGGGGGAATACTAAAACAGAAGGAGAAATGTTGATATAAAACGATCTTGTTATGTATTACCTACTTGAAAAACCATGCATATGTAGTATTAGTTTTAGTTAGGTATGTGTGGGCACGTCTATCTGTCTAGAGTATATCCTGGCAAACTCTTTGAAGGATGTGTTTTTTTTTAATATATTTTTTCACTAGTAGTAGTGTTTAAAGAAAGGATTGATTCAGTGAATTTTGCTCTGCACTCTTGGTACTATTGCTGCTGCTGGTGCTGGTGGTGGTGGTGCTGCTGCTACTGCTACTGCTACTGCTACTATACTACTACCACCACTATTACTACTACTACTACTATTACTTCTACAACTACTACTACTACTACTACTACTACTACTACTACTACTACTACTACTACTACTACTACTACTACTACTACTACTACAACAACAACAACAACAACAACAACAACAACAACAACAACAACAACAACAACAACAACAACAACAACAACAACAACTACTACTACTACTACTACTACTACTACTACTACGTGGACACATCTATGGAAAGTACAGGAGAGTAGAAAAAAAAAAAAACCACGTGAGATTAAGATGATGGTGGTAGAAAGGGAGGGAAACGAACCGTGACTTTCCCACACCACTTAGAATAATAAGGCCAGATAATCAGGTACCGGACACCATTGACGGTAAGAATAAAGGGGGGAGATGAATAGGGCCATAAAGAAAAGATAAATGAGTAATACACGAGAACACATCACGCCAGTCACGGTTAAGATAGGATAATGAGGTGAGATGAAACAATTACTGAATATCACTAACAGGGAAAGGAAGGAGGAAAAAAGCCCGTGAAGAAAGAAAGAGAAAGGAAAAGGATAGAATACAAAATACCTGTCATGATTTAACTAGGATTGAGGTTTAATTGATAGAAAGGGGACCTGTAAAGATAGGAGTAGTTGAATGATAGAGTACTACATCACGTCAGTCTTTAAGTGTATTTACATTGTCTATGATTGAGCGGAGACGGAAATGACGAAAAGGAACAAGAAAAAAAAAAAATAGTAAAGATAGAAGAAACAGGACACGAGACTACACATTATGGCAAAAGCAGATGAGAACTAAGAAGTTGAAATAGAAGTAAATGGAATAGAATAAACAGATAAATGATGAAGAAATTTGACGAAAGAAAAATACGAATGAAAAAAAAAAAAAAAGAGAATTGTAGATAAAAGCAAACAGTGAATAAAGTAAATCGGTAAGATGGAGCAAATGGAGAAGTGAGTAAGGTGAAATTGTGAAGAGAATGAGTCGGATTGATGATAAACATTTGCGCAACATTTGACAAGCACCACCACGGAAACAAGAGCGGTGTGGAGAAGGGAGACAATAAAGAAAATGTACGAAGGTGGTGGTGCGTGTTCAGAGAGAGAGAGAGAGAGAGAGAGAGAGAGATCTTAACATAAAAAATACATACATACAGATGAACAAACGAACAAATCAGAAAATGAATGAAGAATTAAAGATCTGTAAAAAGTATGAAAAAAAAAGTCGCGAGAGAGAGAGAGAGAGAGAGAGAGAGAGAGAGAGAGAGAGAGAGAGAGAGAGAGAGAGAGAGAGAAAGGAAACACTAATCACAACCATGAGAGGTGACACACGTTGAATACACGGGTGAATGTGATGATGGTGATGAATTAACGCGTGAAGGGAAACCTGAGAGAGAGAGAGAGAGAGAGAGAGAGAGAGAGAGATTGAAGGTGAAAAAATGACGAATAGCCGTGATAGAGAGAGAGAGAGAATCGGAAATGAGAAAATACACCTCTATTACTAGGGCGGAGCGGAGAACACTTGTCATGGCCGGGAAAGAAAAAACAAAACATGCTGGAGGGTTACACTTTACTAGCTACACACACAATATGCTCAATAAAACGTTCTTCCTCCATTATTTACTTGAGGAAAGTGATGTAGAGGCACTGTTGAAGAGAGGGAGACGTGAAGGTTACAACGAGTGATGTGGGGGTGATGAGAGAGAGAGAGAGAGAGAGAGAGAGAGAGAGAGAGAGATAGGAAGATTATGCTGCTAAGTGTCTCAGTATACTTAAATAGTGCTTGTAAACTGTAAATACTTGTACCTATACTGCATCAATTGTTTTTCTTAATCAACTTGCTTCTTAAAAACAGCTACATTACCTTGAGCACCTTGGAGGGGGTAATATCAAACAAACCGTACATGAACATTACAAACAACGGTGAAAATGACGCGTGTGAAGTGTTTTGGTCTGTGGTTTAGTTGTGTTTTTCAATTTGATGAATGGTAAATGTCTTCTTGCGGTCTGGCCTCGTCGCCTTGCGCTGGAAAAGTGGACGGCGATGATAATGGTGAGAATACAGAACAAGAGGGCAAAAGGAAGGGAAAGGAGAGGAACTGAAGAAATATATATATATATATATATATATATATATATATATATATATATATATATATATATATATATATATAGAATCAGAATCAGAATCAGAATCAGAATCCCTTTATTTCCATTAACAATGGCTATTCTTTACATGAGTTATTAACATACAAAAAGGTAAAAATAATGCATTAGATTTTAGAATAATGATAATAATAGATAAGAGTAAAAATGATGCATTACATTCTAGAATAATAATAACAGATAGCTAAGACAAAAAAAAACATTTAAAAAGAAGTAAAAACAAGTAAAACCAGGTTTATGACTAAAAGTAAATTTTAAAAAACTAGTAAAATAAGTTTACAACTAAAATGTAAGTGAACTACAGTCTGTTAATATTAGAACAGTGAGTTCAGTGAGTTCAGTCATAAAAGAACGTGCTAACTTATAGCATGAGGAAGATCTTTAGGCGTCTTTTGAAGGAAGACAGTGTGTTTGAGTTTTTAACATGCGAAGGCAAGTCATTCCACACTTTGGGTCCCAAGACAGTGATAGAGCGTTGCCAGTGTCTGTGTGAGTGAGCGGTACGTGAAGATTATATTGGTAAATATTGGTAGAAGTAAATAAAGAATGGGAGGAGAATGTGGGTGAGAACAAAAAAGAAACAAAACGAAGATGAAGAAGAGGAAGCAGAAAAAAAGACAAAAGAAAGACGAGGTGAATGACGAGGACAAGAAGAGAAAAAAATGAGATATAAAAAGAAATAGAAGGAAGAGGAACAGAAGAAGAATGAGAAGATTACATAGAAATTACAAAGGATTTAAAACAACAAGTCTTTATGTTCTCACAATATTAATCACAGGAGAGAAAAAAAAAATGAACTAAACAATACATGGAAGAAAATAAAGTGTCATCTACTGTTACTATTGTTCGTGGGGATGTTATTAATGTTTGTGGATGAAGTAGTGTGTTGTGTATTGTAGAGATGGAGGTGCTGTGAGGTCAAGGAAGAGGAAGATAGGGAGTGAGTAAGAGATGAAGGAAGAAGCTAGTTTAAAGTCATCTGCCGCCCACACACTGAGATGAGAGTTGGGTAGGAGGAGGCACCACCCTTTAGCTGCTGTGTCTTATCTCTAATCTTAAATGGTCTGTATAGTGGTGGTTAAAAGTCGACTAACCTGCTGTACTAATTTCTATTGTGTTCTGTGTTCTCCCTCAGTCTTAAGCCTTCTGAATTTGCTGACTGTCTCCTTACAAAACCCTACCGTTGATGGGTGAGAGGCCTGAGTCTAAGGGAAAGTTCCAAATTATAGTGGAAGTGAATGTTTTACGTTGCTCGATGATTGACCATTACTGTAAAGTGTATGATTCTATGATTTTGACATACATCTGTGCATAGAATGAAAGAAAGAGGTTAACATTTGTAAAACCTTCCAGAAAAGAGGAAGAAGAATACAGTACTGCAGAGTTTGATGAAAAATATTGAAGGAAAGTAATAAAAACAGAGTAATGAAGGGACTCACATTTTTTTTGGAATCTACTAAATGTTTAATTAAGCAGTAAAATTGTTTTGCATATTTACTTAAATGAACAAAAGTTACATTGTTAGTGAGATTTAAAATGTTATGGTAATTTTTTTTTCTTTCTCCAGTGAGTTAAACAAAATAAACACACAAAAAAATATATATGAAAAAGATGAGGTTGATTTTGTATTTCCCAGTGCACATAAGTATCCATCAAATGTCTAGTTAAACAACAACAAGAAAAGAATTGTAGTAGGTGATTATGAAAAAGAAAACAATGATTATCCAGCAATGAATGGATTAACCACGAGAATATAATATAAGCACACGTTCAACGTAAGCCACAGATGACGTTAAGCTAATCTGCTGCTGCCTCCACCACCCTGTATCGCAACACGTGCTAGTAATGACGTCAGAGTGATTGCCGAGCTTTCTATTGTTGATCTTGCTGATAAACGAAGAAAAAAGAAATAAAAAAAGGAAAACGTTCAAGGGAAAAATATATTACAGGTGTGTGTGTGTGTGTGTGTGTGTGTGTGTGTGTGTGTGTGTGTGTGTGTGTGTGTGTGTGTGTGTGTGTGTGTGTGTGTGTGTGTGTGTGTGTAAATCTTATCTAATTGTATTTTCATAGTATTGAGTCAAGGTTGAGAGAGAGAGAGAGAGAGAGAGAGAGAGAGAGAGAGAGAGAGAGAGAGAGAGAGAGAGATACACCATCATTACCTTCCCATGAGAGAGAGAGAGAGAGAGAGAGAGAGAGAGAGAGAGAGAGAGAGAGAGAGAGAGAGAGAGCTACACCATCATTACCTTCCCATGCATAGAGAGAGAGAGAGAGAGAGAGAGAGAGAGAGAGAGAGAGAGAGCCACTTCTGGTGATTGAAGGAAAATCACATGACGGTTGGAAGGGTTTGGCTATGACGCAAGTCCTCTCTCTCTCTCTCTCTCTCTCTCTCTCTCTCTCTCTCTCTCTCTCTCTCTCATTCCTGCTTTTCACTGATGTGGTTACTTTTTCTACCTTTTCTTCCTTTCTCTGTATTTTTTTCCATCCGATCCTTATCTTTTCCTCCATTCTCTTCTTACCTCCTCCTCCTCCTCCTCCTCCTCCTCCTCCTCCTCCTCCTGTCCTCCTCCTGTGTTCGTCAGATAAGAGAGTTCACGACGAATGGTAGAGAAGTGGCGTGTGCTCTATCTAGGAGAGAGAGAGAGAGAGAGAGAGAGAGAGAGAGAGAGAGAGAGAGAGAGAGAGAGAGAGAGAGAGAGATTTTATGATTTATACAAAGTCCCACAGACATAATAATAATCCATTCGACACACTGTCTAAAATATGTATCCTTTTTGTTAGTGTTTGTTTTGTATTGCATTAATATTGAGCTATGTTTTAGTTATCTCTCTCTCTCTCTCTCTCTCTCTCTCTCTCTCTCTCTCTCTCTCTCTCTCTCTCTCTCTCTCTCTCTCTCTCTCTCTCTCACCACGTCTTGAGTCTGTCCCTTCGCTTTCTTGGTCTTCTTTTGTGTTCTCTTTCGGTAGTCTCCGTGGCGGCGATAAGGTAATGCGGTAGTCTCACCTGTCGTACGACGTGAGGTTGGAGTGACTCTGTGCTTTAGAATTGTCCCTATAATGAAGTAGTATTTAGAGTTTTAGCTTTGTGGTGTAGTGTTTTTTTTTATGATAGTTTTGTAGAGAAGAAAGTAGATGATAGGAAAATGAATAAGAATGAATGAATGAATAGGATGAAGTAAAATATCTTGGTAAATAATGACTCCTAAAAAGTAAAAGAAAATAGATAAATGAATGAATCAATAAGTAAACTGAACAAGATTAAAATAAACTACTTTTTTTTTGTGGGGGGGGGGTGGCATTTTTGTGTGTCCATACCAATAATTTTGATGGTTCAGTACTTCTTGTTTCCTACTCTGAAACGTTTAGTGGAACCATGCGTGCTTTGGGATCCGAGGGGTCTCCAAGCGCGCGGGTTCGAATCCTGTCCACGGTCCGAGTGTAGGTTGGGCTTCCTCACTCGGGGCAACGGTTTCCTAGCGGGTGGGCTTTGAGATAGGGGATACCCAAAAAGTATCCCCTTTAGCCCATAAACTCCCGTGAAAAGCCCACATGGTATAAAAAAAAAGAAAAGAAAAAAAAGATTACTTCAGTTAAGATTCCACGAACGCTTTCCTCAGTAATGGTGCAAGAATCTTTTCAATCTATCCGTTCAATTATACGTAAACAGCCTTGAAAAACGCTGATAACTTCCACTAACGCTGATAAAGAGCAGTCGCGATAAGACGCTGAAATGTTTGAGAATGGGGTCGAGAATGTTAAGAAATGGAATTATAGAAGCAATAAAAAGTAAGGTGACATAGATGGATGAGGTGGAATTTTAACGTCACATATCAAACAGGGCTCGTATTCTCAAACACCTTTATGCTTCACCTCTACTATTTCAAGAGGGCATGTTTAAATTTACACAAGTTTCTTAGGGTGTTTTTTTAAGGTTCCAGAGGCAGATTGACAAGATTTCTTCATTACTGACTGGAGAAACACTCTTGAAACCACCGCTAAGTATTTCAGTGGGCTTGGAAAATAGTCGTGTTGAGAGAGCAAAGCGTTTCTGAATACGTATTAATTAGGTTACTATGATTTGATCTACATAAGTATAAGTAAAATTCTTTGTAATTTGTACGAGTTTTTGTTTTATTGATGTGTATCGATAACATGGCTGTCTTACCTGGCTGGCGAAGAATCTTAAAGAGAGAGAGAGAGAGAGAGAGAGAGAGAGAGAGAGAGGAAGGAGGGTCTTAGATATTGTATGAATGTGTGGTCCTAATGTGTAGAAATGTATGAGACTTGGAATATAAAATGAGTATACATATGAGAGGGACAGTATGTGTATAGTTTTATATAAATGACACACACACACACACACACACACACACACACACACACACACACACACACACACACACACACACACACACACACACACACACACACACACACACACACACTATCTTCTTAAACGTGATGGGACGCACATACACATCCATTACTGACTTTCTTTATCACTGCTCCTGTGTGTGTGTGTGTGTGTGTGTGTGTGTGTGTGTGTGTGTGTGTGTCAAACCTTTCCGGGAACTATTTAGTCAGAACGACCTAAAAGGGAGGAGGATGAAAGGGGATGTGGAGGAGAGAAGATGAATGATGAAGAAGGGGGGAGGAAAGAGAAGGACGGAAAGGGAAATGAGAAGGAGAGAGAATGAGTGAAGAAAGTAAGATGGACGGATGAATGGAAGAACGATTGGAAAGAGAGAGAGAGAGAGAGAGAGAGAGAGAGAGAAAAAGACGAGTAGGTAGAAGAAATAAAATGGGGAGAAATAAAGAAATATATAAGAAATAAGATTCAATTCTGTCATGGCCTAGACCTGGCACGATCTACTGTGTGTGTGTGTGTGTGTGTGTGTGTGTGTGTGTGTGTGTGTGTGTGTGTGTGTGTTTAATGTGATCGTATGTATGCTGCGATGTGGAAGTGAAAGTGCCGTGCCTTCCATTTACGCGTTCCTTCCTTCGACTAGTTCGGTGTTTCTGTTCGCAAGTCTGTCCGCCGTCCGTCTATTCTGGTTGGTGTTGACGTTCCCGGGGCGGCGTCTGCTGGCTGGCCTGGCACGGTGCCCCTCAGCGAGCGTGCAGGGCGGAGAGGAGGTGCCACTCAACAAGCATAGTCATTTTTCTTTTCGTCACTCACTAAGCGTAACTGAGGTGGGTGTTTAAGGGGCCACTCAGCAGGCGTGTCTCACTCCTATATATCTTCCTACTCCTTCCTGTGTGTACGTGTGTGTAGTGGTTGCGTTGTGTTGTATGGGTCTTTGGTGGCAGACCTGATGTATTATTTGTTGTTCATTTTGTTATATAGTTATTTCTTCGTCTTATCGGTATATTTTTGCAGTTCCATTAATGACGTGGCATGACGTGGTTATTCATCTATTTATTTCTTCTTAGAGTAAAGTTTATTGAGGTGTTTCCAAGTCATATGTACCCCTTTAACTATTTCAAGACACCTGTGAAACTTAATACATTCTTTATAATATTTTTTTTTTCCAAGTCATTTCTAATTTCATGAGTGGCGTGTCATACCTCCATTGATGACGTCTGTTTCTGTGTACGGATGTCTTTTATTTATTATCATTATCTTTTTATTTTGATTATTTTGGCATACTGTTCACTAAGGTATTTCTACGTCACGTCTTTCTTATATCTATTTCAGGACACCTCCGAAACTAAATTTACACACATTTTTTTTGCAATCTTCTATAATTATATTTCTGGGAACAGCATATTGCGTGGGCTCTTTTTTTTTCTTCTCTCCTTAACTTTGTATACCCTTAGTTACACTCCTTAGCACGGGAGGAGATAGATAGATAGATAGATAGATAGATAGATAGATAGAGAGAGAGAGAGAGAGAGAGAGAGAGAGAGAGAGAGAGAGAGAGAGAGAGAGAGAGAGAGAGAGAGATCATTAGTTTTTCATATTCCTGTCAGTAATGCCCGTGTGTCTCAATAATGATTTTTTTTTATTTATCTATTAATTTTATTCTATTTGACTTGTTTATTTGTTTTTTTTAGGTTTGTGAATAATTCGCTGAGATTTTCCTACCCAACACTTTCCTTTTCCTTTAATATTACATCACATTTCCTTCCTTTCCCTTTTATCATTACAATTCCTTCACATTTATCACATCACCACACCTTTCTCTCTATTCTTATACTACGATTAACTCATAAACTGCGAACCTAAGATATACCTTTTTTAATTCCTTTCTTCTCTACCGAATATAATTTACTGAGAAGAATATTCCACACAACACACACGTACCATTGTTATGTTTGCCCTTTCAACTCACTCCTCATCCCTGAATCTGTATATTTCCACTAGTAAATAAAAAAAAAGTCTCTCAATGATTATTTTTCTATGTTGTATTGGTGGCACAGTGTTTACCAAGGTGCTTTGAGTCCACTGGTGCTGGTGGACTTATAGTGGAGCAGTGGGTCGAATGGTGCCGTCATTAGAGGCGTGTGGGTCCAGACGTGGTGTTGGCGTAGTGGTGGCGTGGTTGCAGTGGTGGTGTGGCTGCAGTAGTAGTGTGGCGGCTGTGGTCTTGTGGTGTCGGGCTGGCGCAGTGGAGCGAGGGAGAGAATGTTTAGTAGGGAGAGTGAAGGGAGAGGGGGAGACGGGAGGAGGAAGAGACAGACAGAAAGATTATGTGTTGTGTGCTGGGGAGAGTTTGGGTGACGGTGAAGGGAAATGGGGAAGGAGGGACTTATAACTGAAGGGAGGGAGGGACCGGGTAGGGAAGGGAGGGAGGGAGAGAAAGAATGAAGGAAACTGTCACAGTCCAGCTGGTGTAGTAATGAAAGAACATAATGCGTGGCCTACTCTTTCCTTCTCCTCCTCCTCCTCCTCCTCCTCCTTCCCGATGTCCTCAACTCTCTCTTTTAAGGTAACTCTTCCGGTCATCGGTCTCTCTCTCTCTCTCTCTCTCTCTCTCTCTCTCTCTCTCTCTCTCTCTCTCTCTCTCTCTCTCTCTCTCTCTCTCTCTCTCTCTCTCTCTCTCTCTCTCTCACACACACACACACACACACACACACACACACACACACACACACACACACACACACACACACACACACACACACACACACACACACACACACGACACAATCTATCTATCAGCCTGAAGTCAAAGGCCTTGTGACTTAATCGACCTTCCACTCTCACCTCCACCATGCCCTCCATTCTTCTTTTTCTTCTTCTTCTTCCTCCTCCTCCTCCTCCTCCTCCTCCTCCTCCTCCTCCTCCTCCTCCTGGAGCTGCAGGCGGTGCGGGGCGGCCTGTGCTCCCGTTACTTGTCAGCCTCGTGTTTTGGCCAGGTGTGTCACGCTCCCCGCCCGACCCTGTCCCGCCTTACCTGTTACATTACCTGTGTGTGTGTGTGTGTGTGTGTGTGTGTGTGTGTGTGTGTGTGTGTGTGTGTGTGTGTGTATCCAAATGTGTTCGTGTTTCTCTCTCTCTCTCTCTCTCTCTCTCTCTCTCTCTCTCTCTCTCTCTCTCTCTCTCTCTCTCTCTCTCTCTCTCTCTCTCTCTCTCTCTCTCTCTCTATCTATCTATCTATCTTTTTCATCTCCTTCGCCTGCCCCACTGACCCTGATGGTGAAGGAGGCCCTTAGGGAGTCCTAATATTAATTAATTAGAGCTAACGAGCATAATTACTAAGGCCTTGTTGGCGTGCAGTGTGTGTGTGTGTGTGTGTGTGTGTGTGTGTGTGTGTGTGTGTGTGTGTGTGTGTGTGTGTAGACGTCCCCAGCGGTGATGAAGCAAATGTATGGCGAGAAACATAAGTAATTTTTTTTTCTTTTTTTCTTTTCCTTTTTTTTTTTTTTTTTTTTTTTTTTTACATATAAAAGTCAAAAGTTTCAAACAGTGTCCATCCCCTGAGTATTTCTTCTATAGGTCTTCAGGTTCCTTAGTGTCTTGAAGGTGCTCAAGTCGTAGGGAGGCATGCAGTGGGAGACTAAACCAAATTATTTTTTTTTATTTCATTTAAGTCATAGAAAGGTGTATAGAAAAAAGAATAAGCGAAACAGTTTTTTTTTTGTTTTCTTTATAAGATTGAAAAATTATAGTCAGCTTGTTCTTTCTGTATTCCGTGAGCTTAAGCTGAAAAAAATTACTCATATGCTTTTTTTTTCCCGTGGTATTTGTGCTGTAGTCTTCTTTCCTCTGACATTTACCTTTTTTTTTATGTTTTGTTTTTCTATTTCGTTATTCCTACCTTATGTTTCTTTATGCCTCTTTATCATTGTGTTTCTGTG
>NC_059301.1:22747253-22792253 GCF_017591435.1 Portunus trituberculatus | reverse complement strand
CATACAAGATAAACAAGTGAAATATGGTGGTATGAGAAACGCGAGATGGAACAAAACTATTTAATCTTCTTTCATATTCTTTCTGTTGCTTTTTATTTTTCTCCCACACTCTCTGAATGAAGACACCAAAAGAAACCCAACAGATATAATACATTTCTTTATTATCCTCTATTTCCTCTCACTGTCACGCTTCACATACCAAATGAACCTCTATTTTTTTTCCCTTCTACTGACAAACTACAAGAAACAATCACCCGTATGAGCTGCTGAGTAAATGTTATTATGTATATATTTCTTTACATGACAGTTTTCTTCCCAGTGTTTTATTATATAGTTCTTAGCCATCCTGTAACGCATCAAGTAGCCTCCTCCCTCGGTAAGAAGAAAGACAAGCAGCTCTGCCCTTGCTGGTGTAGGGTAGTGAAGTGTGGTGTGGTGTGTGTGTGTGGTGCGGTGTGGCGGGGTGTGGGCAGACTGGGTACAAGGTTCGTGGTGTTTGTAAGCCACGTGGAGGTGTGCTTAATCATATAGGGCACTTTGGGGAATAAATTGTCGCCACCTTAGTCCAGAACTGCTCTCGTGGTTATCGCTACCCACACACACACACACACACACACACACACACACACACACACACACACACACACACACACACACACACACACACACACACACACACACACAGTCATCACACACACACACACACACACACACACACAGTTAGTAACTTCATTCTCTAAGTGTCGTTCTAGATTAGTTAGTAACTTCATTCACTAAGGTTATAATTTGGGTAGTCTATTGTTGTTGTTGTTGTTGTTGTTGTTGTTGTTGTTGTTGTTGTTGTTGTTGTTGTTGTTGTTTTATTGTTGTTGCTGTTGTCGTCGTCGTCATTGTTGCAGGAGTATAGAGATGCCTGACCCGTCCACACACACACACACACACACACACACACACACACACACACACACACACACACACACACACACACACACACACACACACACACACACACACACACACACACACACACACACACTCGGTCAAGGATTCCTAGTTTTACATTTGCCTTCATCATTGTATTCATAAAAACAAACACTCACTCTGAAGGCACGTGGTTGTTGATATCTTTTTTTGCCATCTCCTCTGTCCGCCTCAAGATTGCAGCGAGCATCGTGATCTGTACAAGTGGCGGTGGAGTGTTTCAAGGGCAGGAGAGGATGTTACGAATCATTAAAACTTTCTAGCCTCCTCATACTTACTCCTCATACCTTACGGGGATGGTTTCTAGTGTCTGGTTTCTAGTTCCATGTCGGTCAGTGACGGTGTGGTTTTCATTATATTCTTTTCTATATTGTGAAAGTGTTAGAAGGAGATTATCCAAATTAATAAGAGCTCTTGCTCCGAAATGCTTTGTTCTCTCAGTCTAAACGGATTATCATGTGTGTATTTTCCAGCTTATGATGCAGAATCCTTTTTTTTTTTTAACATGACTAGAGAATATTTTGAAAACCACAACCATTTCTTTTATAGCTTGTCACAGATAGTAGAGCTAAAAGGGCGTACCTATCAGTAACATCATAAAAAAAAAAAAAAACATTGAAAGCCACAATAACTTCCACTACAACATGTTAAAACCAACCACAATAAGACGACGAAACTTTTGAGAACACGCCCTAACACTCCTCTCCTCCCCTATTGTATTGATAGATTATTGTTTGTAATATTGATGCTTTTGCGGTCAATAAATATCCATCTATCCAACTACAGCATGCAAGAAATAATCACCTCACGAATATATTAGATTTTTTTTGCTCACGATAAGATTCTCCTGTTAATGTTTCGTCTGATGATTAAATTGTTATTAGGGAGTTAGTTATTCACTGAGTCACTAATTAATCACCAGTTAATTAGCTAGGTAAGTAAGTAAGCAGGTTAATTAATTGTTTAGGTAAGTTATTGGATAGTTAGATGGATAGTAAATGGATGATGGACAAAGGTATGAATAATGAGGAAAAAAACAACAAAACCACCACAAACAAAAAAGAAAACGAATAAATGAATAGATAAATAAGTGAATGAATAAGTAAAAATGTTAACAATGAATAAAATTAGAAATGGAGGCCCCGTTTGTTCAGGAGTTGGTGGACACTGACTGCGCGCCATTACGTTGTGTTCGTGTTGAGTGGCGCAGGTGAATAGCGTGGTCTGGCGAGCTGCACGTTATTTTGTGGCTCGTGTCCATATTCGTCTTTATTCTTTACAGTTTTCTCTTTATCGCAATTGCAGGTGAATGAGCTTTCCTCTGTATATTTTCTTTTTGTCTTTTGTTCATTTTCTTTTATTTCGTAATTCGTGTTTGTCTGTTTTCCTTTGCTATGTTTTATGTATTTTAGTTTCCATATTCGTCATTTTTTTTTTTTTATATTTTTTTCTTTATTGCAATTGCAGGTGAATGAGCTCTCCGTCTGTATATTTTCTTCTGTCTGTTCATTTTCTTTTTATTTCGTAATTCGTGTGTGTCTATTTTCCTTCCCTGTGTTCTGTTATGTTTTCTTCTTCATATTTTTATCTTTCTAGTGTTTTTTTTTTTTTTTTTTACGGTAGGTTTTCTGATTAGTTTCGTCTTTTCTGTATCTTCTTCTATGTATTCTATTCTAAGCATCGAAAATTTTCTTTCTTGGATCCTGTATCTATTTTTTTTTCTTCTGTATGTTTCAATGATTTCTCTTGTATCTTTGTTTTCTTTCTTTTTTTTTTTTTTTTTTTACATTTCTACCTTCTCTTTTATTAATGTATATTTTCTCTATATATTTTTTTTCCTTCTATATATTTTTATTTTTCTCGACTTCTTCATTTCTATTTTCTTGTTGTGCACTTTCATCTTCCCTCCTATTTTTGTATTTTCTGTACCTCTAATTTCTTTCTCTTCTATTAATGTATCTTTTCTCTCTATATTTTTCCCCTCTATGTATTTTAATCTTTCTCGACTCCTGCATCTCTATTTTCTTGTACACTTTCACCCTCCATATTATTCTTGCATCTTTTGTTCCTCTAATTTCTTTCTGTTCTATTTCTTTCTCTTCTTTTCTCTATATTTTTCCTTCATGTATTTTAATCTTCCTCGAATCCTGCATCTCTATTTTCTTGTATACACTTTCACTTTCCATACTATTCTTGCATCTTCTGTTCCTCTAATTTCTTTCTGTGCACCCTCTCTTCTGTTAATGTGTCTTTTCTCTATACATATATTTTTCCTTCTACTTATTTTAATCTTCTTCGAATCCTGCATCTCTATTTTCTTGTGCACTTTCACCTTCCATACTATTCTTGCATCATACACACGTATATTTCTCTTCCGTGTTGATGCGGTGTTAAGTAAGACACGGTAGGAGGAAGTAGGGAATAGTCGGAATCACTGTGTTCTGGCAAGCTACTGGGGAAAAGTTTGCGTTCAAGGAAACTCGTGAAGAAAAACTATAGTCGTTGGAAGTGATGACGTGGTGATGTGTGCGTATGTAACCAAGAGCCAAGCCACCAGCCAGTGATGTCACCTTTAGTTGAATGGTGAGAGTGTGGCTCGCTGGTATCTCTCTGTCTTATGATGATACGCAGTTGAATTTTTGAGTGTTTTACTTAGTTTATAGTGTCTGATGGTCTTCCGTAGAGGTTGTTTGGGGGTTTTCAAGAGCGTGTTCATGATTTTATTGATGGTTTAACGAGGATTTTTGTTTCGGGGTTTTGTTTGGTTTACTTTTAAAATGTCTAATGAAATGACAGTTTTCGGGAGCTTTTAAGAATGTTTCTTTTATTATTTTCGTGGTCTTTCTTGGTTATTTGAGTATTTTCGAGGTGTTTTCTTGATGGTGGCAATGGTTTAACAAGTTTTTTTTTTTTTTTTTGGCGTCTTATTATTGATGGCTTTTAAACGCCTTATGAAATTATTGGTAACTTTCAAGAGTGTTGTTGTTTTCATGGTCTTTGTAAGTTATTTGAGGGTTTTGGTGCAATTTTCCTTGACTCTGGTCATCGCTCAACAAAGACTTTTCCGTCTTGTTCAGATTACTTTGAAGACGCCTCATGTAGTGGTAACTATTGAGAGCTTTCAGGAGTGTGTTTATGATTTGAGTACTATTAGTTGCTACATCTTATCTTGAATACTTCTTAACAGTTTGTGGTGGAAGTTACTGAGAGTGTGTTCATGATTCAACTACTACCTAATAATTACTGCAATGAACCTTTAGTGGAAGTCAGTAGAATCATACTTTTTTTTTATGATTTCAATAGTACTTTTATAAGGATTCTGCATCATCAATGGAAACAAATCTATGAAAACCTGCCTTATCAACACATCAGTGGCCTTTGCAAATAGTCTTTCCGGGAGCTTGAAGCGTTTTAAAATTCTGGTCGAGCGGGTTAAAGTGAGTGATGTCACGTTAAGCAGAATGGCAAGACCCGTCCACCTGGTAAACATTATGCTCCTCAGTTCAGGTTCCGAGATATACACCCGAGACTCTTCTTCCTCTCTCCCTCTGCCGCCATTCCAACCAGTCTGTCAGTGGCTCACAAATAAGGGTGTTATGTTAAGGGTGTACAAGGCTGGTCCCAACGCATCACGTGTCGTTCTGGGAAGTACTACCCATTGATACTGAAAATAAACAGTACCAGCAGCGAGGTTTTGAAGTAGACTAAATATATCGTCTCTCTTCCACAACCTTTACCGGGAAACACAGATATAGTTCGTTCAGTGTTCAAGCCTTCCTTCCTTCCTTCTTTCCTTCCTTATTGAGATTTTCAGGATGTTTCTTACGCTTTGTTACTTGACACTGATTTTTCTGCTCTTTTTTTCGCATTTTTTTTTATTTCATTGATACGTAATTGTAAAAAAATCATGCTTCATACACTCTCAGTTTTTAAAAGATGGAATTATTTTCGTACTCACACGTAAAAAAATGCATGATGGAATTAATGGTGAATATCGGTAACAAAATAAGAAAAGTGCTTATTTATTTATTTATCATTTTCTTGTGTGTGTGTGTGTGTGTGTGTGTGTGTGTGTGTGTGTGTGTGTGTGTGTGTGTGTGTGTGTATTTTCTTTTTTATGCTTTTACTTTATCTTTGTGTTTCGCCTCTGTTGCTTCCTCTTCATGCTCCACCGCTCCACTTCCATCTCCTCCTCCTCCTCCTCCTCCTCCTCCTCCTCCTCCTCCTCCTCCTCCTCCTCCTCCTCCTCCTCCTCCTCCTCCTCCTTCTCCTCTTTCTCCTCCTCTTTCTCCTCCGTATAAAGCCTTCGCCTCCGTCTTTATCACCACTTCCACTTCATTATCTTTATACTCCCCCCTCAACCACCACCACACCACCACCACCATCACAAGTCTCATTTTCCTCTCTTCTTCATCTCCATCATATTCTCCTCCGCCACCACCACTACCTCCAGCAAGACTATTACGTACTATTACCTCTGTCAGTTCCAGCAGCAGTACCAGCATAACCACCAGCATTACTTGTATCACCACCACCACCACCACCACCACCACCACCACCACCACCACCACCACTCAAGCCGTTACCTTACCATCATAAGCCAATAACACAATGTGAAGTCCTACATACGTACTCGTACAAATAAATGTGTTATTTTTTCTTGCTCTCACCTACTTCTGCATCTTTCTCTTCCTCCTCCTCCTCCTCCTCCTCCTCCTCCTCCTCCTCCTTCTCTTCCTTTTCCTCCTCCTCCTCCTTTTCTTCCTTATCATCATCATCATCAAAAGCTCCAAATTTTATCTTGCTTTCTTCCATTACAAACATATTTTCTTTTCCTCAGCCCTTTTATTTATCTTCCATGTAAATTACAAACACCACCACCACCACCATCATCATCATCATCATCATCATCATCATCATCACCACCACCACCACCAGACACACACACCCTTGGCACTTTAACTTCGATCCTTAGTGCCACGCCCCTTTTGACCCTCCCTGTCTCTCTTTGCAGGTGCCGCAAGTGGAAGAGGACATATTGAATGGTTTGGGCGGCGCGGGCGGCATGGAGGGCGCGGGTGGCAGGTCGGGAGGGGCGGCGGCGGGCGGCTCACGAGGCTCCTCCAGCAGCGGCTCATCTGGCCCAGGTGAGAGAGAGAGAGAGAGAGAGAGAGAGAGAGAGAGAGAGAGAGAGAGAGAGAGAGAGAGAGAGAGAGGAATCAATAATGTGGCGTCAAATGAAGCAGGCAAGCACAGGAAGATTTAAACTACCCTAACATCTGATCATAGTTTATTAATTTTATTTGATTCGTTTAGCCAATTAATCATAACATAAATCACAATGAAAACTACAGTCATTGTGCATCCAAAAACTCTAAGCATCCAAAAACTCTAAGGAATTCGCTGTGACTGTCTTTTCTATTTATACTTTAGTAGTGGTAAGGTTCTCAGTGTTTGTTACTCTACCTCTTTACTCTACTCTCCAACTTTACCTCTATGGCGATGCTGACACTACTGGAGGGTTGAAGATAGCATGCAGAGTAGGTTAGGTGAAAGACTGGACTGAGAACAAAAGTAGACGAACGTGTGGAAGAAAAGATGGTTGGTGAGTGGATGTACTTAGAAGGACTAGTTGATTGAAATGAGAAGTAGAGAAGTAGTGTAAATAGGTGAATGAACTATTAAAGAACGAACAGATGGAAGGAAGAATGAATGAATAAAATGAATGAGAAGAAGAGGCAGACATAGAGAGATGGAGAAACGAAAATAAGAAATAAAAGTAGATAGATAGAAAAGATGAAAAAAAGTGATCACGTTCTATGTCAGATAAAGTTACGTTAATTTAGATAAGCGAGATTGACTGATTAACACTTTCTATAGGTTAGGTAAAAGTTAGATTAAGTTTGTATGTTATGTCAGATTAAATTATGTTAGGTCGTTAATTTAGGTTAGCGAGACTGACGAACAACACGCATTCTATAGCTTAGGTTCAGTTAGCTAATGTTGTATTGTGTCACGTCAGGTTAGCAAAACGGGCAGGTGGCACACGTTCCTAAGGCCATTCACGAGTTTCCTGCAGTCCTCCACCACCCTGGCCAGCGGCGAGGGTGTGTCTGTGTCTCCCACTCGCCTTCAGCGCTGGGTGGCCTCCTCCTGCCGTCACTCAGCCTGCACATCACCCGCGGCGAGGCTTGGCTCGCCGCGGGGCTGGTCTGGGTGGAGAGTTCGAGAGTTAGACAAGTGGACAGATAGGCACTGACTGGTAGCTGGATGGAAACATGATAGGGAGAGTAGGACTGATGGATGAATGGACTAATTGGGTAATATATATTTACTTAGACATATACTAAGCAGGGATGTAAATAAGTAGTTAGGTAGATAGATAGATAGATAGACAGAAATATAAGATGATATTATAGACTACGAATGAAAATTTACATGCATGCATAAATAAATACAGAGAGAGAGAGAGAGAGAGAGAGAGAGACTTGCCCATTTGCCTCGTCGCTTACCGGGATTCGAACCCGGCCCTCTCGATTGTGAGTCGAGCGTGCTAACCACTACACTACGCGGTGTGTGTGTGTGTGTGTGTGTGTGTGTAGCTAATCAGCACACGCCTGCAGCATCGTGTGACGGTGTGCAAGAAAGATAAAAAAAAAGGAAAGAAAAGAGAGAGAAAAAGAATAGTTTATGGTGGGGGTCGTAGCCCTCGCCACACCTGCCAGCCGGCCAGCCTCACCAGTCATTGGGTGCAGGAGTGTGCGTGTGGGTGGGACTTGCGCAGACCATCCAGTTACTTAGTATGCTTTGATTTGTATTCCCGTAAGAGCGTGACTGGCGAATCTGGCTGCGTGAGAAACTGTTGGATAGGTCAGTATAGATTCATCGCTGATTTTAATCCCTTCAGTACTGGAACGCATTTCTACCTTAATTTTTAGGTATGATTAGACGATTTTGTTGACATTAGGAGGTCTATGGAGGTCAGAAGATTAATGGCCACAGTCTTCACCATCTTAATCCCTACATGGGTTTCTGAAACTATAAAATCACTAGATAGTAACCAGAATGAACAGGAAAACGCGTCATGATACTGAAGGGGTTAATGACTGTTTTCGTCTTCTTTTCTTCTTTTTTTTTCTCTTTATTTTACATATTTCACCTTGATACTTATATAGTGTGATGTAGGGTGGTTCACAAGGCGGGTTATGATAGTGTAGGTGCTGTGTCTTGGCTACCCTGTGTGAGGTTGATCTAGATATTTTGGTGACAACATTCTGTATAGCTAATATAATTCAGATAAAACATGTGATCTAATAAATTGCATCATTAAATACTCGTATCTTATGGTTCACTGGAAAGAAATATCTGAAATTTATATCAGTCTGAACAAATAAACTTTAAGATAGTGTACAATGTTGATGGTGATTGTGGTGGTTGTGGCGAGGGAGTGAGTGGAGTGGCTGGACGCATCAACATCCCTTCCTCCACCCTTCCACTGCCTCTCCACCGCCCCTGCACCGCGGCCACACACCATTTGTGGGCTGGAGGGGCGTGGACGCATCGCCTGTAGGAACGTAGCGCTGTACAAGTCACTCACTTATCACAGTCCGTCTTGGGTGAGGCGTTTGTGACCTAAAATCGAAAAAAAAGATTGATGTTGTAAAATCATAAGCAATAAGAACGAAATTGGTGAGATAAATAAAGGGTAAGAAGATTACACTGCAATCACCACTTTATCACGTCCTGGTGTTGTCAGCGCGACGGACGTGACGGTGTAAGGAAAGCTATTTGGTGATTCAGGTAAAGCGATTGGTACGTGGGAAATGATTGGTGCTGATTAAGGGCGAAAAGACTACGGTGTGGTAAGAAAGAAGAGATTGGGACTGGTGAGGGAGGAGTGATTGGTAAATAGGAAGTGATTAGGGCAGATGAAGTGATTTGATGCAAGATAAGAAAGATGTAAAGGACGGACATGATTGGAACGCGGTAAGTGGCGGAAGAAATGATTGGAACGCGGTAAGTGAGGTAAGAAAGAAAGAGATTGAGACTGGTGAGGGAGAAGTGATTGGTAAGTAGGAAGTGACTGGGGCAGGTGAAGTGATTTGAGGCAAGATAAGAAAGATGTAAAGGACGAAGGAAATGATTGGAACGCGGTAAGTGACTCGGATGAGGTAAGAAAGAAAGAGATTGGGACTGGTAAGGAGAAGTGATTGGTGAATAGGAAGTGACTGGGGCAGGTGAAGTGATTTGAGGTACGGTAAGGAAGAAGTTGGCAGGACGAGGGAAATGATTGGACGGGGAGTCATGGGAAGACTGACGACCACTCACTTGTTTATGAAGAAGTAATGAGTTTTGGGGAGAGGGGAAGGTAGGGGAAGGAAGGGGGGAAGGAAAGGTAAGTTACAGGCAGGGAGGAACGGGAAATGATTGTGTTTTTTCTGGTTGTTGTTGTTTTCGTTTAGTCGTGTAGGTCATGAGTGTTCCTTGCCTAGCCACGCCCCTCGCTGTGCCTTGTCGTGATAGGGTAATTCCGTGGCGGGTGGCAGCAGCTATCACTCAGCACCACAGCACGACGAATGCAAGGCGCACTAGCTCCAAATTGTGTTATAAAAATGAGGGAAAGTGACATATTTTTTTTTATAAATGATTTCGTACACAAACTCAAATATAAGACTACTTTTTCCTCACCTCCTCCTGCTTCTCATTCTCCTCCTCCTCCTCCTCCTACTCCTCTTCTTCTTCTTCTTCTTCTTCTTCTTCTTCTTCTTCTTCTTCTTCTTCTTCTTCTTCTTCTTCTTCTTCTTCTTCTTCTTCTTCTTCTTCTTCTTCTTCTTCTTCTTCTTCTTCTTCTTCTTCTTCTTCTTCTTCTTCTTCTTCTTCTTCTTCTTCTTCTTCTTCTCCTCCTCCTCCTCCTCCTCCTCCTCCTCCTCCTCCTCTTCTTCTTCTTCTTCTTCTTCTTCTTCTTCTTCTTCTTCTTCTTCTTCTTCTCCTCCTCCTCCTCCTCCTCCTCCTCCTCCTCCTCTTCTTCTTCTTCTTCTTCTTCTTCTTCTTCTTCTTCTTCTTCTTCTTCTTCTTCTTCTTCTTCTTCTTCTTCTTCTTCTTCTTCTTCTTCTTCTCCTCCTCCTCCTCCTCCTCCTCCTCCTCCTCCTCCTCCTCCTCCTCCTCCTCCTCCTCCTCCTCCTCCTCCTCCTCCTCCTCCTCCTCCTCCTCCTCTCCTCCTCCTCCTCCTCCTCCTCCTCCTCCTCCTCCTCCTCCTCCTCCTCCTCCTCCTCCTCCTCTTCCTCTTGCTCCTCCTCCTCCTCCTCCTCCTCCTCCTCCTCCTCCCTTTTATTCTTCTTTCTTCTTCTCCGATACATAAAAATCATAAACTCTTCAAGTGGAACGAACACAGACACTCACACTCTTGGACCGTTGTATTTCCCATGTGTATGTACCACGTGTAGCTTTCCGGTACCTATTAGCGTCCACCACGGTAACCACAGCACAGGATTGGTCTCTTGGTAAGCAGAGACACGTAATGTAATCACCATGGTACCAATAATAACGTGGTGGCGGTTTTTTCATATTCTTTCCCGGTGGGCGTCATTAGCGTGTGTACTGCGTTAGTGGGGAACAGGCGTGGTGGTCTGGACAGGATGACAAGGTACCGGTGGGGTGATGGAGGGCAGTGGTGGGAAGGAGGATGTTGGCTGCTGCTTGTCTCCTAATTAACAAGATGCTGAGATGGAAGGTGCGGCAGATGAAAACACGCCTTGAATGACTGTTTTGAGCAGGAGAGCGCCCACCAGTGCCAGGCCAGGCCACCCACTGCACGATGCTTTGGCTGAACGAGTTAATTTGTTGAATCTGATTAATATTTACATCCCAAACAGGCTTAGGGATGTCTAAGGTCGGTTAACTGCACCTCTGAGGGAAGAAAACACTAATTTGGTGTCTCTAATGGAGCTGAGATAAAAAGGTGCTTATAATAATGTTTCTATGAGGTCATTTAGACGTTGGTTTGAATGGTGAGTATTAATACTACCCACGTGCATATAATCTAATTTTCTTTCCACCTCGTGTTTTTGAGTCATAGGTACCCTCCCTTCACTCCTCCAGTTTCTCATTGTCTCATTCCTCATTTCTTGTCTCTAGCCACACCATAATGTGTCACTCTCACCCCCTCATCCTCCCTCACTTGGCTCTCTTATCTCACTCACTCCCTCACGCTCACATCTCATCATTCATGTTTGCCTTATCCTCGGTATTAGGGAGACAAGAGGAGCTTATTCTTATTTATGAGTTTTCCTTGAATTTACCAGGCCATGATGTGGCTATGACTTTTTAAAACACTGCTATTTAAGTTAACTAAAACACACTGTAGGTAAATATCAATTCTATGACAACGAAACGATCAGATGACAGAAAGATGTTGCATGTTGAGAACAATTTGTGAGCTGAAAGAAAGCCCACCAAGTTAGATAATGGTACGCTGGCACCTGGGAAAGGGTAGATAAATGGTACACTGGCACTTCGGAAGTTTGTTGACCCACGAAAAGAGCCATGCCGTCCAGCCCCAGTTGTTGATACGCGTCCATCTGTGGAGAAGTGACATTTGGCAGCACGTCCAGGACACGTTCCCAGTCAGCCATCAGAGGCGCCACTGGCAAGGTGACGGCATGAACAGACTCGCCACCATGCACGGCGGGAAGTGGAGAACGCGTTCCATTTGGCTTTAAAACTACTAATTCCCTGATGTTAGGATTTGAGGAAATGGCGTGAAAAGTGTATCCTGGCTCACTTGGCGGAGGTGGAACAACTCCCGCTCTCTTACTCCTCTGGCCACTCACTAATCCCCCAACACCTCATTCCTTCAGCCATTTGATCTTAGTCCCTTCATCCCTTCCTTTTCTCTCTATATTTACAGAATGCTGTGGTTAACAAGATGAAAAAATAATTACTCAAGGACATAAGAACCTGAGAATATAAAAAAAGCAGGTAAACAAGTGCCAGTTCTTGTATACGACATATATACCTACGTCCACTCATTCACCCTATCCAGACATTTATGTAATCTTCTACAGTTCTCCATGAAGGAGGCAGCTGCCATTGCATTACTGGCTCTATCCAGGCATCTAGGAACATGTGCATAGCGATATTCACGGGCAACAAACGTGCAAGACATACACTCCTAATACTCAGCGATGCAAAGCTGCCTGTCTTGTTTCACTGATCAGATGATTTTTCCACATTTTTCAAACACCCTCGTTTTTCACTTGCAATCGATGATTTTCGATTCGGATCAAAATCTAAAGTGAAGATTGAAAATTTTCGGCTAAAATTTGTTGAGGGCCGTGACGGCCTTGGGCGCCGTACTGGGGGAGAAGGTGGTTGTCGGGTTCGGCCTGGGGCCCAAGGCAGATAACTGGTAGCAGGTCCTTAATTTCCTTTGCGGGCTTAAGCTCCAGTATAATAATCATCCACTTGCAGTGCCTCACACTAGGCAAGGGTCGCCATAAGCTAGGGATCAATGTCTACTGTTCACCAGATGTTGCCTGCAGAGGGGAGTCGGGAACTCCTAAAGGGGTGATAAGAACTCCTTCCATACAGTCTGGTGGAGGGTGTGTACGGGTCCCTAGCTTGTGATGGCACCAGGCTGAACAACTCGCCATGAATGAGGGCACGCTGTGTACCATGCACCAGACACTGGCAGTAAGAGGGGGGTCCTTTAGGGGTGAGAGGACTCACTTCATGACAGTGGCTGGGACGTGGTGTGTGGCACGCTGTGCACCATGCACCGGACACTGGCAGTACGAGGGGGGGTCCTTTAGGGTGAGAGGACTCACTTCATGACAGTGGCTGGGGCGTGGTGTGTGGCAGGTCATTGTTCATGACGATCCGTGTGAGGTGTGGCAAGGTTGCCTCGCCACTGCTCCCACACTCTCGGGACTGGGATGGGCCCTCGGGGAGGAAGAGTTCGGCCCAGTGCCAACCCAGGTAAGTACAACTTACATTATTTCGTTATCGTAATCGACCGCTTCGTTATCGTGGGATCGCTTCGTGGAATCGTACCGTTATCGTGGAAAATCGTATCGTGGAATCGTACTGTGGAATCGTATAGTTATCGTGGAATATCGCATCGTGGAAAATCGTATCGTGGAAAATCGTATCGTTATCGTGGAAAATCGTATCGTTATCGTGGAAAATCGTATCGTGGAAAATCGTATCGTTATCGTGGAAAATCGTATCGTTATCTGGGAAAATTGTATCGTGGAAAATCGTATCGTGGAAAATCGTATCGTTATTATGAAAAATCGTATCGTGGAAAATCGTATCGTTATTGTGAAAAATCGTATCGTGGAAAATCGTATCGTTATTGTGAAAAATCGTATCGTGGAAGATCGTATCGTGTGAAAATCGTATTGTGGAAGATCGTATCGTTATCGTGGAAAATCGTATCGTGGAAAATCGTATCGTGGACGATTTTTTCGTAGAAAATCGTCTCATGAAAAATCGCATCATGGAAAATCGCATTGTAGAAAATCCCATCGTCATCGTGAAATTTATCTCTTAATCATTTACTTAATGATATACATGTAATTAATCCAGCAGTACAAGTTCTACAAGCCTCGATTACTCTTTTTCTTTTATAAAAAATATCTTATACTTTTGTGAGATGCAGTACATACTTCTCCACCTCAGTGTGAAATAATGTGGAAATTTCCAGTGGCGATGTAATGTGACTGTAATATTCTCAAGTATTGCCACTGCCTTTGTCGCTCAAAAATGTTTCTCTGCTTTGTTTCATATTTATTGATACGTTTAACACTCAACTGAATTTATGTTTACTGGCGAGTCTGTCTTCAGCTCTTTCCTGCTAACAATTCACTCTTAACCTGAATTTAGTCCCAATGAGAAAACTCCTCTGTTGTCTATTTCACTTAGTCCATTCCTTAGACATCCTTTCCCACATCTGAGTTGGATAGTTAGTTCTTTTTGCTAGTCTTCGCCATATATCTATCCTTTCTCACATCTCTCTCTCATTCTCTCTTTTTATCTGTCTGTCTGTCTGTCTGTCTGTCTGTCTGTCTGTCTGTCTGTCTGTCTGTCTGTCTGTCTGTCTGTCTATCTAACTGTCTGTCTGTCTGTCTGTCTGTCTGTCTGTCTGTCTGTCTGTCTGTCTGTCTGTCTGTCTGTCTGTCTGTCTCTCTCTCTCTCTCTCTCTCTCTCTCTCTCTCTCTCTCTCTCTCTCTCTCTCTCTCTCTCTCTCTCTCTCTCTCTCTCTCTCGTTACTCATTTCCTTCTCTTTCTCTGTATATCTTTCCTCATTCCTACTAGCCTCCCTTTGCCCTACACTTTTTTTTTTTTATTTTAACTTCCTCTTAGGCCCAGTTCTCCTTTGTATTCTCATCATTCATTTCATTCACCTTTCATCTTCCTTCACCTTCACTCACACTGCCTCACTCATTAGATTTTACGTAGATATTGTCACCACGTTAATTTCAGCAGTATGTATATCCTTCCCACTGTCATTCTAAACCTCACTGCAATCACCAACATAACTCTACCAGGTTGTGTTGTTAGCCTCGTGTTCCGGATGAGTACTTCCTCGCCTTGTGTTGAGGGAAGCCGTGCAATATTGAGGAGGCAGGTGCACCTCAGGCCGGCCCGGAGGTGCGCCTACTGAACCGAGTAATGCCTCCCTGGGGTGCAGCAGCAGGGAAGGATGGAAGGCACGGAGGCAAAATAGAAGGGGATGTGTATGTTTGGTTGGCAGTTTTTTTTTTTTTTTTTTTATGTAGAATAGGAATTGTTTAAGTATTTGTTTAGTTTTAGTGTGTTTGTTCATTTTTTGTGTAAGTTTTGTGTAATTTTGTTTTTTTGTTTGTGTGTGTGTGTGTGTGTGTGTGTGTGTGTGTGTGTGTGTGTGTGTGTGTGTGTGTGTGTGTACGTTCAAGTTCATGTGTAGGTGTACAGTATGCATAAATAGATAGATAGATAAATAGATAGATACGCAAACGGCTCTTCACTGTATTTATTCGTGAAAGTTTTCGTCCGTCATCTGGCAGGCTGTAGGTTTGGTGTAGGCAGCTGTAGATAGGCTGATAGATAGATAGATAGATAGATAGATAGATAGATAGAAACGTAGTTATAGAGATAGGTAGATTTGAAAGTAGATGGATAACTGCATGGATAAAATATACTACACACACACACACACACACACACACACACACACACACACACACACACACACACACACACACACACACAGGATGTAAAACGAGATATTTCACAAACTTTCAAAGGTGAAGGAACATATTATTCTCAATATAAAAACGTGCACTGTTCCTTTATTCCTAGTGCTATAGACCGGACCAAAAGTTGCGTTGTGAGAGGAAGAAACAAGACGGTGTGGGGAGGGGAAGGGGGGTCCGGTTTGGGGATGGGGGCAAGGAAGGGCAGGGGCAGGATGATGGGGGAGAGGGAGGTAAAGTGAGGGAAGATGGGTATTAAGTAGTGCCGTAATTCACTGACTTCCAAACAAGAACCCGTGTCAATTAATGCACTGTTCACTTCACCTCTAAGACCATTCAGGCTTAAATTGGAACATGTGAGGTGTGACGTTGAGATTCTGAAGGGAACTTAAAACAACGATGTAAGGTTTGGTAGTATCAGTCCGCCAGCAGAAAACGTGACGTCACAATTGGTGCCTAAACAGTTGTGGGTTGACCTGCGCTGAGGGACAGTTGTGTACCGTAGTTGTGGTGTTTGTTGTTTAAAATGTGTACAGTGCCTTAAAACGTACTGTAATGTGGAGTACTACTTAGATATGGTGTTTCTGTGTGGCTTTTGTGATGACAGTACTATATTCTGCAAAGGCCAATACTGGACAGAATATCTAAGCTGAAAATGCGCCAGTGTTTGTGTGGTGGTGGCAAAAGATGTTTCCCTGGGGTAGGTTCTTCAGCTCAGCGAGGACAGGAACATTCAGGCGAGAGGCAGATTGCTGATGCAGGAGGGCACAGTCCAAGCTCGAAGACAAGGTGGCAGGAGATGTTGAGGAAGATCAGGTATTCCGTGCTATCGGGATCAACTGGAGAAGGTTAGTTTTGTTACGAGGTGTACGTAAGACTTGCCGTGAATGTGACACTAAAATCTCGTTACAGTTCAAAGGTGTCTCATATATTCATTCTCTTTTGCTTATTACAAACACAATGTCCTCATGTACTAGTGACGAAATACTGTCTTTACGTTTTTTTATGTAAGAGGGAAATCTGGGCAAGGACAACAAAAACGATTAAACAAAGAGACCCACTTAAGGCGGTGTCACACTAGCACTTTTTCCGTCGTCTCAGGCGATTTCCGTCGTCTTTTTACTCTTCCGTCAACTCTTTCCGTCGTCTTGAGTCAGACGGAACGCATCATTTTCGTCTAGCGCCAATTTTTAGTCAAAATAAGAACTATGGTTTCTAATCAACACTTTTATTACAAAAAATAGTTTTTTGTTAAACGGAAGAATGCTATTATCATAACAGGAAATTTAAATGAGTTGATGAACATATATTTGTATACATATTTTTTTTCTTCTAGCCTAGCAATGAAAAGTTCCTCAGGGGAGTGCGAATGTGCGACGCTTTTGAATATTTCCAAGGCAACTTCCAAGTAGCTGGCCAAGATGAGCAGTGGACAAAACACACTGACGAATTTCTCATAGAGAGTATTAGAGGTCACCGTTGCCTTTGGGATCACAGAACAGCTGATTACATTATAAGGTGCAAAAAAGCCGCGGCTTGCTGGGGTGAATGAGGAGCCATGTTTGTTTATAATCGACAAGCGCGGCAAAGGCGGAAACAAGCTTGTGTGTGACGGCCACCGTCTGCAAAAGTTGACAGTCGTCAGAAAATTGACAGTAAAAGAAGACGGAAAAGTACTAGTGTGACGCCGCCTTTAGATGCCAGTCTTGAGCAAGTAATCGATTTATTGTTCTGGAGGTAATGGATCTTTATACACTGAATACCTTAGGGTTTCTTGCTACTAATCTATTCTTTCTCACTCTACCTACAACCCACCCCATCTTCATCTCTCCAGTGATATTAGTATAGTCTAGACTCTAGAGGTTCTTAATCCTTTTACCGCAATTATCTGGAGGCAAACGGCTGTTCTCTGTTTTCATTCGTGAAAGTTCTCGTCCGTCATCTGGCAGGCTGTAGGTTTGGTGTAAGCAGCTGTAAGACTCAAAACTCTCTCCGCTCCCCGTATTACTGTCGTTATCGTCACCACCACCGCCATCACCGTCATCACTCTCCATCATGCATCACCATCGCATTGAGGAGTCAGTCATTACTTGGTCTTTACGTCAATAATTTCACGGTGTTGGGAGAAGGGAGGGGTGGGTAACTCGAACCATTCTGAAACATTAACTCGAACCATTCTGAAACGCCAACTCGAACCATTCTGAAACATCAACTCGAACCATTCTGAAACGCCAACTCGAACCGTCATCTGAACCAACTCGGTACTTGATTTGGTTTTTGAAGCATCGTTTTTACCACATTTTTATAGACTTGTATTGCTGTTTGTCTGGTGTATCATCCAGTTAGCTCATCCGTCTTTTTACATTCATCCTTCCACTATCTATTCGAATGTACCAGTTTAGTATCAGTTGGTGACATCTCTTCAATCGTTTATCTTATGATGTTTGTTCCATCGCTGTGTTTTTGGTATTTCATCTGATTATTTTGCCTGTTTTTTTTTTTTTTTTTTTATTTGTTGTGCCAGTCATCCTTCCATTCTTACTTATTTATACCTGTTGGTCAGTTAAATGGTGGTCAATCTGCATTTATAGAACAATTTTATTCACATTGTTTTCCTATTTCATTTATATCTTATAATTTTGTTTATCTGTCTATCTATCTTTGTATCTATCAACCTATCTATCTGTCTATCTGTTTATTCACCTCTCCTCCCATTTACCTCTTCATCCATCTGTCAGTCAGCTAGTCAGTCAGTCAGTCATCTAGTCACTTTGGTAGTAAATAACTTTGTGTGTGTCTTCTTCGATCCATCTACTTGTTTGTCTGTTCGTAAACATAATTCACTCAATATTTTCAGTCCTTGAATTTTCAGGTTTATAAGTGTAGCATCTTGTTCTGGCTGGCATAAGTGAAGTATAGGATGCCAACAAGAGTATATATATTTTATTAATTCTAAGGACCTTACGTGTGGTCATGGCAGTGTTTGAAATATATCACTAGGATGTGCATAAGATTTTTTCCAGTTCATTCCTCTTCCAGTTACTCATGATTGCCTTTATAACCACCATCAGCATCTTATCATTACTATCATCATCATCATTACTTTTATTACTACCATCATCTTCTAAAGTGTAGGTAATGATGCAAGAATCTATTGCAAACGCCTTTTTTCTTTCATGAGGCCAATTTTCTCAAATATTATCAATCGATTTCACATGAATAGTTTTTTCCCCATTGATAATGTAAAATCCTCGATAAACTACCTATAGAATCGTGAGAACACTCTAGAAGGTCCTAAATGACATCCTACTGCCCGTTATATGTAAGAGATAAGACGAAGAAATGTGCAGGAAAACGTTTCAAGGTGCAATGATATTATTTTTTCCCTTCAGTTAATCAGGATATCAGAGTCACGACCCTCATTTGTGTTTTACACCCGCAGGAGGCAGCGGCGGCAGCGTGGGTGTTGCTATGACGACGGCGGGAGTTCCCTTCTCTACCCAGACGCTGGCCGTGACCTCCACCCCTCGTTCCCTCTCCCTGGCCTCCATCTCCTCCGAAGGCAGCACGGACAGCCACCTGGTGGAGAGGGAAGACATCGTCGCCCTCACCACCGCCGTCAGGGCATTCAAGGACGCCCTGGGCAAACTCAAGCGTATCTTTCACCCTGAGCGAGGTGGGTGACTGCTGGTAACTGGTGATGTAAATGAATGGTGGATGCGAGTTGCTGGATATAGCTAGGTATTGATAAAAACTAGTGATGTGAATGTAACTAATTAAGCCATTTTTAAGTAACTGGACCAATAATTCATTTACAAGGTGCAGATTGCATATACAGTTGTAATAGATACTGAGTGTGTTAGCGTGCAGTACTGCTACGCTTGTACAACAAATGTCACGGGCAGCTCTGATATGTATGTGAATGAATGCTATAGTTACTCGCTACATATAATTTCTTTAATGATACAGATAGTTATTGATTGCCAGACTTTACAACACTAAGACCAAAAAACACGTGACAGACAGGAGATAAAGTACACCGTTACTGATATCGACACCAAATATTAATAGCACTCATCCCCAATGTTGACAATACTGATGACTGCGCCAATCATTAGGGTGTGCTAGAGACGGAAAGGCCTCAGCTAAGTCTCCCTTTACTAATACCACTAGGGAAGCCAAGGTATCACCAGCAGTAGCATGTTATATTACACCGTACAGCTCCTTCCTTCTGCCGCAGACAAATCGGAGACGCTGCGGGTGGCGGGGCACGAGCGTCTGGGGGAGGTGCTGAGGATTTTGAGGACCATCTTGGAGAAGTACAGTCCCATCCAGCACAACGAACTGCTGGCTGCCGCTTCACATCTCATCTCCCACGTCAACGGTGAGTATGACGCGTGCTTTATGACGTTAACGAGTGGATGAATATTCGTGGTGCGTTTCTCCTGGTGCCTGGTTGTGTTTGATAGAAATTCCCTGCGCTCAACAGCCTGGCAGGAATTTTTTTTTTGGCTTTTTCGCATATGATCGTGTTTTTTCTATTTTTTCCATCGATAGTAATGCCATGTGACCCTGTTAAGAGGAAACCCAAGAATTATCAGTTCCGAGGTGTTTTCTTTTTTAATTCGTTTTTCAACCCTTTACTGGTATCCATTAAGCGTGAAAAAAAGACACAAAAGAACGAAAAGGTAAAACAATCAATTAGTTAATCTTGTAAACTCACTACCTATACCTACAGATTCCATTATATCCTCCACCCACGTACAGCATTCTCCACCACGCACTACACCCCTCAACACTCACATTCCTTTAACCACCATCATCTCATTCACCACATTCCGATACCCTCAAACACTCATCGTTACTCCACACAGCATCCTCCACTATGCACTACACCCCTCAACACTCGCATCCTTTTAGCCTCCATCATCTCATTCACCTCTTTCCGATAACCTCAAACATTCATCGTTACTCCACACATCCACATCCCTTACAGTACACACCCCACATATACACATAAACAGATTAATTCATCCACACATTCACAACCATCAAAATCCACTCACATTAAGTCTCCACCACACGTAAGCCAGTCTCCTCCACCGACACACTTCACAATCTTCACCCTACATTGTCCAACCCTCTAAACTGACGCACGTGGGGAGCTGTGGGCGCTGCGGTGCTGGTGGTGGTGGTGGTGGTGGTGGTGGGACAGACTGAAGATGCTGGTTAACTCTTGCATCAGTTAGACAGAATGTAAGCATGAAAATAGTAACCAGTCGTGTGTAGCGAAGTCTGAGAGAAGCCGGGAAATTGAGTCAGTAAAGTCAGTGGAGCAGCAACCGTGAGAAAAAAAAAAAAAAGGCGGTGGAAATTAATAAAGAAAGAATCGAGTTGTACGTAGTTATAATAGAGGTGGAACAGGTATCAGATATCAGTTATCAGGTATATATCGAGGCGAAATTTAGGAAAGATGGTGATATCAGATTAGAGGCAGAGGAGAATGATAAGAAGGGAGAGGAAAAGAACGCGTGTAGTTAATGTTAAGTGGTTACAAGGCGAAAAATCACGTATCGAGGCAGAATTAGGGCAGGAAAGATACTGATCATGCATTATAGAGGCAGAGAAGAGAAAAGTGTTAAGGAGTAAACGAAGAAAAAACAAAAACGTGTAACTTAATATAAAATGGTATCACGTATCAAAGCAGAGAAACAGAATCAGATCAGAAAAAAAAGCTGATACCACACTAGAGGCAGAGAAAAGACAAGTACCAAGAAGTAAGAAAAAAAAAAAAAAACGTGTACTCAATATTGACCCTTAAAATCCAGTTGGCTTCTTGAAACACATCAAATTAGTCTATTCCAAATTAAAATCGTACAAAACTAGCCACTTTTAAGATAGAGAATTTTACTATACACAACACAGCTCATTAATTTCAAGAAAATTTTTTATGTAAAAAAGGAAAACTGGCCAAGAACAATAATATATAAAACGAAAAAGAAAAGTCCACTTAGTTGCCAGTTCCTTGCAGGTCCGGGAGAGTTAGCCACAAATAAGGAATAAATGTCTTGAAACCTCCCTCTTAAATGAAGTCAAGTCATAGAAGGCTGAAAAATACAGAAGCAGGTAGAGAGTTCCAGAGTTTACCAGGGAAAGGTATGAATGATTGAGAGTACTGGTTAACTCTTGCATTAGTGAATTGGACAGAGTAGGGATGAGAGGAAGAAGAAAGCCTTACCAGTCAAACTTAGTAAAAAACAAAACAAAACAAAACATGTAATATCAGCTTCGATAAGAGTACAAGACAACCACGGGACTCGGAGGGTTACGTGGTGACAGCTAGAGCAGGGGAGGGAGCGTGGCCTTCAGGATGCTGGGGATCTTTACTGACAAGACCTACGGGTTGCCGATTGATGCGCTCAGGCAGGTTAGGTGATTGATTCCCTCGCGCTCACTTACTGGCGGTGGTGATGGCGGTGGTGGCGGTGGTGGTGCGAACGTGACGTGTTAAATCAAACCTCTTACATCAGATGGACGGCAGCGTGAAAAGGAGTAGCAAGTCATGTGTAGCGGAGCCGTGAAGGTGTCAGTGCGTGAAGATAGCGTGTTCAGAGCAGATCATTGGGGTGATTGCCAATTGTTTGGCTTCGGTCTTGCCTTTTTCTTTTCATATTCATTACCACTTACAATTCTTTAGTAGGAGCGTCTTCGAACTTTATTGGTCAAAATATTTCAGAAATATAATTGGTCTGCACGTACTGTTACTATCTTTATTTTATTTATTTCTTTTATTTATTTATTTACTTATTTATTAGTTTTCTATGGGAGTGAGGGGGAAATGGGAGACGTGAAGTTAGCTTTTCTTCCATAACGTTTAACTCTATTTGGTCGGTAAAAGTTACATGAAAAGGGAAAGAAAGTAGGTTTGAGGGAAACACGAGCGTCAGTTCACGGCCTATAAACACTCAGCTGAGCGTGAAACATTTCCCGCCAGCTAGTTACTGCAGGGGATACATTACCAGAAGAGAAAAAATGGGGATAATGTGGCCCATAAATCCTCAACAAGTGTCGGTATCCACAGGTATGGCGTGTGAGGGTCACTCGTTAACGTGCTGAGGCTGTTTGCTATACTGTCATCACCAGGGCGGGGCGGGAGGGAGTGGCGGGAGGCAGGAGAGTATGTACTACGTGGGAAGTTTGCTCTGCATCCCTGAGGGCATTAAGGGAAGTGAGAGGTGAGGAATCCTGTTATTTCCCTTTCATATAAGGGGCTGTGTGGATCAGCAGTACAGTACTCACCTCGCTGCTGGAAAGTTGCTAGTTTGTTCCTGGCTAATGTCAGTTGGTAGTGGACGGGGTAATGCTTCGTCATAACTACAGGCTGTTCCATTTGACTTTGTTGATGCACCGCCACAGCTCAATCGGTTTTCAGTATTCAGTATTTCTGTTCCTTTCGACTCCATGGCTTGTTTTCTTACTTATCATTGAGCAATAAAGGTATTTCATCAAGTTGAACAATTGTTAAAAAACATCAGATTATCCTGAAAATAATCTGCCTGACAATGCTTGGATGCCATGACACACACACACACACACACACACACACACACACACACACACACACACACACACACACACACACACACACACACACACACACACACACACACACACACACACACACACACACACACACACACACACACACACACACACACATCTGAGTCATGGTGCCTCACTGCGACCCGTTAATTGTGTCTATGTTCAGCTGCACAAAATACATTCAAGGTTGTGCTTGTCAGGCGAAAAGTTAATTGCGGCCAGAGCAAAGAGCAAGAGCAGGACTCTCTCTTGGCCTTGGTGAGGGGTTTGTGCAGGCAGTCATCAGATAGCCGAGCGTCAACAAGTCGAAGTGCCCAGAGGCAATACTTCTCCAAGCAACACTTTTCCTATTTTTCTCTTTGTTGAGGGATCTCCACCAGGGATGCTCGAGTGTTCTAACTAGGCCGTGGTGCTGGACACGTTCATTAGTTAATAAATACAGTTAATACGGTTTTCTTACGCATAAACCTTTTCTTGAAGAGAGGGTGTCATTCAGATACTGTAATATTTGTTTAGTTAGATGCCTTGGAGGTTCTTTGTTAGTATCATGTGTTTAGAGTGGTTGTTCTACAGTCATCGAGGTGTGCTGCATCGAGGTGTGCTTGTAAATTAGTTTTTTTCTTCTTGATAGTTTACAATGTCTGAGGCTTCCGTCTGCTGTTAGTCATATGGACATTGCAGTGTTTAGGATTGAAGTTTTCTCTCTCTCTCTCTCTCTCTCTCTCTCTCTCTCTCTCTCTCTCTCTCTCTCTCTCTCTCTCTCTCTCTCTCTCTCTCTCTCTCTCTCTCTCTCTCTCTCTCTCTCTCTCGGAAATAAAAGCAAATTATAATAGTGGCCGTACAGAAACATCATTTGACGTAATCTGCATGACGAAAGTTTAGAACGTTCTCTTAACCTTCGCTCTATTGGAGACCTTCCTTCTAATTTGGGGCGTGGTTTTATTCTCCCTTCTTTAGGAACGGATTTGTAACTAAGGGGGATAGATAGGAGGGTTAAAATAAGAAGTGTAAATAATGAAATCTAGTTGTAGTGAAAAAGATGAGAATTTTGATACTATGTTGTGGGGTAAATGGTGGCAGGTTCCGTTCTCGTGTAGTTACCCTCTGAAAAACACGTCTGGGAGTGGAAGAAAACCAGACTTTTGAAGGAGTGTCTGTTATAATAGAAGTATTTTACCTCCGTTCATGGTAGCTCTTGTTTTCTCCATATTTACAATCTTGTTCTTATGTTTCTCTTGACTAAAATCATAGTATTTCTCTTTATATAAGTGTAAGTGAACAGACTGACTTCTACTTCTATTCAATTGCTTTCTTAAGATTCATCTAGTCTTGTTCTTTCCTTTTCTTTCCTTCTTCCGCTTCATATATCGTACGGCTCTTTGCTTCTTGTGCATTTTACTCTTCTACTCTTCTACTCTTCAACATGTTCCGATTATTTATTCAATTGTTTTATTTATTTTGTTACTTTTTTTCCTCATGACTAGTACAATGCATACTTTTTTTTTAATAATTGATGCACTGGTTTCCTTCATCTCTAGTTTATTTGTGCATCATTCACTCCTGACTGTTTTTTTTTTTATTGTGTGTGTGTGTGTGTGTGTGTGTGTGTGTGTGTGTGTGTGTGTGTGTGTCAAGGAGTCTCGTCAAGGCCATAAAAGAAACAGGAAAGAAAACAAAAATAAACGCTCAATATGTCACTCCTCCCACTCCACCCCCAAGAAATAAGCGAAAAAAAAAAAAAAAATAAGAAAAGGAAAGATATTTATAGATGGAAAGTCCCAGGAGTTGGTTGGCCAGTTAGGGCGTCGAGGTGTGTTTGTATCTCCCTTTTGGAACGGTTCGAGACACGTTAAAGAATAAATAATACCGAATAAATAAATAAGTTGGAGAGGGTCCCTGTATGATAATAAATATACCGGTTTTTTTATATATATATATATATATATATATATATATATATATATATATATATATATCTTGTGTCATATAGAGCATTGTTAACTTAGCACTTAGAAACTACCAGTATATTAAATTAACCGATGCAAAATAGTTGATAAATAATAGAGATAAATACAAACGCTAATAATTTCAACGTTTAGTATTTATTATTGTTATTATTATTATCATTCTTATTATTATTGTTATGAGGAAAGTAAGAAAACGTAGAATTGAAAGGGGTAACTCCTATAAACTCGACTTGTTAGCTTCGTTTATAAATGTTGTGGTGATCATGTCCACAAGAGAGAGAGAGAGAGAGAGAGAGAGAGAGAGAGAGAGAGAGAGAGAGAGAGAGAGAGAGAGAGTGAATGCTCGAATAAAGAGATATAAAAAGATAATTAAAGAAAAAACAGTCTAACTAATGTCTCTTTTCATTATATTTATCTTGAGAGAGAGAGAGAGAGAGAGAGAGAGAGAGAGAGAGAGAGAGAGAGAGAGAGAGAGAGAGAGAGAGAGAGAGCAAGGGAAAAAGTCCAACTCTTGTCCACTTTCATTATATATTTTCAGAGTTGGACAGGAGAAAGAAAGAAAGAAAGAAAGAAAAGAAAAGAAGAAAAGAAAGAGAAAGAATGAAAACAATTAAGAGAAATATGTGGGCCAATTTCTGCCACCTTCCATTATTATTATTATTATTATTATTATTATTATTATTATTATTATTATTATTATTATGACTTGCATTTTTGAAGAAAGAAAGAGAACAAAACGAAAGAAAGGAACCATCATTGGAATTTTTTTTTCTTTATTTTTTTCTTTTTGTTTAGTTTGAAGAAAAAAAAAAGTGAGAGAGAGAAAAAAAAAAGAAAGCCAATAATCAGTTCAGTCCGTGTCCCTTTTGATTAGATTTTGTAGCTTTGAGAGAGAGAGAGAGAGAGAGAGAGAGAGAGAGAGAGAGAGAGAGAGAGAGAGTCAGAGTTATCATTCCTACACTAAATTTTATCCTTTAACATATTTTCATTTAAAAAAAAAAAAAACATCCCAACAAATTTCTCTCCCCAAAATATACTTTAAGTCAGAAAATAAACAAATAAACGAAAAGAAAAAAAAAAAAAAAACCAGGAATCTTCTAATTTAAACACTTTTTTCTGACATATCTTAGAAGCAACGGAGTAAGACAAAGACCACCTCCTTCTGTGTCTGTTGCCGAGGCAGGGAGGGGCAGAGTGGGGAAGGGAGGAGGAGGGTGTGGGGAAGGGAGGAAGAACGAGTGGGAGGGAGAGAAGAGAGGAGCAGAGGAGAGCAGGGAGAAAGAGGGAGTGAAAGGAGGGAACAGCCCCAGACACCCCCTCAATGTTTCAGATGTGCTTGGATCTCTCTCTCTCTCTGTCTCTCTCTCTCTCTCTCTCTCTCTCTCTCTCTCTCTCTCTCTCTCTCTCTCTCTCTCTCTCTAACGCGTTTGGCACTCGTGATAATTGTCTGTTGTGAGGTCTTGAGCATTTCCTGTGTGTGGGTGGGGGTTGGGGGTGTTGGTGGTGGGTGCGGGTATGTCTAGTGGTGGTGGTGGTGGTGGTGGTGATGAAGGCAATTGTGATGATGTTACTGATGGTGGTAGTGGTGGTGGTGGTGGTGGTTGGATTGAATTATTTTTGTTTGCACTGCTGTTGCTGCTGTGCTAATGGTACTGATATGGTACTTACTACTACTACTACTACTACTACTACTACTACTACTACTACTACTACTACTACTACTACTACTACTACTACTACTACTACTACTACTAGCTGAACACGTTGTCTTGAAATATCTTACCATGATAATATGTAAGCCACTGTATTCGGAAGTGAGGCCACAGAGTCATGCATTATTAGGCTCGCAGGATGAAGCAGCGCAGCCTCATCGTGGAGACTCATGGAGGCGCTGAGACCTCACACATTCCCGCACATTTTGGTAGCGTGGCGTGGTTCATTATGGTGTCTCGCTATGAACTCTTCCACCTTGATCGTTTGAGGTGGTTGTTTTATTTATTGATCTATTATTTTTATTTTATTTTTTTTCGTCATTAGTTTTCCTCTTATGCTTGTTTTATCGTCTTTTGTTTGATTGTTAGGTTTTTTTTCTTCTTTTTTTGCTGTTAGTCTTTCATGTGTTTTAAAGACTAAGTTTATTATTAGTCATCATCACCATTACCGTCTTCACTGTTATCTTCATCATTCTAATCATCATCATCATCATCATCATCATCATCATCATCATCATCATCATTATCATTGCTATACATTTTTATACGCTTTGAACTTCCATTGGAGTTATTTTCAAAGGACACGTGATTAGTTTGTCTGTCACGGATGGTTTTTTTTTTTTTTTTTTTTTACAAATTATGATGTGAAATTCTTGAATTATCGATGATTTTCTTGACAACTCTCTTATGACTGACACCTCATTGGACTTTTTATCCTTTTGTTTTTTTTCTTTTTAACTGCTGTTTTGTTACCCTTGGCAGTGTCCTTCCTACATGATAAAAAAAAAAAAAAAAAAAAAAATCCTCATGAAACTATCACACGAATCATGAAAACACCATTGCAAACAACAGTAACTTTCATCATACCCTGCTAAAAAGTAATCGAGAAAAGGCGCTGAAATGCACGGAGTATGGAAAATCTTGTCTCGTCTTTCCATGCAGCCTCACGTATTATGCTGTCATGGTTTGACATTTTTATGGAAGTGCAAGGATTTGATATGGCAGTATTCAGTGCTTTCTGTCTTACCTTATGGCGATAAGACGTGAATACTGAGCAGCTTCCTGATTGCTCTTATGATTAGCGTGAATGCCTTGGACTTGGCACGGTAATTGAGGCTAATGGGCGGCGCTGCTTGGGGCGTGTGTGGTCGTGGCGATGAGGGGAGTGTATGGCGGCGCATCCCATACATTTAATGAGTGTGTGTTCCTTAAAGATTTTGAAGTACCAGTGGCGCACCTCTTTTTGCTACCATTGTTCATCTTCCCACCACCACCACCACCACTGTTCTTCATTTATAGACATCGAATACAGTAATGTAGTGGTGGTTCTAGTTCTTAAGAAAGGCCGGACAGCTTGGCAAGTGAGATTAACTTCTTAGACATTCTTCATGGATAATTTTTCAGCGGCGTTCTGAATCATGAGCAGGTGTGTTATAAATTGAGGTTGGAGGTTCAGCTACAAAGATCAGAGAACGCTTTGTATTTGAGGTTTATGACTAAGACATTATTCTTACCCGTTACGAAGTGTTTTTTTTTCAGTTTTCACACGCACCTCCTGAGTTTAAAGGCTGAAATCCATAAATCCTTTAAAGTTCTAGACATTCTTTCGGCTTTAACTCTTTCCATGCACTTTGCCTTGGTGTTTCAAGCAGACGTCAAAAGGATAAGGCTCAGTATTTGCCCGTCGTATTTCCACACACACTAACCCAACAAATAAGTGGCCGCGTTGCTCCCAGACAGTTCACCTTCACAGGAACATGAACACCACAATGTGAGGAAAAAAAAAAAAAAAATGCGAATACCTTTTACTTTTACATGATAAAAGAATAAACCTGAGCTTTCTTCCGTCTTATTTCCTCACCCAGTGACACCAAAATATGTGGTGTTGTAGTTCCCACACGAGTCGCCATCACTTAATCATAAACGACACAATAAGAGGCAAGAAACTCACTTCCCTGTCACTTAATAACTCCCGTGCTTGGTCTCCTGACAACACACGAGCTCAGTCCAGCTGGCGCGCAACCCACAATGCACCGCAGCTGTGGTGGCGTGGATTTGTGGGACGTCAATCCAAACTTCTCTAATAGGGATCGGGTCTTGGGAGTTGTGGGAGTCTGAGCTTAAGGATGATTGGTCAGCTGGCGAGGCAGGGCGTGTGTGTATTGAAGTGGTTTTCTGACACCAAGGTTTTTAGATATACTGATAATGGCGTCACTTATCATATTACTTCCGTTTACACTAATGTCCAATAAGTTTCAGTGAAATTTCAGGACTATTCTTCATGATGCTAGTGATAATTAAACCAAGATTCTGTATCACCAATAGGATTCTGTATCACCAATAGAAGAAAAGACCCATATTCTTAAAAACCTCTGTGTCGCACCTCCATGCTTTCAAAATGTTCTAGTTGATCTTATACGGGTTTTTATGACTTGAGTGACAGTTTGATAAAATACCTTCATCATTTAATAAGAGAAACACTCGTGAGAACGCTGCCAATCATCTCTGTGGCCTTTGAAAATAGTGGTGGTATGAGAGCAAATGTTCCTGAATACAGTCCATAAAGAGGGGTCGAGTATATAGAATAAGGCGAAAAAATAGAAGGATGATTAAGACTTTCCTATTATTCACAGTGAGTTAAGAGAATTTATAAAAGATTAGGTTAGGCAAGGTTAGGTAAGGTTGGGTTAGATAAGTTGGTAGAAGAGAAGCCGAGTGTTTAACATAAGAAGAAAAAGAATCAGGATATGAAGAATATGACTTTCCTGTTAGTCTCAACGAGTTAAGATATAGATATAAAAAATTAGGTTAAGTTACGATAAGTTAGGTTAGTTAAAAGTTAGGTTAGGTTAAGTTGGGTTAGTTAAAGGTTAGGTTAGGGTAAGGTTAAGTTAGTTAAAGGTTAGTTTAAGGTTAAGTTAGGTTAGATTGGGGTAAGTTTAGGTTAGTTAAAGGTTAGGTTAAGGTTAGGTTAGGTTGGCTTGGGCCCGTAGAAGAGTGACTGAGTATGTAATATTAGGAAAAAAAAAATGAATTAGGATGTGAAGGGTAATAAAGAGTTGAAATAGGGTTACAAAATATCAGGATGGAGATGTTAACAAAGATTTTCCTTTTAGAGATACAACATAAGATTAAGGTGACCAAAATTGAGTTACATAGAGTTGAGTGTGAGACAAGGAAAAGAGGATGCGGAGGGTTAGAAATGTGCTGTTTGCGTGGAAGAATCATAGTGAGAAGACTGACTGATTTCTTGGCTGACTGACTGACTGACTGACTGACTGAAGGAGAGAGTGATGAGATGCTGAGGGTCCGTGTGTGTGTGTGTGTGTGTGTGTGTGTGTGTGTGTGTGTGTGTGTGTGTGTGTGTGTGTGTGAGGAAGTGTTCATGTCTCAAAAAAATGATGTTTATTGCGCGTCGTTAGCCTCCTCTCTCTCTCTCTCTCTCTCTCTCTCTCTCTCTCTCTCTCTCTCTCTCTCTCTCTCTCTCTCTCTCTCTCTCTCTCTCTCTCGCTAAGATTAAAAACTATCTGTGGAAGTCTCTGATTCTGAACTCGAGCAAATGTCAAGAGAGAGAGAGAGAGAGAGAGAGAGAGAGAGAGAGAGAGAGAGAGAGAGAAGAGAGCTACATTCTTACCTAATTCTCTTCCTTCCTTTTCTTTGGCACACTTAAATAGTCACTCGACGAACACCACCACCTCATCCATTCTCTCTCTCTCTCTCTCTCTCTCTCTCTCTCTCTCTCTCTCACACACACACACACACACACACACACACACACACACACACACACACACACACACACACACACACACACACACACACACACACACACACACACACACACACACACACACACACACACACACACACACACACACACACACACACACACACACACACACACACTCGGGAGGCGTCAGAATGTTTACTTGGGACCGATAAATATACCCAGGGCGGAGCTTCGCCACCTGCACGTGAAAGTTCTTCCTCATTAATTTTCAGTTCAATTAGGGTGGAACCGGCGCCGGGCTTACTGGGCTTCTGGAGAAGAAGAAGAAGAGGAGGAGGAGGAGGAGGAGGAGGAGGAGGAGGAGGAGGAGGAGGTAGATGGAGATAGATAGGAAGAAGGTGTTCAGACGAGGGGAAAAAAGATGTAGAGGAAGAGAAGGAGTTGAAATATATAATGGGAAGGTATGACTGTATTACTGTGGTGTAGGAGAAAGAAAAAAAAAGATTACAAAGAATTCTAAATAACACCAAATAAACCCATTGTGCCGTGTGAAACTGTTTAGGAACTACTTCTAACTACAGTAGGTGAAGAGGTAGAGAGACAGGGCAGTAAAGCGGAAGGAGGAAGAGGAAGAAGATGAGGGGGAAGGAGAAGGAGGAGGAGGAGGAGGAGGAAGAAAAGGTGGAAGAGGAAACAGGAAAATTAAAATACAGGAGAGAGGAGTGTGTGAGTAAAGTTGTAAGAAGTACGTAGTTTTTTGAAGAAAGATATAGAGATGAGACACGGCAGAAAACCAACTGGAGCTGGAGGAAGAGGAAGAGGAAGAGGAGGAATAATAAGAAGAAGAGTAGTAGAAGATAGAGGAAAAGAAAACGAAAAATTTGTAGTACAGAAGATAGAAGTTTGTAAATAGAATTGCAAGGAAATGAAGATGTTTGTTGGAGAAGCAAGAGGTAACAGGAAGAAACAAACTCCGTAGAATCGGATAAGAATTATATACTATGGGAATCAGACGTGGATAAATGGATGTAGAGGGACGCTGGCGGGATGTGGATAAGGACAGCAGTAAAGTGGAAGGAAAGAGAAGCAAGTAGTGATGTGGAAATATAGGGAATGAGGGTAAGAGGAGAGAGGAATGACATAGGAAAGATAAAGGGGAAAAAGAAAGGGAGTGAGGGTATAAGGCAAGAGAGATGAAGTAGTGAAGGTAAGATGGGAGAGGGGAGAGGAAGAAGTATAGGGAGTGAGGGTGAGAGGGGAGAGGAAATAGGAAGGAGGGGCGTGAAGTTGTTTATATTCGATGGGGACGCTCCGACGTATCCCCTGAAGGGCGCCCCGGAAGCTGCTCCACGCCAGTCACGCGGCGGGGTGCGGGTGGAGGAGGAGGAGGAGGAGGAGGAGGAGGAGGAGGAGGAGGAGGAGGAGGAGGAGGAGGAGGAGGGGGGGGATGAGCAGGAGAGGAAAGGACTGAGGTGACGACGACGCCCACATTTCACGCTTCCTCTGATGCAACCTCGCTTTCTTTTTTTTTTTTTTTTTTCCTTTTTTTGTGGAAATAAGCGAAGACGAAGTTAAGAGTGCCAGCCAAGGGCCACCACTCTCCTCCTCCTCCTCCTCCTCCTCCTCCTCCTCCTCCTCCTCCTCCTCCTCCTCCTCCTCCCTTTTCCACCCTCTCCTCATATTCGTGGCAGTTGCAAATATTTTTGTTTTGGCGAACTGTTTACGTCTGGCTAGTGTGTGTGTGTGTGTGTGTGTGTGTGTGTGTGTGTCGTCACTGCTCTGGCTCCCGCACGTCAGCTTTAGCATATGGGGCGATGAGGGGTGTTTACTGTAGTGCGGTGTATGGCAGGAGACCTCATTATGTTGTTTGCTTAGGTCCGCACGCGCCTTGAGTTATGCTCGCGTATACATCTACCTGAGAGACCTCCCAGCACCCACACCTCCACACCCCCACGGCCACTCTCCCATTCATTTTTCTCCCTTACCGTCATTACCAGCGAGTGAGGTGAGGTGTGTTTAAAGGTTGCCGCGCTAATGACACCACTGCCACCACCACTGCCGCCATCACCGCCTTCACTATTCATCACCGCCCTTCATGACTACTCACGGTTACCTATAATCACTTCCACTTCCGCTTCTCCTGTTTATACGCGTACTAATGGTGATGCTTCCTCGTCTACTGCTACTGCTGCTCATGTAACTGCTACTACTACTACTACTACTGGTGCTATGGTTACTGCTGCTGCTGCTGATGATGATGATGCAGTTATAAGAATATTGCAGCTAAAGTAATGTACAATATTAATAGGTTTATCAATACTACTACTACTACTACTACTACTACTACTACTACTACTACTACTACTACTACTACTACTACTACTACTACTACTACTACTATTCCTCCTCCTCCTCCTCCTCCTCCTCCTCCTCCTCCTCCTCCTCCTCCTCCTCCTCCTACTACTACTACTACTACTACTACTACTACTACTACTACTACTACTACTACTACTACTAGGGCTGTTATTACTACTACTACTACTGCTACTAGTACTGCTACCACTACTGCTACTACTACTGCTACTACTTCTGTTTCTGCTTCTGCTACTGCTACTGGTACTACTACTGCTACTACTTCTGCTACTCCTGCTCCTGCTCCTGCTCCTGCTCCTGCTCCTGCTCCTGCTCCTGCTCCTGCTACTCCTACTACTGCCATTCATAACATAAGCAATCACACTATACATAAACCGTTGGAATTGACAAAAGAAACTAACATTAACGAAACGTGTGGAATTATTTATTTCCCTCTACGTGCCAACATTTCTTTGTATGTAATTTGTCATGTATACATATTACGTACTAATTTTATTCCTCCTGTTTAATCATGTACGGCTGTTTCATTGCCATTTTACGTACGTATCTTTATGTATGTGTGTGCCATTCCTCTTCCCGTGCACGTAAAATTTCTTGTGTGTACGTGATCGTCTTCTGTATAACCACGTGAGTTTCCTCCGTGTATGTCATTTTCTCACCATGTGCGTGTTTTCATGTATGCTTTCTGCGGTACACACGCGAACGTTTTCACTGCCAGTTTCTTGACGTGTTAGTGCAAGAGGTGGTTGCAGTGTGTGTACATACATATAAGCTGTTCTGTGTATATTTGCAGCACACACATACACAAACACACACACGGCCCGGTAGCTCAGTGGTTAGAGCGCTGGCTTCACAAGCCAGATGACCGGGGTTCGATTCCCCGGCCGGGTGGAGATATTTGGGTGTGTCTCCTTTCACGTGTAGCCCCTGTTCACCTAGCAGAGCGTAGGTACGGGATGTAAATCGAGGAGTTGTGACCTTGTTGTCCCGGTGTGTGGTGTGTGCCTGGTCTCAGACCTATCCCAAGATCGGAAATAATGAGCTCTGAGCTCGTTCCGTAGGGTAACGTCTGGCTGTCTCGTCAGAGACTGCAGCAGATCAAACAGTGAATTACACACACACACACACACACACTTAAGAGCAGGTTCCTAAGTCAACACTCCAAACTCGCTCACTTTTCTTTTGAGATTTGAATACTTAAGTGATCTTCCTACCTGTCTTGCTACTTGTGGCGAGAAGTGTTTCGTCACCCGCACAAAAACTTCCTAATCCTTTAACTAATTTAGCCTCTTCAATACTGGGACACATTTTTACCAAGAGATTTGTGTACGATTTATCTTTTCATTGACATTAAGAAGGGTCCATGAAGGTCAGAAGATTAATGGCCACAGTCTTCCCTATTTTAATCCTCCACATGAGTTTCCGAAGCTGTAGAAAACTTCCAAATAGTTAACAGAATGAATATGGAAACGCGTCATGGTACTCAACCTAACCTAACCTAACCTAACCTAACCTAACTTAAACTCTGCTGACCTAACCAAACTTCAGCTTTCTCCTATCATATCCTCTACTTCTTCTTTTTTTTTTCTATCCTGTATTTCATTCCTCCATTTTTCTCTTCTTTTATTGCGCTTTTCTATTTCTTATTCTCTCTCTCTCTCTCTCTCTCTCTCTCTCTCTCTCTCTCTCTCTCTCTCTCTCTCTCTCTCTCTCTCTCTCTCTCTCTCTCTCTCTCTCTCTCTCTCTCTCTCTCTCTCTCTCTCTCTCTCTCTCTCTCTCTCTCTCTCTCTCTCTCTCTTTTACTTCCTCTTGTCTTCTTTCTCCTTTTATTGTTTCTTTTCTTCTTTTCTTTTTCTTTCTTCCTCCTCCTGTATCTCACATAGGCTCCATCTTCTACACCCCATCTTCATTCGCCCTTCCTTTTTTTTTTTTATCGCCTTTTGTTCCTTTGATTTTATCCTATTCTTTCCATTTTCCTTTTTTTTTTTTTCTATGTCCTCTTGTTCCCTGTTGTCCTTCTCTTCTTCTCCCTCTCTCTCTTTTTGCCTTTTATCACTTCCTTTCTCTTCTTTCTTCTATTCCTTCCTTCCCTATGCCCTGTTCTATAGTATCTTATTTGTTCTTTTTTTTTTATTCTTTTCTTTTCCGATTGTCTCCTCTTTTACTCGTCTCCTTCACACATCCAGTCTTTCTATTTTCTTTGTCTTTGTTCACCTTCAACTAACATCTCCTTTTTCTTTCTTCTCTATCCTTTTTCCTTCTTACCTTACTAACTCTCCATAAAGAAGCCTGCAAGTTCTTTCCCACTACCTTTCTCTCTCCTTTTAACTCCTTCCCAGCGCCCTCACCTTCCTCCCTGCTTCCTCCATTCCTTCTCCTACTCCTTCCTTGCATAAGCTCCAGGGAAGAAATACTATGCCTGCTAATTATAGTGAACGTGAGAATTTTCAAGCGTGCAGAGGCGAATTTCACTGGATTTTAGTACGTGCAGAGAGAGAGAGAAAGTGTGTGAGAGTGGGAGTGAGAGTGAGAGTGAGAGTTGGGAGGTGGGATGCGACAGGTGAGAAGCAGGTAAAATTGTAAATGGAGTAAGTTGAGGTGGGAGTAAGAGAGAGAGAGAGAGAGAGAGAGAGAGAGAGAGAGAGAGAGAGAGAGAGAGAGAGAGAGAGAGAGAGAGAGAGAGAGAGAGAGAGAGAGAGAGAGAGAGACAGACAGACAGACAGACAGACAGAGAGAGAGAGAGAGAGAGAGAGACACACAGACAGACACACACACACACACACACACACACACACACACACACAGAGAGAGAGAGAGAGAGAGAGAGAGAGAGAGAGAGAGAGAGAGAGAGAGAGAGAGAGAGAGAGAGAGAGAGAGAGAGAGAGAGAGAGAGAGAGAGAGAGAGAGAGAGAGAGAGAGAGAGAGAGAGAGAGAGAGAGAGAGAGAGAGACTGTGCCCTCCCTAATCCTCAAGCTAAACTATACATGGAATGGCACTAAACGTAAAATGAAAGATAGATTAAAACAAGCAACCACAACTCCATATCTGTCCCAGAGAGAGAGAGAGAGAGAGAGAGAGAGAGAGAGAGAGAGAGAGAGAGAGAGAGTGTATGTAGTGCCAGTGCCAAATCGCTAGCTGGGCAGGCCCTCAGTGCCCGCCTGACACAGGGAAGTGCCAGTAGTACCCTGTGTCGCCCCCTGGAGTGACCTGACTTACTCACCTCCACCCGCGTCTTAGAAAAGGAGAGACAGACAAAGAGAGAGGGAGAGAGAAAGAGACGTGCATTTTCTACACGTCGTAAAGAAAACGTATATCTCTTCTTCACTACGTTTAAGTATCGTTAGTTCTGCAGGCACACTACTAATGTACTACTACTATCACTACTACTACATCTGTTACTACTGTTTATAAGTGACAAGCTTAGAAAAATTGAGACTTGCTAAGAAGAAATTCTGTAGACCTCGCGGAGAACAAGACAGATGGGAAGCGAGAATCACGTGTGACAGGGAAGACAGAATACAAGTGTCGGCTCAAAATCTGTGAAGGAAATGAGGACGCAAAAAAGAAAACGAGATAGGTTATGGAGCGGCAAATGAGGAGTGACTGGTACGAGATCCAGGAGAGAAGTTTACACGCAAATGATTCTCGTGTTTATATCAAAGGGCGCCGAGTTGTTGTGGTCTGATTGTTTGTATATCTGCGTCTGCGTCCCGCCTTCACCATGCTCACCCCGTTGCACTCCCCCCAGCATTCACTCCCCGCCCGGTAGGTTAAACTATACGTGTTGATTGAAAGAGGAACGCATTAACAATAAGAAAATAAGAGAAAGAGGTGTCAAAGTTCATCAGAAAACCCTACACTTTATCTGTGCGTGTTAACTTAATGAAGAACGTGTTGCCAATAAGAAAAATGTAAAAAAAAAAAAAAACAAAGGAAGGAAAAGGAAAAATGTTTCAGTGGAGGACATAATTTATCAGAAAACTCTGCTCTTTAACTTTTGAAAGAGGGACGTGTTGTCAATAAAAAAAAAAAAAAAAAATTCGGGATATGAAAAAGAAGCGACTGTAAAAAAAATATATTAAAAGAAAAATACTAAATCAGAAAACTCTATACTTTGCCTATACGAATTGACTGAAAGAGGAGCAGGCTAGCAATAGGACAATAAGAGGCTATTGAAAAGACGAAGAGTGAAATGGGAAAAAAAGATGTATCAGTGAAAAATATGATAATTCAGAAATGTTTCTTTGCACTCTACCTGTTCATATTAGTTAAAAGAAAATATTCCTCTTTTCAATAAAGAATGAAAACCTCTGTGAAAACGAATAGAAAAACTGAGTAACATATGATGACAGAGAAAGTTGAATTATATATCAGAAAAGAAAACCACGCGTTCTTTTCTCTCCAAACGTATAAAGTGAAATAAGAACTTTTAATCTGTGAGAAAGGAAGAAGTAAATGTCGAATCGAAAAGAAGAAAAGAAAATGACAAAGAAACTAAATTAGCTCATCCGAGGAAAGGAAACTCTCTGGTTTTCGCCATAAAGTATTAAAAGAGAGGAACGTATAGAGAAATATTTTGTGAGGAGGAAAACAGTAGGACAAAAAAAAAAAAAATATGGAGGGAAATTGTGAGAGACCATACCCGCGGCTAAAATATGAGTGTTAACTGAAAGAGGAATAAACGAGCAATAAGAAAATAAGAAATAATTGTAGATTACAAAGAAAAAACAAAGGAATGACACGAAGAAGTCTTTAAAAAATGGGAATAAGAATGTCCACAGGGGAAAATAGGCACCGGAAAATAAAATAGTGAAAAGAATAAAGTAATTGAACTGATAAATGAGAAAGTTAATGCCCTCAAGAAAAGAAGCCTGTGGAAGTTAATTGAACGAACACGAAAGAGAAAAGAGAGAGAGAGAGAGAGAGAGAGAGAGAGAGAGAGAGAGAGAGAGAGAGAGAGAGAGAGAGTAGGAAGAGAAAATAAATAAAAGCTGAAAATATAAAAAGAAATACGTAGTCATTGCAAGTTCGAGGAAATAATTTAATAAAGGAGTTCGCTGTTAAAAAGAGAGAGAGAGAGAGAGAGAGAGAGAGAGAGAGAGAGAGAGAGAGAGAGAGAGAGAGAGAGAGAGAGAGAGAGAGAGAAAGAGAGAAAGAAAAAAAAGCGTGAGAACAACTAAAAACAAAAATTGAAGCAGAACTTTGATAAAAAAAAAAAAAAAAAAGAAAAGAATGGCGGGAGTGCTGTTGGGTGGAATAGGGGGACGAAGGGAGGGAGCCAGCCACCTACTACGCTTCTACCGCTGTAAGTTGTGTTGGGGAAAGGGCAGGATAGGGAACAGGGAAGCGGTAGACGGATAGGTTAGTGTGTGGAAGGGAAAGTGAAAAGGTGTGTTCGATATGTAAGGATGGAAAGAGATGTGGTAAGTATGTGACAGTGAAAAGGAAAGATGTGCAGAGAAGAGACCTGTTAATCTGAATGAAGTATTGAAGACAAGTGTGTTAAGTGTGTAGGATGGAAAGAGGGGATGTGGTAAGGATGTGACAGGGAAAGAGAAAGGTGTGGGGAGAGGAGACGTGTTAGGGAAGAGGTGTATATTAATAAGTCTAAGTGAAGTATTGAATATAAGTGTGCTGGTATGTAAGGACGGAAAGGTCAGATGTGGTAGGGATGTAACAATAAAAGGGAAAGGTATGGAGAGAGAGAAGACTTATTAAACAGGTGTATATTAAGAAGTCTGAGTGGAGTATTGAAGTGCATAAAATGTGTGTAACAAGGGTGATGTCGGTAAGATCTTTAGTAATCAGGATAGGACCAGAGGTAACAGATTCGTGCTTGATAATATTTGATCAAACAAAAAATAAATGAATAATAAAAGAGACAGGACTAAATTGGTTGTCAAGTAGAGTGACAGAGGACTGAAATAACTGAAATAGACTCAGTAATTAGGTTATTAGTGAGAGATTATAGAATGGTATGAATTCAGGTCAGTAATGTGAATAGACAGGTATGTTTTTTATATTGCCTTACTCTCCTGCAGCTTTTATTATATCCTTCTTTCCTTTGAACAAAAAAGAAAAAGAAAAATATAGAAAAGAGAGCTGTACGAGAGACGAGCATGCACATAGAATAAAAAAAAAAAACAGAATTGAAAAAAAAAATATGGTAGAGAAATAGAAAAGGAAAGTATCTAAAGGAAGAGAAGGGTATGTAGGAGGGAATAGGTAAAAGAAAGGTGTACAGCAGACAAGAGGGCGTGGGAGGCAATGGGTGTAGCAGTACTGTACATTATTCACAAGGTCGCCAGGAGGTCAATAATTCAAAGGTTGCTAAGCCTGAAACAGGTATACTATGTTGTCCCTTGTTGTGTGTGTGAATGTGTGTGTTGGGGGAGTGAGGGAGTGAGAGAATGAGAGTATGAGAGAGAGAGAGAGAGAGAGAGAGAGAGAGAGAGAGAGAGAGAGAGAGAGAGAGAGAGAGAGAGAGAGAGAGAGAGAGAGAGAGAGAGAGAGAGAGAGAGAAATGAGCCTTACCCTGAACCCAAACCAACTTTTTACCAAAACTTATTTGCTCGTGAACACATGATTATTTTCCCCGCTTAATTAACTAAAGAATTAATGTGCGTGCGGTTCTGTCCCATTACTATTATTATTATTATTATTATTATTATTATTGTTGTTGTTGTTGTTGTTGTTGTTGTTGATCTTGCTATCATCACCAACATATATCACTTGCTAATTAGATCAAATGAAGGGAACGACAAAAGGGAACATTACATTACTCTTTCAAAAAATGCAAGCTAAAACTGAATATCTCTTCCCTTTGCACCTCATTTCACTTTCTTAATAGTTCCCGAGTTTCATTAACTTTTATAAGATTCACATTCTTTTCATTTTCCCTCTGCGCCTGTCCTCTTTATGCACGACCCGCGACTCTTAGGAAAGCACGCCACCTTTCTTCTGCGTTGCGATCCTCTTCTGGGAACCATTGCTCTCAAAACCGTGAAAGTGTGTTGCGTGTGTAGTGTCTCTATGAATCCTCCTAAGATATCGCTTCGGGTGTTTGCTACAGTACGATATGTTATGTTCTTTAACCCATTCACTGCTATGACACGTTTTCATGTCCATTCTGCTTACTATTTGGTGATTTTATACAACTTCAGAAACTCATGTGGGGATTAAAATAGTGAAGATTCTGGCCATTAATCTTCTGATCTACATGAGCTCTTCTTAATGTAAATAAAATCGTCTAATCACACCCAAACTCGTGATAGAAATGTCTCCCGGTACTGAAGGGGTTAATGTTGTGGTATGTTATTTATTGTTATGTTATGTAGAACTATTTTGCTTAAGGTCTAGTATGTTAGTTACCCTTATTTGTTTATTTATTCATTATTTTATTTATCTATTCACCACGTTTTTATTTTGATCGTCAGAAAGGAGGAAGAAAAAGATAATTTGTTATTTCTCCTTGAAGTTAAAGTGAAGGAAAAGAAAAATACAATTAAAGTGACTGTCATCAATTGTGGTTTTAAAGGCATTTTCTTCAGTTAGATCTCGCTCTTTGATGTCTTAATATTAGGTTATTGAAAGTGTTCGGCTTTTGCTTCACTTTGCTACGCACTTGCGCGCGCGCGCACACACACACACACACACACACACACACACACACACACACACACACACACACACACACACACACACACACACAAGTAAATATATAATTAGATAAATAGACATGGAGAATGAATACTGAAAATTAAATGATAATGAAAAAACACCAAATCAAGAAAGAAATTTTACAATATGAAGATAACTAAGCTAAATCAAATCAAGTCAAAGTGATAATAATAAATAAAACAAAAAACAAATAATCAATGTGAAAAATAGAAGAAAAAATGAATGTATATATATGGTATAACAAAAAGTATAATGAAAAAAGTGCCCTACCTTTTTTTTTTTTATTTATTTATTTATTTTTTTCCGTGAGTCGCAATGAATAAATAGCGTGGGTGTCATTCTGGCGTCGCGTCATGAGGAGCAGGTGCGTGGGAGGTGGCGGGGCAGCGTGAGTCAAGCAGCGGCGTCACTCGTAATGCTCGGTTTCTGAATTTCCAATGGATCAGATTAATTCAGCACTACCAAAACGTTTGCGAAATTGCTCCCGCTTCATTCTGTTTCCATCGTTATTTTTTTTTTTCTTACGAGCAGCGTGAGAATTTCGTCTGGTCTCTTGAAATCCTCTTTGGTATAAATACTTACGTGAATATATTTTTCAGACGTGTTTTAACTGATTTCATTAATAATACTTTTATAATATCTTTCCTAACGAATCTGAGCTACCATTTCCATAATCCTCGTGCGATCAGCTGCCGGCAGGACGGTCGCGATGGAATTGAAATGTAGAATTTATATATTTTCTAATGTTCGTTGTTCACTCAGATATCGAAGAATAATAACACTTCACCTTTAGTGGCGCTGAGTCTTTGTGGAGCAGCGGCTGGCTCTTCTGTCCCGCCCTGGTGCCGTGTCACGAGGCGCGGGGGAACACAGCACCGGCGGCGCCTGGATACACGGCGGCCCTGTACAGTGTCCTAAACGTTCCGTCGTCTCACCTTGACAAATGTTCACAGGCTTCGGTGAAAGTCTCTGGGTTCTGTTGGGGTGTTTTTATACTTCGTGTGAGTGTATTTTAATGGGGAAAAATATCCTTTGAGAATCTGACTAATTATTTCTGTGGTGTTTGGAAATTGTCTTTATAGAAGTATATGAAGCACTTGAAAATACTATTTTATTTTTTTGCTTTGGGTCCTGTCATTCACGTAAACAAAGTATTTTTTTTCGGTGAGTTTTCCCTAATTCAACTCCACATTATATGACGCGCCTATCAATATAGTTTCCTCCATGATACGAGTGGTGTGAAATGCCTCTCAATGTTTCTACTTATATATTTCGAAATTGAGGAAATCATAATATATTTTTTTTCTTTAACGATCGTAAACCATTTCTCCGGGTCGTGCATCTGTTCACAACGCTGTCATAGAATTTATAGAAGTTACATATATTTTTCATACCATAGAGATGAGAAGTGTCAGGATCAGAATCTGAGTAACTTTGCTTTCATCTTTGTATAGAATTTTGTCTTAGTGTTAAGTCCTCTGATCAAAGAACGCCTAGACTGTCAGCTTTTGGGAGGAAACAGTCAGCAAACCAGAAGACCAAAGATCCAGGGGAAAATCTTAAACAGTGGAAATGAATGAAAGTAACTCGACCTCAAATTCTGAATCTACTGGATAAGACAAACATAATAAATGGGAAAAAAAATAATGGTGATGTTATAAATATATTTTCTTAAACAGTGGAAATTAATGGAAGCAACACGAACCCAGATTCCGAATATATTGGATAAGAGAAATGATAGATAGACAAAACAAATAATGGTGATGTTCTAAATGTATTTTGTTAACCCCGTGAAAAGCCCACATGGTATAAAAAAAAAAAAAAAAACGTTTCCATTAGGCTCATGTCCGTGTATCAGCCAATATTCGTCCCGTGGCTTCTAAAATATTTGAGAACAGAATGACGGCTAATGCATGTGTCGGAACCAGCGGGCTTATGGATGCCGCCACACCCGCTCTTCGTGGTCCAGTTTTTCAGCTTTTTTTTGCAACACCTTCTGGCAAAAATAGTGAATTTTTTATTTCATTGTTCATTTTAGTACCTATATTTAAGGAACGAAAGAGAAATGTTTTTTTTTTTTTGTCTAGAAAGTTAGAAGAAAAGAATACTTGTGGATAGATACTAGTTAAATTTTATACATGTGTTATTAAATGTTATGTAATGGATAAATTAATGAGTGGTTTGGAAATAAAATAAGAGAGAGAGAGAGAGAGAGAGAGAGAGAGAGAGAGAGAGAGAGAGAGAGAGAGAGAGAGAGAAAGCATAGTATTACAGTGGAAAAAAAAAAATCGAGAAGACATGAGATTTACACACACACACTAACCCAGACCCTCTTCCCACACACTCTCCCTATATTTCCCCCACGCATTCCCTTCCCCCCACACTCACCCAACTCACTCTCTCACACACACACACGTACAAACACATCTCCATTACCCTAAACGCATCGAGATACCAGGCAATCGTAGGCAGTGACCCGTGCTGGAGCCGAAGCCAAGTTAGAAAATCTAGTGAGACCCTTAGCGCTCAGGAGTACCCTTTGCCACGGCGCCTCCTGCAGGGGGAGCGTCCCGCCTTTATTGAACGCTGTAGAATTGAAAGCCATGCAAACCTGAGCCATGATATTGTTACGCGTGCTGAAAGAGAGAGAGAGAGAGAGAGAGAGAGAGAGAGAGAGAGAGAGAGAGAGAGAGAGAGGGCGGAGGAAAGGTTTTAGTAGAAATCTAGAAATAGTATTCATTCGCCGACTTAACGGAAATCTTAAAGTGTAAAATCATTATCATAGAGAGAGAGAGAGAGAGAGAGAGAGAGAGAGAGAGAGAGAGAGAGAGAGAGAGAGCTGTTTAGTAGAAATCTAGAAATAGTATTCGTTCATCGGAAATTTTAAAGGGTAAAATCATTACTAGAGAGAGAGAGAGAGAGAGAGAGAGAGAGAGAGAGAGAGAGAGAGAGAGAGAGAGAGAGTTATATGTAGTAATATCTTGAAATAATAGTCATTCACTACGTCATCGGAAATTTTAGTAGAATGTTATAGAGGAGAGACAGAGAGAGAGAGAGAGAGAGAGAGAGAGAGAGAGAGAGAGAGAGAGAGAGAGAGAGAGAGAGAGAGAGAGAGAGAGTCGGATAACAATATAAATGCCACCCTGGGGAGAAGTAAAATTGAATGCGTTAAAATATTCAAGAATTTACATACTACGAGTCTCATACATTCATCGCAGTTTATGGCTGGAAATCCTGCGAGTGAAGGTGTGGCGGCGCTGACCATGGCGGCGCTTGGTTGTCTTGCTTTTGGAGACGAAGGTAATGGTAATGATTCTCCTTTAGATGACCGTTCATATACTCTTTTAATACGCTCTTCTGGGAGATGGACGGTATGTAATAAGTGATGATTTGTATATTATTTCACTGTCACAGGCGCTAGAGATAAAAATGTATTGGGATTTCTATCTTTGCGGAGTGAAGTGACGATTCTCCTTTAAATGTACAAGTTAATATGCTTTTCTGGGAGACGGACGGCAATAAATGATGATTCGTATAGTCTTTCTCTTTTTACAGGCGCTAGAGAGAAAAAAAAACGATATTGGTGTTTTTTTTTAGAGGAGCGATCGAACTTTAAACTACAGCGATTTTGCTTTGTATGCATAGGCAGTAGAAACAACTAATTTTTTTATTGGAGAGGAGAAAGCGGGCCAAAGGCAACATGAAACGAAAAATAAAGGCCCACAAACTTGCAGGTCCTAGAGTTAGAGTGTTAATCCCCCCAAAGAAGGATAAGTGTCTTGAACCCTCACTCCCTCTCCTCGGTTATGGTGCGCCTTCAAGTGTTATGGGTACCTTCTACAGAGTGACTTGAAAAACTAAATAGAAATATCCGTGCGCTTATTTATTTATTTTTTTTTTGTTACTCTTGAGAAAAAGTAGGTGATTCACTATGTAGAAAAGAAATGTACGCGTTTCTTGTTTTTGCCTGATTTACATAAAAAAAAGTGGCTTCGTTCTTCCTCTCCCTGAATTAAAGAAAATGTTGATTTATAATAAAATAATCCCCGTGTTCCTTGGAATGAAAAAATGATAGTAATCTTTTTTACCATATTTATTTTCTTTTATTTGAGTCTCAGGTAATTCTGTGTCCTGTTGTGAATTCTGATATAACTTATTTTCACTTACATCCAAAGCTAAAACTGTCACTTGGTCTAGAACAGATGGAAACAACAACGAATAAAAAAAAAAAAAAGGAATGAGCTGCGCCACCTTTTATACTTGTTTGCATTCATTATCTCTATTTCATACTCTGGTGAAAGATAATACCAACAACAGTGTCTCTAAACGTAAAAACACGAATGGGCTTTATGTCCACAACACTCACCTTATTTATTACATTTATAGTTCATTACCTCGCTATTTTTTTCTATTACTGACATTTTTTTGCGACACACACACACACACACACACACACACACACACACACACACACACACACACACACACGCACACGCACACACACACGCACACACACACACACACGCACACACACACACACACACACACACACACACTTCTATTTAATCAACTAACTATCATATATACACACTATCTTATTTATTTATCTACTATTTTGTGAGGTTTTTTACTGTCAATATTTTTCCCTTGGAGTTCTGCGTCACATCCACACAAGGATTCACCCGCCGTCCCTCAAACAGACCAAGATGTTCACGTTT
>NC_059301.1:22729753-22737253 GCF_017591435.1 Portunus trituberculatus | reverse complement strand
GAGAATTTTTATTGGTAACTTAACAAGACGCTTAAATCTTTTGGGAGCGGCACCTCAGTGGAGCTTCTTTTTTTTTTTATCGCTATTTTGTCTCTCCTATATAAGAAAAAAGCCACACAAATGATAACCCAAATGATCATCTCTGTGGTCTTTAACCCCTTGAGTACTGGAATGCATTTTTTATCATGAATTTTGGTGTGATTCGACGATTTTGTTTACACTAGGGAGGGTCTTTGGAGGTCAGAAGATTATCCACTATTCTAATCCTCACATAAGTTTCTGAAGCTGTACAAAATCACCAGATAGTAAGCTGAATGAATATGGAAGCGTATCATGGTACTGAAGGAGTAGTCTGAAAGAGAGAACAAAGCGCTTTTATAATACATGCCCTTGGTAATCATAATATAAATCACAACGTGGGCATGTCAAACTGAAATAACACTGACAGAATCATACAGAATTCCAGACAGACAGAACACTTATATCCCTCCTCTGTAAACTACACGCTACATTATACCAAACTCGTAAGCTATGAGGAAAGAGTGACTACCTTCTTTTTAAACCCTTCCTCTTTACATAAACTCCGTGGTCTAGGAATATACATTATGAGCAACAAGTAAGCTATGAAGGAAGAGAGGGCGCGTGTGTGTGTGTGTGTTCTGTGTGTTACCTAGTGAGGCTCGCGGGATGACGTGCGGGGTGACGGGTCGTGTTAACATCGGCATCAGTGTTATGTCTTTGACGCGACCGGAAAAATGATGTTAAATGAAGCGTAGCAATGTGTTGGCTTTTTATTTCTTGTTGGCTATCTCGGTGCGTTCTTTTGAGAGAGAGAGAGAGAGAGAGAGAGAGAGAGAGAGAGAGAGAGAGAGAGAGAGAGAGAGAGAGAGAGAGAGGGTGGAAGACAGCGGGGTACACATGAATGATAAACTGTGACGATGGAAAGGAGGGGAGGAACAGATGAATGAGAGAGAGAGAGAGAGAGAGAGAGAGAGAGAGAGCACTATCTTCCTCCTTCCCTCTCTCTTTCTGATGCAACACTGCTGAGTTTTCGCCAAGCCCGGACTGACACCTCATTTGTTCTGGTAACACTGTTTTTGTCCCCACACACGCGCTGCCACGCAAAGTAAGACGAATAGACCGGGCCAGAGAGAGAGAGAGAGAGAGAGAGAGAGAGAGAGAGAGAGATAGAGAGAAGATAGATACATAGAGCCAGAGAGAGAGAGAGAGAGAGAGAGAGAGAGAGAGAGAGAGAGAGAGAGAGAGAGAGAGAGAGAGAGAGAGAGAGAGAGGTAAATAGATAGATAGATGGATACATATATATATATATATATATATATATATATATATATATATATATATATATATATATATATATATATATATATATATACATATAGAGAGATAGATAGATAGATAGATAGATAGATAGATAGATACATATAGACAGAGAGAGAGAGAGAGAGAGAGAGAGAGAGAGAGAGAGAGAGAGTCGGACATATTGACATGGCACGGGTGATTTGGCAGTGAGGTCATGCGAGGTTGTGAGATGGAGTTCTAGTAGTGGTGATGGTGGTGGTAGTGGTGGTGGTGGTGGTGGTATTCTGACTGCTGGCGTCTGACTGAGTGCTGTGCTGAACGGCTGTCGACCATCTGAGTGGCAGGTGTAGCGTGTGTGTGTGTGTGTGTGTGTGTGTGTGTGTGTGTGTGTGTGTGTGTCATGTATAGGTCTAGTGCCTTTTTTCAGCTTCCCTCACCATATTTTGTTTAGTGTGTAAGGTCAGGTGAGGTGATTACAAGAAAGTGTTATTTAATTGATCCTAATGTAACTTTAACTTCGCTGAATCAAACTCATCTTTTTGTAATCAAACCTCCCCTAACTTAACCTAATGTAACTTGATCAGACATGACATAACACATTTTAATCTAACTTAACTTCGGTGAATCAAACTTCGTCTATCCCATTCTGTCCATACCTAACCTAACGTAATCTACTCCAATCTAATTTTTCTTAAGCTAATACTCGTATCTAACTTAACTTTACCGAATTCATGATGTCCTTAAGTTTCCTAATCTTACTTGCCCTATCGTAACGTGACTAAACCTTACTAGACTAATCTTATCCCATCATAAGTCAAATTGAATGTAACCTAACTAATCTCATCCTATCCTAACCTAATGCAAACCTACTCTAACCAATTCTATCCCATTTTAACATAACGCAAACCCAACCTATTCCATCCCATCCCATTTAACCGCTTCACTACAGGAACGCATTTTGTACCTTCAGTCTAGGATGTGATTAGACGATTTTATTGATATTAGGAACGGTCTATGGAGGTCAGAAGGTTAATGGCCAGAGTCTTCACTATTTCAATCCCCCACATAAATTTCTGAAGCTGTGTAAAGTTACCATATTGTCTGCAGAATGAATATGAAAACGTGTCATGGTACTAAAGAGCTTAAACTTAACCTAACCTGTCGCATCCCACCTTATCCCAATTTGAACCTAACCCAACATGAGCCTGATCTGACCTTTCTCGCCCTTCCCTCGGCAGGTTATGGCTACGAGGATGACCACGCTGATCCCACAGCCTTCCTGGAGGCGATCGACCAGCTGGCCCTTGCCTTCTCCAGCAGGTATGTTCAATAATTTCCCGCCTGCCCCGTGTACCCATCTTGGCCTTACCTGCTCGCCAACCTGCTCACCTCTTCACCTTTGTCATGTCTGTTTGCAGATGTTCATTTATGTGCTGGATTTTTTTTAATCTTTTTTTTTCGGTTTGGATGCGTTTTATTTATTATTTTCTATTGGTTGGGTGAATGCTCGTTTCTTCATCTTATATCATACGTATTACTGATTTTTGTGGCTTTTTTCGGCCTAGATTTTTTTTTTCTTTCCATTTAGGTCTATTACAGCAAGTGTTGTTCTCCATATGGTCATCTTTACATCACAATTTTTTTTTTAATGCTTTCAAAACTGAGGCGCAATTTTACCTTGAGTTTTGAGTATGATTAGGCGATCTTATTTACATTAGGAAGAGTCTATGGAGCTCAGAAGATTAATGGCTACTATTTTAATTCCCACATGAGTTTCTGAAGCTGTATGACATCGCTAAATAGTAACCAGAATATATATGAAGACGTGTCATGCTACTGGAGGCGTTAAGTTAGCTTTTACTCTGTTTATCTTTTACTACGTGTATTTCTAAAGTCTCGTGCAGTTACGTGAGTTTTTAATGAATGTTTCTTTCTTTTCTAAATTTGTGTGCCTTATATTCGTAGTAAGCATTGTTTTTCATATTGGCGGGTTCATGTCGCTTGTTTAGCTCCCAGTCAGTCATTCCCTTCCTCTTTTTTTTTTTTTCAAGCAGTGTTTTCCTGTCATTTCATACTATATACAAAGGGTGCACTGGGGAAGGGATCTCTGTCTGGCAATACTGCATCCAGGGCGATAAGTTGCTGTGTTTCCCAATAGATGGCGGGGAGAAGCCTTGGGGGAGTGTGGAATTGACTTGGAGGAGGAGGAGGAGGAGGTGGAGGCTATTGTCAATCATTTTCTTCTTTTCTATCACGTTTTTCTTTTCTTTTCCCTGTCATTTCTTCCTTTTTAGATAGTTTAGTTTTCGTTTGGTTGATTCCTTTCATCTTGTTTTTCATGTAACCTGTTGACTGCTTCATCTTTGCCACATGTAGTCTCAAGCTCTCTTTCTTGCCATTTATTCCTTCCTGCTTACATGTCATTTTTCTTCTTCTGTCTTGTCATTTTTCCTTTCTCTTTTTGTCATTTTATTCTCTTTTTTTTTGTCATTTTTCTTTCCTCTTTCTTTTCATTGCGCCTTTCTTTTTCTTGCCATTTTTCTTGTCTTTTTTTGTCATTTTTCTTTCCTTTTTCTTGTCATTTTTGCCTTCCTCTTTCCTTGTCATTTTTCTTGTCTCTTTCTTGTCATCTTCTTTCCTCTTTCTTTTTCATCTAACTCTTTCAACTTGTATGTATTATTCTTTTAATTTTTTTTTTATCCTGGCTATTTGTGACTCCCTCCTAATTAATGTTTTTCTCGTACCTATTTCTGCCTCACCTGCTTAGCGTCCTGTTTTCTTTTTGAGCATCTTTACCGTACACATTTTTACATTTTCTTTGATCTCCTTGTTGTTTTATCCCTTTTAATTAACCTCTGCTTGTTCTAATGTCGACTTGGAAATGCTGTTGTTCCTCATGTTATTATCTCTGCCTCAGCTGCTTGGCTATCCTCTTTCACCTTTGTTACACGTGTTTCAAAGTTATTTTCTCCACGTCTTTTATTCCTCTCTATGTACGTACCTGTCTTTTTCTCTTGGCCACCTGTTGTTTTTGTAAGATTTTTGGCATCTGTGTGTTGCCTTGTACTCTTTTCATCATGTATTAAACGTATTTTCTGTTTGTAATATTTCCATGTCGTTTTTCCATCGTGTATCTACTTCATTTCCCTTTCCCTGTGCTACTTGCGTCTCTGAAAGTTTTTTTTTTTTTTTTTTAATGGGGGAATGAGATGGGAGGAGTGATGCCTTTTGCTGCTTTGATTATTATCTTTACCACACCAATATTCAAGTTTTTATTATATATATTATTTCCAAATATTAATTGATTGTTTGTTTTTCTTTTCTTGTATCTATTTCTGCCATCTTCTCCTCTTGCCCCCCCCTCCCCCCTCACTCCAGACTCCAGTAAAGAGATATGGTCTTCTGAATACCTATAATTAACCCCTTTAGTGCTATGATGCATTTTTTTTATATTCATTCTTCTTACTATTTGGCAGTTTTAAATAACTTCAGAAATGTAAGTGGGGGGATTGAAATAGTGAAGATCCTGGACATTAATCTTCTGACCTTCGTAAACCATTCCAAATGTAAACAGAATCGTCTAGTCATACTCAAAACTCATGATAAAAATGCATCCCAGTACTGAAAGAGTTAAAAAAAAAAAATCCGCTCGAGTATCTTTATTCCTTCTATTTCCAACAAGGTTAACATCTATCTACCTACATGTCGTCATTGAAGTTTTTCCCTCCGTGTGTTCGTGTCCTTTTGCCTTTTTACCGTACTCGTTTCCTTTATGTCTCCTGTATTTCTCTTGTCGTCTTCTTCTTTTCTGCAAGGTGGCGCTGTGTGTACGCGCCTCAGAGTTCCATTTGAGTCCCTGAGTGGCCATCTGTCCTTTTCTTGGTTGCTGGCATCGACCGGTGATTTATCTTATTTACTTTTGTTGCACCCGTGGCCGCCGATATATCCCCGTGGACAAGAGAGAGAGAAAGAGAGAGAGAGAGAGAGAGAGAGAGGTTTACCACAATCCCTCTAAATCCCCTAGTCGCTCACTTTCCTCTCTCCCTCTCCCTGTTTCCCCTCCAACTATCGAGGCTCACGTGGCTAAAGTTTCTTCCACGCCGAGTTTCCTCCGTCCTGACTTTCCTTCCGTCCACGTGAGAGGAGTTGTGTTTACTTGGAGGAAGAAGCAATTGAAGGGAAGGAAGAGAAGGAGAGAGGGAAGGAAGTAGTGTGTAGAAGGAAGGGAGGAAAAGAGGACGTTAAAGGGAGAGAAGAGAGGAGTATGGATGTTGAGGGAAAGAGGAAAGGGAAGAGGATGTAAATGGGAAGGAAGGGAGAAGTGAGAATGAGGAAGGAAGGAAGGAAGGAAGGAAGGAGAGAGAGAATGATGTGTAGAAGGAAGTAGAAAGGAAGTGGAGAGAAAATAAAAAGAGACTGAATATGGAGAAAGTAGAGGGTATCGTGTACGGAGGAGGGAAAGAAAGAAGAATTAAGGAAGAAAAGAAGAGGGAAGGAAGATAATGGTGGAGAGGAGGAGTTAGGGTTACCTCCTCCATTAATTCCTCCTCATTTTTCCTCTCCTTCTCTTCCTCCACCACCACATCATCCACCACCACCACCACCACCATCACCAGCTGTTTACGATCCGTCTCATAATGGTGGAGAAAGGAAAAATGACCATAAAAAATAAGGAAAGTTACCATTATATTCCCCTTCAATTCTTCTTTATTCCTTCCTTTCCTCCACATCCCCACCTGCTCCACTGTCTCCTCCCACACATCTACCACATGCTGTTTACAATCCACGCCGAGCAATCATAATCCTGTTAGGTGCTGGTGCGAGGGGGGCCAAGGCGCAGATTGGCACCAGTTCACAAAGCCCTGCCTGTTGTCGCCGCCTCTCTAGTGGTAATGTACGTCTCGCTAATGATTTGAGCCTGTAAAGGTGTTGTGACCCCAGAATCAAGAAGTGGAACACGTAAGAAAGAGAAAAAAAGTAAGAAGAATGAAGAAATAAGGAAGGAATAAAATAAATGAGGGAAGGAGATGAGACACAGGAAGCATGACAGAGACAGGTCTGAAACACGTAAATTAAAAAAAAGTAACAAGACTGAAAAAAAGAAGAAAACAACAAGAATGATGATAAGAAGAAAATAACCAGAATGAAGCTAAGAAGAAGGAAGTGAAAGGTAGAAGAATAAATGAGGAGAAGGAGTTGAGACACACGAAGCACGACATAGGTCTTTGCCATCGTGCCATCAAAACTGCAGCGCGACAAGACACCTCAGGCGCTTCGAGTCCAAACGGGAAAAGTATTATAGGCTCGTATTCAGAAACTGTTTCCTTCTCTCACTACTACTGTGTTCAAGGGGCTACAGAGGTGACTGGCAGGGCTCTCAAGGGTTTCTTCAGGTACTTATGTGAAAATCATGTTAATTTGTCACTAGAAAAGTAAAATTACGCTTGAGAATCTGTGTAACCTTAACTAGTCATTGGAAAGTGGTCTTGGTGCAGAGAATAAACGTTGAGGAATATGTTGCTGCAGATGACGCCGGGATGAAACGGGAAAGGTGGCGAAAGTTAAAGGAGACACATTGTGGGGTGTGTTTTGTATTCATAGGAGCGGTACGAGGACAAAAATATTCAACTTTAAAAAATCTGACTTTTAATGTGTTTTAAGATAAAAAAAACTACACTTTTTTTCTGAATGATACAAACTTTCTACATATATATTTTACTTATGCGTTTCATGATTAAAAAAAAAAGTGTAGTTTTGAGAGAAAAATCTTAAACGCAATGTGTGTTTTGTACTTTCCCCTGGTTCAAGACTCAACAAAAGTGCAAAAAAAAAAAAAAAAAAAGAAATAAAGAAAAAAAAGTCATTCTCAAAATATTTACCTGATGATTAATAAGTGTGTGTCCCTTCCTTGATCCCTTCAATACCATACCGCGTTTCCATATTCACTCTGGTTACAATTTGCTGATTTCATACAGCTTCAGAAACTCATGTGTGGGGATTGAAATAATAAAGACTGTGGCCATTAACCTTCTGACCTCTATAGACCCTTCCTAATGTAAATAAAATGGTCTAATCACACCCAAAACTCGTTGTGAAAATGCATCCCAGCACTGAAAGGGTTAACAGTGATAAAAATGCGTCCCGGCACTGAAGGGGTTAACAGTGGTCTGATATATTCCT
>NC_059301.1:22717253-22722253 GCF_017591435.1 Portunus trituberculatus | reverse complement strand
TAGTGAACAAAGATGAGTGGAAGCTACAGGATTTAATGCATGTTAATGGTGGTGGTGGTGGTGGTGAGTGGTGGTGAGTGAGTGGTGGTGGTGAGAGAGAGAGAGAGAGAGAGAGAGAGAGAGAGAGAGAGAGAGAGAGAGAGAGAGTATGAGTGTCTGTGTCTGTGTGTGTGTTTATGAATGAATGAAAAAAGGTAAATTGAAGGAGACTGCAACAGAATGAGCTATAAAAGAAGATTAAAACAAATGTGTGGATAAGAATAATAATTGGAAATAGGTAGGTATACTTGACTCATGTGTAGGCCCCATGTCTTCTGCAGTGGCCCTTATTTCCTTATGCTCTTGATGGATACTGGTGTTGAATATTAAGCCAATGAATGCGTAATACCATATAAGATAGCCAGGAAATGGATAATGTAAGAAGTCTGAGGACACTGAGATATTGAGAAGCGTGACGAGTTATTGAAGGGAAGGAAACTAATGTAAAGGAAACGGTGAGCGCGGTAGATGGCTGAGAGTTCATTGAAAAATAATCCCAGGTCTCCATGAATGCAGTTTTTATGGTCGCCTCTAAACCTAATCTTTTAATCCTCCATTCAAATTCAACCTTTCCACGAGACGTAATTGAGACGAAATGAAGAGGTATCCCTCAAATAAAGGCAGGAAAAGAGAAAGGGATACCTAAATATAAAGTGATAGATAGATAGATAAGTAGGAATTTTGGAAGATAAGTAGATCGAGAGACAGACAGGCATACAGATAGATACAGATAGACAGGCAGACAGACAGACAGGCATAACAACGATCAGAAGCCAAGGCAGTGTTTGAATTTGCATGGAATAGATGAAGCAACACACACACACACACACACACACACACACACACACACACACACACACACACACACACACACACACACACACACACACACACACACACACACACACACACGACAGGACACAAGATTAACAGATAACATGATTCTGTTAGCATGTCTGTTTGTGTATATTGGAAAGTGACAGGAAGAGGAAGGAAGGAAGGAAGGAATGGAAGGAAGGAAGGAAGGAAGGAAGGAATGGAAGAAGGAAGGAAGGAAGGAAGGAAGGAAGGAAGGAAGGGAAGGAAGGAAGGAAGGAAGGAAGGAAGGAAGGAAGGAAATGATCTGAGTATTGTGTGCGTCATCCTCTTTCCTTTACTTTTTTCCTCTATTTCTATCTCCACTTATCTTTGTATTCTTCCTCCTCCTGCTCCTCCTTTCCTTCATCTTCTCTTCCCTCTATCCTTTCATCTCTCATTCCCTTCATCGCTTTATTGTTCATTAGAGCTCTCTCTCTCTCTCTCTCAACATTCCTTCTTCCACTACATACACTACTCCATCCATCTCCTCATGTCTTCTTTCCCTCCTTCCTTCCATCTCCTTCCTTCCCTCCTCCCTCCTTCCCTCCTTCCCTCTTTCTCTCCTCCCCTCCACGAAGTCACAACATGGAATGATTGACTTTGCTGTTGTTGTTGAATCTGACTGCTGTTGTAGTTTCCAGACGGAGAGAGAGAGAGAGAGAGAGAGAGAGAGAGAGAGAGAGAGAGAGAGAGAGAGAGAGAGAGAGAGAGAGAGAGAGAGAGAATTCAATAAGAGACAGAAGTAGATAAATTAAACTTGAAAGATAAATAGAAAATAGCGGAAAATTAAAGACTAATAAAGAGAGAGAGAGAGAGAGAGAGAGAGAGAGAGAGAGAGAGAGAGAGAGAGAGAGAGAGAGAGAGAGAGAGAATCACTACACAATAACCACCAGGAAATGCGGAGCCGATCGCATCAGGAACTCTCACATGGAGACTCGGGACAGGGTGGATAAAAATGCAACTCTTCTTTGCCCTGAGCTGCTGTTGGGGGGACGCGAGGGAGTGACGTGAAGGGAAGGTGGGGAGAGAGGCGTGGCAATGGCCTGGAGGGGGAAGGTTGCGAGGAAAAGGAAGAGAGGAGTGCGTGTGCTCGTGTTAACTTCTATTACTTGGTGTTCTAAAAGCGGCACACTGCTTGAAGGAGGTGGGGAATATGCGTGAGGGAAACAAGATACGTGGAATGAAACAGAATGAAGTAGAATGAACAAGTGAAAGCGATAAATATATACACAGATGGATGAGTAAAATGAAATATGTTTTAAAATGATAAGGGATATGCGTTGTTGTTTAAGAATTAAGTGAAGAGGTAGAATATAAGGAAGGTGATAGCGATGAAATTGAACAGAATGAAGTAAAATAAATAAATAGAAGCATTAAATTAATATATAGATGAAAAAGGTGAATTTGCATTATATAAGTTTTGAATGATATGCACTTGTTGTTTAACCCCTTCAGTACCATGTCGCCTTTTCATATTCATCCTGGTTACTCTTTGATGATTTTGTTACTGCTTCAGAAACTCATGTGGGGGATTGAAATAGTGAAGACTGTTGCCAATAATCTTCTGTCCTCCGTAAACCCTTCCCAATGTCAATAAAATCGTCTAATCGTATCCAAACATCATTGTAAAAATGCCTTCCAGTACTGAAGTCGTTAAGAATGAGATAAAGAAGTGGAATAAAGAAATATGGCAGTAATGATGGTAATAATGACACGTAAAGGGAAATAATGAAAGGAAAGAATAATAATGGAGTTACCCTTAAAATAATGAGAGTATATGAAAAAAAATTAACAGTAAGGAAAATAATAAAATTCAAAATTGAGGTGGGAAAGGAGATAATGACGCAGTAATTACCCTTAAAAAAAAAAAAAAGTCACATGGGAAAGAAGTGGAAGGAAAAATAACAGTAATAACAGTAACAGTTCATTGGCTCTTTTACCGCCAGGGTCTTCCATCGGTAACATTAAGAGCAGTGTGGGAAAGTTACTCCTCGTATGGCCACACAGGTAAAAGAATGGCTCTATTTCATCTTTTTTCATACTGCAAAATTATTCATAACCCAGAAATACACACACAAAAAAAAAAAAAAAAATGTCTTAAAACTTTATTGGTGATGAAAAAAAAAAAATCCTGCAATGAATGTGATGAAGAAATGCGTGGAAAAAAAAAATGATGATGCCCCTCTGAAAAAAAAAAAAAAACTAAGTGACGTGGAATATAATATTGGAAAAGTTGACATGAAAAAAGTACTATTATGAAGTTAGTTTGATATAAATTCGAATTTCACGAGTATGGTTGGTTAGCGGAAAGGAGTAAAAAAAAAAAAAAAAAAAAAAAAATCCAGCAATGAATATGATGAAGAAAGGCCTGGGAAAAATAATATTGCTCCTCTGAAAAAAAAAAAAAAAAATAAGTGACGTGAAATATAGTAATGCAAAAAAGTTAACACGAAAAAAAAAAAAAATACTATTATGAAGTAAGTTAGTTTGATATAAAATGCAAAAGTTGAACTGGGGAAAAAAAAAATTAAACTTTAGTTAATGTGATATAGATAGAATTGAGTTTCATCAGTACGGTCAATGAAAAATAAAAATGCAAAAAAACCCCTAAAAAAAAAAAAAAGTCTTCAATTAATATTATATATCTAAACTTGTTTCGTGAGTATGATTGTCTATTTCTTTGCATCTGATTCCTTTATTTTGGCGACTGATTGCTTTTCCTCCTATTTCCTCCTTTATTTAATATCTCAATGACAAAAAAAAAAAAAAGATTCCAAAACACTTAAAAAAAAAGAAGTTAATTTGATATAAACTTGTTTCGTGAGTATGGTTGTCTATTTATTGCAATTCCTCCTATTTTCCTCCTTTATTTAATATCCCAATGACAGAAAAAAAAAGATTCCAAAACACTTAAAAAAAAAGACCAGTTAATATGATATAAACTTGTTTCGTGAGTATGGTTGTCTATTTATTGCATCTGATTCGTTTATTGTGGTGGCTGATTGCAATTCATCCTATTTTCCTCCTTTTTTTTTTTATATATATATATCCCAGCCATCGCGTAGTAATTTGTCCCCGGGTAAGTTAGTTATTAGCTGGTGATTTTAGACCCGCTATTAATTAATCAAACTTCATCGTATATTGGCCGTGAAAAAATGGGATTATGGAGTTACGTATAGAATGTGTCAGCGTTAATGTGTGAAAGTTAAAGATATATGGGAGGCTAAACTTGTCGTAAACCACCTCTCTCTCTCTCTCTCTCTCTCTCTCTCTCTCTCTCTCTCTCTCTCTCTCTCTCTCTCTCTCTCTCTCTCTCGCCCTACCTCTGTCCTTTACAAAATATTCTCCATTATTTTAACGGATACATTACCTTTAAATAAACTCGTCAATACTGCATGTCCCTCCTTAATAAAATAAATAAACAAAATAGCTAAAAATGGTACCGTAAATATATAAAGAAAATCCACGCGCTGGTTTCTACATTATAGGTGGCTGGTGGTAGTGGTGGTGGTGATAGTGGTGATGGTGGTGGTGGCCTGTTGACAAAGCATTATTCACTTCCGCATATTTCAAAAGGCTCCAGTTGAAATTATACGGATTTTTAAAGTCTTTCCATGATTCTTGTAATAAATTTGCTAAACTTCTACATTATGAACAGGCGAAATGCTCTTGAGAACCCGGCAAATCATCACTGCGGCCTTTGGAAATACTCATGGTGAGAGAATAAAGCGTTTCTGAATACTGCCTACAGTTATAGTCTCTTCAGAGGGCAGGACAGGGTGACACCGGGCCGGGCTGCAGTGAAGGGCGGCGGGGAGGCAAGCGGCGGCTATTAGAAACGCTGCTGTGTGGTCATTTTCGCGGCGTTTATGAGTTTGGGAAATTGTTTTAGTCCCCCGTTCAGTGCCGCTAATTGTGAGCCGTGAATCAGAGGGCTTGCAGTTATGAGGGTGAGAGAGAGAGAGAGAGAGAGAGAGAGAGAGAGAGAGAGAGAGAGAGAGAGCATAATAAACAAATATTGGTAAACGAATGATAACAAAAAAACAAATATATATAGACCGGTAGACATATTCACCCATACATACAGATGGACAGACAGACAA
>NC_059301.1:22699753-22707253 GCF_017591435.1 Portunus trituberculatus | reverse complement strand
CCCTTCCTTCCTTCCTTCCTTCCTTCCTTCCTTTCCTCTCCCTTCCTTTCTCTTCCCTCCTTCCGCCTCGCTCTGCTTTAAAAGATTAGCTATACTTTGTGCATCCAAACATGTTACTTTCATCCACCGTCCTAACGTTTTTATCTCCCCTCCTTGCCTCCGCGTTCTCCTGCTCTCTCTCTCTCTCTCTCTCTGTTTTTTTTTCCATTTTTTCCTTGTTTTCTTTTTCCTTGCTCTTCGACCCTTGTACTGAATATTTTCTCTCTCTCTCTCTCTCTCTCTCTCTCTCTCTCTCTCTCTCTCTCTCTCTCTCTCTCTCTCTCTCTCTCTCTCTCTCTCTCTCTGCTTTTCATTTCAGTCTCACCTCTCTCCTTCATCACCATTTTAGAGTTTATACACTTGGTTATCCTTCCGTCCATAAGTTTGCTTTTGACTTTTGGTCCTTCCTTCCTATCCATCACTCGTCGGATTCTCAAACACTTTTTTTTATATCTCGACTACTCTTAACAGTCTTTACTGGAAGATATAAGACTTTTCAGGGATGTCGTCAGGATTTCAGGGCAGTTTTAAAGATTCCCCTTCTGTTATGTAACCCATTGAGTACTGGGACACTTTTTCTATTTTTTTTTTTACCTTGAAATTTGTGTACGATTAGAGTATTTTATTGACATTAGGAAGGGTCCATGGAGGTGAGAAGATTAATGGCCAGAGTCTTCACTGTTTTTAATCCCCATATGAGTTTCTGAAGCTGTATAAAATTACCGAATAGTAACTAGAATGAATAAGGAAATGCCTCATGGTACTGAAGGGGTTAGTAATTAGGATAGGAGAAGAAATAACGGGCTCAAGCTTGGTGAAGTTAAAAGAGATAAGAAGAAGGTATTGGGTCTTTATGGAATACAAGATTAATAAACGAGTGTGTGAAAAAAGAAATATGTCCATGAGAATCCAAGTAATTTTAATTCAGTATTTTAAAGATAATCCTTAGGAGAGAAAAAAAGCGTTTAAAGAAATAACAATGAAATTCGTGTAATAATTCAAATAGCTTTTCAGAAAACGAATTGTAAAGTATTTGTAAAGAAAATGCGATTGTTAAAGGGGCTATCACACTGGCCTATGATACGCGGAACGTGGGCCATGGTTCTTGGTATGAAACCAGGAACACTATCACACACAAGCTGCCCGTGTTCTTGTTATGCTAGGCAAACGGCCCACTAACCAAGACAAAGCCTAATCAAAATAAACCAGAACAAAACCATGCCGCTTATACCTCAGCCTGTGCTTTGTCCTGGAACTGCATTTGCACTTCCTCTTGTTAAAGAAAAGTAAGTAAAAAAAACTAGAGAAAAGCTGAGACGTGCGCGATGGCAGCTTTAGAGTCAGGTGGTTGCCATGAGCCCAAACTATCGACATGATATATATATATATATATATATATATATATATATATATATATATATATATATATATATATATATATATATATATATATATATATATATATATATATACTTTACCATTCTAAATTGATGAAATATTATTTAATATTCCAATATGAAAAATTTAGTCACATTCTTTTTAGTTCAAATGAAAGGTTTTTATTACATATATCATGTTTACTTTTCCATTGGGATAGCATACGGAGAACTGGGATGGATATGAAGCCATCCCAACTTGGTTCCGCTAATCCCGGGCAAGTTCCAGCTATCTAGAGCGGATGTTCCTGGTTCCGCGTATCATAGGCCAGTGTGATAGGGCCTTAACTGATCAATCATATGACCTTTTAGAAATAATTAGAGAGAGAGAGAGAGAGAGAGAGAGAGAGAGAGAGAGAGAGAGAGAAATACTTCGAAAAACATATAATAATTTTACACCTCACCTTACTATTTCACTCTAACAAAAACTCCACATCCTGGGTGCGCGTGTACCTGTGCCCTCCAACACACAACACAAGCCCTGAACGAGCAGCTGAGTAAAGGTTTCGCGAGTTATTGAGGCATATTAGCATGTATTTTTACGGCCTCATTGCCTCCACCTAGGGCTTTTGTTGGGTGCGAGCAGAGCCGAGCCGTACAGAGCCGAGCCGTAGTGGTAGTGGTGGTGGTCTTAGCGCTCCCTCCATTCCTCTCCCTCCCATCCTATCCTCAGCCTGTCCGCCTCTCCCTCCGCACTTCACTTTTAAGTTAATTTGTATAGCGTGTTATTTTTTGGGTTTATTGATTGAAAAGTTTTCTGTAAATACGCCGCGCTCCTGACCTTCTTGTTGTGGGGATGAGAGAGAGAGAGAGAGAGAGAGAGAGAGAGAGAGAGAGAGAGAGAGAGAGAGAGAGAGAGGCGTACTACAGGTCTTATATTTGCTCCACCACTATTTATTACTTAACCACAAACATAATTTCAAATCCAGGTTCATTTTCCCCTCTTTATCGTCTCACTTTCCCTCTTCCCTTCTTTCTCTCTCCCTCTCCTCAGCTTTCCCCTCACCCCTCCTCCTCTCTTCCTTCTCCCCTCAGCGGCACTAAGTGGAGGATGCCCTTTTCATCTGGCACTATATGGCATCCCCAGCTGAGTGCCAGTCCATGGAGGAGGGTGATGGGTGGTCAGTGTGCGGTGGTGGTGGTGATGGTGGTGGACGCGGTGATGGTGATGATAATGCTAGTGATGGAAGGAAGTGGTGGTGGTGGTGGTGGTGGTGGACGCGGTGATGGTGATGATAATGCTAGTGATGGACGGAAGTGGTGGTGGTGGTGTTGATAGTGATGAAGGACAAAAAGGATACTGTGATAATTATTTGGTGGTGAAGGTGGTGATTGTGAGTTTCCTTGATAGTGACTGATGGTGGTGATTGTGATTGACGTGATTGTGCGTGTGTGCGTGCGTGTGTGTGTGTGTGTGTGTCCATCGTGTCAATCGTGTCAATCTAATCAAATAAAAAATTGTGATGATAATAAGCAACGATGATGATGATAATGATAATGATAATGATAATAATAATAACAACAACAACAACAACAACGACAATGATAACAATAAGAACAACCAAATCTGTAGGATGATTTAAACGGGTGACAACAGAGATAGAAGTAATAGTAGTAGTAGTAGTAGTAGTAGTAGTAGTAGTAGTAGTAGTGGCAATAGTAGAAGTAGTAGTAGTAGTAGGTAGTAGTTGGGGACTGAGGTAGTGTGGGAAGAGGGGGGGGTCGGAGATAAGGTCCATGTTATCTCTTAAATCATAAGCATAAATTAAGGGAGGGGGAAAGGAGGACAGAGAGAGAGAGAGAGAGAGAGAGAGAGAGAGAGAGAGAGAGAGAGAGAGAGAGAGAATAGTAAAGGAAAGATTGGAAAGAGCTCCTCCTCCTCCTCCTCCTCCTCCTCTTCTTCTTGCGCCACCTTTCCGCTTATTTTAGGCTCTCTTAAATCCAGACAATAATTATTTTGAGTGTTATGGTATGCGTAGACACAAGTGGATGTGCCATAGAAATAGTGAAATGTATACACAGTTCTCTCTCTCTCTCTCTCTCTCTCTCTCTCTCTCTCTCTCTCTCTCTCTCTCTCTCTCTGGCTTCCACTTCAGTAAGAAAATAAACTACTTAAGATGACCCTAATGTTTATCCTGACCTCACCAATTTCTCTCTCTCTCTCTCTCTCTCTCTCTCTCTCTCTCTCTCTCTCTCTCTCTCTCATCAAAACCCATCCAGCGAGGTGATAAAACAATCTGTCTAAGGTTTAAGTGTGAGTGAATTGAATAAAACGAGAATCTCTTCTATTATATACTATAGATACCAATTCTTCATTCCCTCCCTCAGCCAGTTAGTGTTCCAGTCATTCATAGCACCAGTCTTTTAGTCACGCAGTCAGGTCTTCCAGTCATTCATAGCACCAGTCATCACGCAGTCAGCTCCTCCTTCACTTCAGTTCTTTAAGGGCAGTCAGTTAGTCCAGCAGTATTGTTCCAGTTCTTACATTAGTTCAGTTATATTGGCAATGGGTTTTTAAATGATAATTCCTTCCAATATGCTGTTATTCAGTTAGTTCTTCTACCAGTCAGTCATTTAGTCGCTCATTCACTCCCTTAATTTCCTCCAGTCAGTCAATTAGTTAGTTTCTCCGTGCCAGTCAGTTATCTAGATTTTAGTAGTCTGTCCTTTCACTCACTCTCTCTTTTTTCTTTAGCCAATCAGTCAGTTAATCAGCATCTGAAGCCTTCAAATCTTTAGTCAGATAGAAGAGTAGTCATTTAGCCAGTCAGTCTCTTATCCACAATCAGTCAGTCAATCTGTCAATATTTCTTAACCAACAGTCAGTCACTCACTCAGTCAATCCATCCTTGAATTCCCTGCCAGTCGAGTCATTAAGGCATTCACAGGAAGGGGAGTAAGAGGAGTGAGACGAGGGAGTGAGAGAGGGAGAGAGAGGTATGAGGAATGTGATGCTTTCATGAAACGCTGAGAAGTAATAGGTGCGTGATGCAGGCAGAGTGAAAACACCGCCTTGTATGGCTGTGACTTCCTTCCTCCCTCTTTGTGCTGGCATTCCTGACGTTCTGGTGAAGAGTATCCCATTGTGTTTTCTCTAGTGCTCTTTTGGGGGTGTGGATGGGTGGGTGGATGGGTTAGTGGTAGAGAAGAAAGATTGACGGGTGAGTGGGTGAGTGGTAGAGATGAGGGATGGGTGGATGGAGGGAAGAATTGGTGGATAGATTAATATATAAATAGATAAATGAATGGATGGATGGACGGATACATTGAGAGAGAAGAAAGATTGATGGAAGAATGGATGGATAAGTAAAGAAGTAATGATGAAGATGATGATGATGATGGAAAGAAGAATAAATTAATAATGAATAGAAAAGTAGTTAGAAGCAAGCAAAACATTCAGAAAAAAAAACAATATATGCAAATAATTTTTAAGGAAACAAATTCAGAAATAATACAATGAAAATAAATAAATCAGTAAAAAGAAAAAAATAACCTATACACTGACAGACCAACAAATACCAACACCAAAAGCGAAATACAAGGCTAGGTAGTTACACACACTTGCAAACTGAATGCGTATAGGGAAGCACGTACGTACCTAGACAGATAGACAGATGAATAGATAGATGGGCAGGTAAGTAGATAGGAGGGCAGTAAAAAGACAGTAAAAACGAGTGTGGGTAAGGAGATACTAACACAGAGAGAGAGAGAGAGAGAGAGAGAGAGAGAGATCCCCTTCCCTGATAAACATGCCACAGAGTCAAAACACAGTCCCTATTCCTCTGCTCTCAGCCTCCCCGTCCCTGTAGCGTGCAGTCTGAAGGGCGCCTCCCCCTCCCTTAGCTCGGGTTTACGCCCTTCCCTCACCAGCTAGAATATTCCTACTAAGCCCTGGAATCGCTAGGAATGGGCTCGGAATCCTCAGGAGCGGGGGAAGACCAAGGAAAGGTGGGGAGGAGAAGGAAAAGTATGTGTGTAATATTGTAATGTGTATTGTATTTTATTGTAGTGTGGAAGTTGCATGTATGTGAGTTTGGTGACGACGTGAAGGAAACTAATAACAATAAGAATAATAGTAATAGTAGAAAGAATATTACCTGTGTTATTCATTGTATGTAAGGTTGGTGATGGTGAGGCAACAGTAACATAAGGGCAATAACAATAACAACAGTAATATTAGAAGCGAAAAATGATCACTGCTCTGTTATTACTTCTACGTTTGTTGACAAAAAAATATTATTATTATTATTATTATTATTATTATTATTATTACTATTATTATTATTATTATTATTATTATTATTATTAACATCATCATCATTATCAGTACAGTAAATACATAGACGAATCAAATGAATTAGCAAGAAAACACACCATGGAAGCAATACATTAAGGAACTAAATAAAAAAAAACGATGGGAAAGTAGAAAATAAATACAAAACGGAAGGAAGGAGGAGGAAGGAGGGGAGAAAAGAGCAAATAAGAGATAAAGAAAAAAGAGAAAAAACAGAAACAGAAGCAATGAGAACAAAAAAATAAACTACAGAGAGACACAAATGAAAGGGAGGCGGCGTAGGATGAGAAAGGAAGCGGTGACGACATGCCTTGCTACACCCTCCCGCCCTTTTGGTCACCAGGCTTCAAGCGGGCCATCGGCAGGTGAGCGCATGCGTGGTGAGGCTCACGGGCACAGGAGTGGGAAGGAGCAGGTGCGAGGCTGGGAGGGATAGGTGTGTGGGTGACAGTGTGGGGATGAATGGTCATAAGGTGTATAGGTGAGGTGGTAAATGTGGGAATAGGTATTGGAGAGCAGGTGTGGCATTGTGAGGACAGGTGAGGTATTGCGAGTGACATGTGGAAATGTGTGGAGTGAGGGAAGGGACAGGTTGGAATTGGAATAAAAAAGGTGAAATATAAAAGGTGAAAAAAATAATGTAGATTGAAGTGATAGAGAAAGATAGAGATGATATCATGTGGATTGGAGTGAGAATATGGATTTTGTGTGTGTGTGTGTGTGTGTGTGTGTGTGTGTGTGTGTGTGTGTGTGTCTGTCTGTCTGTCTGTCTGTCTGTCTGTCTGTCTGTCTGTCTGTCTGTCTGTCTGTCTGTCTGTCTGTCTGTCTGTCTGTCTGTCTGTCTGTCTGTGTGTGTGTGTGTGTGTGTGTGTGTGTGTGTGTGTGTGTGTGTGTGTGTGTGTGTGTGTGTGTGTGTGTGTGTGTGTGTCTGTCTGTCTGTCTGTCTGTCTGTCTGTCTGTCTGTCTGTCTGTGTGTGTGTGTGTGCTCATGTGTGTGTGTGCATTCTCACTACAGATCATTAGCCAGGCTCTCACAAGTCTTTCCCCTTTAAATGACGTAGAAACCTTATCAATCTACCATCAAAATCATAGAAACACCTTAAAAAAAAAAAAAAGATCTTTGTACGTAGCTTCAACTAGAGCCATTTAAAATTTATAGAGGTACAGGGCAGAGATGTGTCAGAACTTGAGCCTAAGTCATAATTACAAGTTCATATAATTTTCCTGAAGTAGTGAAGTCGACCCTGTACAGTATCCATAGTAGCGCCGGTATTAATGGGTTTGTCGGCAGTGGGAGTAACGCCTCTATTCAGAAACGCCTTGCTCTCTCACCACGTCAATTTTCCAAGGCCACGGAGACGACCAGCTGAGTTGTCAAGACATTTCTCTTTCAGTGAACTAGAAGATATTGCTAATCTATCAACAGAACCATGAAAATACCCTTAAAAAACACGAGTATCTTCAACGAGAGTCTTTGGAAAGTAGTGATGGTGAGAGAGCGAACTGTTTTAGAATACTAGCCTATGTGAAGAGTGTGGCGCGCCAGACTTTGGAGAATAATACGGGAGGATGGTGGGCGGCATGTCGAGGGGATTACGGGGATTTCGAAGCATCCAGGGCGGTTATGGAGGCATCACGCTGCGGGTTTTAGCTGAGTGGCGGTGTTGGTTAAGGAAGAGAAGGAAGCGATGGGTTGTGTGTGCTGCGTATGTTGATTGTGCCTCGCAGTTC
>NC_059301.1:22677253-22694753 GCF_017591435.1 Portunus trituberculatus | reverse complement strand
GAAGCAGCATATCTAATCTACACTAAAGGATATTGGGTAGAAGAGACGAAGAAAAAGGGGAAAAAAAGAAACTGAGGATAGGGAAGATGATACACAAATAGGACACTTATACAAATACATCTTCTCAGGTCAGAGAGTTATTGTAAACACAGGAAATAATAGTAAGCGAGGAAATAGCCGTGTTGAAAAAGGCTTTTGTCCCGCTGCGGTGTGTGCGTGTGGGCTTAATCCTCCAGGGTGGTGGTGGTGGGGGGGGATGGCTTGTCACCCCTGCACCCAAGGGACGTGGGGCGGGGAGAGGCAGTGAGAGGTGAGAGGAATAATAAACAAAGGAAGGTGAACCGACATATTTTCTTTCTATTAGTGTATCTTCTACCTACGTTAGTATCCTTTTGAATCTTGTGAAATAGTGGTGAAATATTCAGGAAATGTTTCATAGTGTTGGTTTGTCAGGCAGGCGTGGTGAAAAATGTTGTGCAGTGAACATTTAGCTTGAGGGAAGGTTGTGCTGTACCTGCAATAGTTTTTTTTTTTTCGCACACATTGAAAAAAGGAGTGAATTATTGTTGCATTTTATCAATAAGATGAATGACGCATACATTACTGGATGACTAATCACTGCAGTGCGCCTAACGCTTCATTCAGTAATTACTTTGTATTAAAAACAAACGTCACGACAACAAACAAGAAATATATTCCAACTAATTAAATTTCATGTTTATTTGATGAGTCAGTGACGAGCGTCCATATCAAGGCTAGTCGCGCCTGCCAGGCTGAGTGGCGGGGCGCTGCGCGGTGACGTCACGAGTTGCACAAGGTGTGTCGGGTGCCGCGGCCTCGCCCGAGCCCACCGCTTCAGGTATCCCGCCACCTCTTATCTGTCCTCGCGCCGCTAAACGTGCCACGCAGCAAACACCGACTTGACCTCCTTGTTGTTGTTATGGTTCATTTCCATTGTGCTTTCTGTCATCTCAATATTAACTCAGGTTTATCGATAGAATCCTTACAAAGCGTGACAGTTGATAGGTTCTTAGCAGATCAAATAATTTAAAATTGAAAGAAAGTACTAAAGGCAGGGGGCATTAGTGAAGTGCGTTACTTGAATACAGCGAATGATTGTGTGTATGTCATCTTCACACCTGCAACACGTCTGTGTCAGTCGAAGATTTTTAACTCATCTCAATATCACTTTGTGCGTGATAAGTAATAATAGGTTTGAAATTACGCTCCCAGACAGCGATAGCCATTACACATTTCATCGCATTTTATGTTCCTGAAGAAAACGACTCCGTGATGATTCGATGATTACATAAACGGTATCCTGGTGTTTGAGTCAAGTAATTTAGCCATAGTGTGTTTACAAGTGAAGTGTTGTGCGAGTAGTCACACATTTAAACCTCTGAATGTTTTTATATATCTTGCACAGCTTGAATATAAATCCGTACTGCATTTTTTGAAAGATAACACTCAGGAAAAGGGGATCTGAAAATTAGTAAAACTTGGTCCATATAGAGCTTATGATTTTTTGCTTAGTATAATTGCTTTGATTACTGAAATAAAATTGAATTATTAGCAATTAAAGGGGTAATCCTCACACTGAATACAGCCCATCCACTACATTGAACAAAGGAAGGCATCACTCTGTGTATCTGTATATAGAGTAGATACGGAACACAATGCCATGCCGCAGCTTTGTTCAGTACATCTGGGGAAACACTGACCTTTTTGATGGTAATGGCCCGGGTAATGAACAGAGATATAGGCTGAAAGGTTGTACAGCTTAAAAGGGAGAGCAAAGGAAGGCAATCAGTGAGAGAGGCGATGTCCACACAATTAGGGGCAGTGGGAGGAAATTTGCCACTGCTCTTGTGTTTACGAATCGAGATAATCTATTAAAGCAGGACTACTACTACTACTGCTACTACTGCTGCTACTGCTACTGCTACTGCTGCTGCTACTACTACTACTACTACTACTACTACTACTACTACTACTACTACTACCACTACCACTACCACTACCACTACTACTACTACTACTACTATCATCATCATATCCCATTACCAGCAGGCTTTCAGTGCCACTTATATAATGGTTTTGTGATTTTCTTCTATTTGTCATTACTATATTCATGATGCAGTCTTTTTATCATACTGTGCGTTACTTGATGAAGGTCATTGATGGGTGATGAAAGATTCTGATGGGGGGAGTGATGGGTAGTGATGATAGGTAAAAGACAGCGATAGGGAGTAATGGAATGCAATAGTTAGTGATTAGTTATGAGTAGTAAAGAGTAGTGTTGAATAATGATGAATGGCGATGAAGAATGACGGGAAGTGATTGACAGTGGTGAATAATGATGCGTTGTGATGGAGAGTGACGAATGGTGATAATGAGCAGTGATTTGTGGTGATGTGTGATTTATGGTGGCGAGGATTCATTGGGAAGTGATAAATGGGGAGAGGTAATGAAGAGTAGTGATGTGTGATGGTGGGTTTCAGGCATACATACGGGAAACAAAGCAAAAAAGAATAATGAAAAGAAAAGGAAAAAAAAAAAAAACTTGTTCAAACTGTTAGGTTCATCATAAAACACCAGACCCAGGACAGGATGCGATAAGATAGGAAGAGATAGGAAGTTTTCTGCACTTCAGCACTAAGACACACACGTAGCTTGGGGTTTTCTTATCCTCTCTTATCTTTTGTCTTTCTATACTCACTCGTAAATTGAGTAACTCTTAAATCATACCAGCCTTACCAACACACCCAGGAAACTCATGTCATTCTGTATTATGCAACAGTTTATTTCATTGAATTTTTTTGTATTATCTTTTTTTTTTTTTGTCAGATTTGTTTCAGTACCTGTAATCCACCGTTATTAAGTGGTGTGTAGTAAGTATTGCTTCTTATTTTCTGCTAATGGAAAGTGGCTGTTGGTGTCTGTGTCGCAAGAAGAGTCAGGATGATAAACTGACACACTGATAATCGTTTTTCTTTGTGCACGATGACTAACCAATGGAAGGCACACTCACACCCGTCACGCGAAACACTCAATATGAAATGGAAAGCTAAATGGCAGTGACACGGAGGGAAGAAGTTTTTCGTGTAATATTCAGCCACAAGAGGGAAGATGCTAACCAAGATTGACAGCTTGAAGGTGAATCGTAACCAGTTCAGAAATCTGCTGCCAGTAGAGAGTTTAGTGGTTAAATTAGTTTGAAAGCTTGCTAGTTTTGCATAGCCAAAATTAGCGCACTAAATACCTCGATTAGTTGCTGAAACTTGAGCGCTCACTCGAAATCCAAGTCTTGCTCATTTAGAGTCTGAGAGTTACTGGAGGACGTTCCATCCCGAAGCCTTGTGATCATTAGTCTTTGCGGAGTACCGCGAGTACCAACTTCCCGAGGGAACTTTTCTTATCAAAAGGGAAAGTCGTCCATTAAAACATTACGTCTCCACTCGGCAACACACTCGCCAAACTAGTTGGAGAGCTTGCCGCAGCCGGGAGTGCAATGAGTGTAACCAGCGAGTGGAATCTGTTATCCGGTGTGTGCATTTCCAGCGCTGGGTGAGGTGAACGCAAACACACAGCGGCCTCGGGGATAAGCTCGCCCCTGTATGATATTACTTCATAACTTTCCATCATTGTTTCATCGCTGAAAATAGTTGATATATTGCAGATTTAGGCATGACTTTTATTACAGCCGTACTACGCTGCTTTGTTTTATGTCCACTTGTTTTGATTACCTGCTCCATACTCTTTGTCACACACAGTGATCACGGCGGCACTAATTAATTGACAGATACCTGTGCCATTTTGAACCTTTTTTTCTATTTGTAAATTCTTTATTACGATTTTTTCATTTTTCTTTTGTCAACAAAGTATCAGGTTGCTCGAAATTAATTAACAGCAAATTGGCACAAATATGAGTGATTCAGCCTCAAAGAAGCCATCACCCTTTAGAGAGAGAGAGAGAGAGAGAGAGAGAGAGAGAGAGAGAGAGAGAGAGTGCGTGCGTGCGTGCGTGCGTGCGTGCGTGCGTGCGTGCGTGCGTGCGTGCGTGCGTGTGTGTGTGTGTGTGTGTGTGTGTGTGTGTGTGTTGGTGTGGTGTGCATCGTGCAGATACGAGGACTCTTTCGACTCAGCAAACTTCACCAGTGACTTCTGCGATAGTGAAGTCTAATTAAGCGATATCGACGTGCGGTGAAAATGCAACTTTGCAATACCGCGAGGGAAGAGTTTGTGGGGAGGATAGGAGAGGTTGGAAGGCGAAGCAGCGGAGGGGGGGAGGGAGAGACAGGAGAGGCTTAGAGGAGAAGGATATGAGGGGAAAAAAATGAATGGGAGAATCTGAAAGGAAGAATCATGAGATGTGAGGTGAGGAAGGAGAGCTGTGAGAGGAAAATTGCAAGGAAGACAATAAAGGAGAGAGGCCTGAGTGGAGGGAGAGGTTGTAGAGGAGAGATTAGCCTGGAGGAAGTGCATGAAAGAGGAGAGATGAGAGAAAAGAAGTCGCTGGATAATATAATTGCGGAGGAAATGGGTGAAGGGAGACAGGAAGTGAGAACAGGTCGGAATAGACGAAAAGAATTGATATCAGACAACATGCTGGTCTACAACGAGAGCATCCATTAGCGTCCATTTAACAATTTACAGGACAATAGTAGAACAACGGTCTCTTGCCGCTCACTACTCCCCCAAATATGAACGTCGTCTAATTTGCTTAAAAATTCCCAATGGAACTTTTTTTTTTTTTTTATTAGCAGTGGCTGGCAGATCAGAGGACTTATGACTGAGGAAAGGTAGCTAAACACAATTGAAATTAAGTGCAGTATATCACTCCATTATTGTGTCACTGTACTTGTGGATGATAGAAATAAGTAACCAATGTGGCCTTAACCCCTTCACTACCAGGACGCGTTTCCATATTCCTTCTTGTTACTATTTGGTGACTTTATACAGCTTCAGAAACTTATGTGGAGATTAGAATAGTGAAGACTGGCAATTAATCTTCTGACCTCCATAGACCCTTCCTAATGTCAATGAAACCGTCTAGTCATACCCAAAACTCAAGGTAACAATGAGTCCTAGTACTGAGGGAATTAAAATGGACCATCTTTTGAAATACTTACACTTCCATCACGGGTTTTTTCAAAGGACAGCGATATGATTAGTCTGGCTTTCATTAATACATCTTATCCCCATGTTAAATCATCACTGGAGTCATAAAAAAACACTTGAAAACTGCCAATAACCTCCACTAGAACCTGTTAAAAGTTCTCGCGATAAAGCCGAGGAATGTTTGAGAGTGACGCTACATGAGACTTTAACAACAATCGGACAACCAGGAGGGGAGCAGCAGGACGAGGCTTGCACAAATACTTCTAACAGGTTTTCGCCCCTCCTTTCCTTCCCTGAGAAAAGCGACCTTCCTTCCCTCCACTCCTTCCTTTGTGCTTCCCTCCATCTTCCTCCCAGCTAGAAATGAACAACCTGTCTCTCTTCCTCTCTGTCCTTTACCTCACTTTCCATGACCATCCTCCCTTCCTTTCCCTTCCTTCCCTCCAAGCATGAAGTGACAGTTTTCCGACCAAGAATATAACACAATATAAGGTCGCCTCCTTTCATGTCCTCTTTCCAATCCAGACCTTGAATTTCTAGCCTCGGCAATGCTTCTTTTCCATCTCTGTCTGTAGGTTTGTTTTTCTTTGTCTGTCTGTCAGTCTGTATGTCTATTTTTGTCTATTTATTTATCTTACTGTCTACGAGTATATGTCTATATGTACATGTCTATCTATTGATCTTTCCATTTTTTGTCTATGTTCTATCTATCAATCTATCTATCAATTTACATCTCTCTCTCTCTCTCTCTCTCTCTCTCTCTCTCTCTCTCTCTCTCTCTCTCTCTCTCTCTCTCTCTCTCTCTCTCTCTCTCTCTCTCTCTCTCTCTCTCTCTCTCTCTCTCTCTCTCTCTCTCTCTCTCTCTCTCTCTCTCTCTCTCTCTCTCTCTCTCTCTCTCTCTCTCTCTCTCTCTCTCTCTCCTGGAACCAGCTCGTAATATTAAAAAGCCCATTCCTTTGAGAACATTGCCGGATGGAAAAGTGAAGCGCATATTAAATAAATCATACCTTAGTTTGAAATTCCTTCCTTGCTAATAGGGAGTGGAAAGATTTATTTAATAGTTGGACGGTTTGTGTCTCAGTGCTGGAGGTTAATAATGAGCGGGCATCACATCTCAGTGCAGTACGGAATTAAGAAATTTGCTTGCTTATGTATGTTTTTTTATTTGATCTTTTATCTATATAATGTGGCCTTTTCACCGGAATTTATGGGCTAAAGGGGATACTTGCTTCCTCAAAGTCCACCTACTAGGAAACAGTTACCCCGAGTCAGGAAGCCCAACCTACACTCGGACCGCGGACAGGATTCGAACCCGTGCGCTTGGAGACGCCACGGACCCCAAAGCACGCATGGTTTCACTGTACCACGGCGTAAGAAGAGAAATATTAGAACGAAGTAGAATAAGAGAATTGATAGATAAAATAAATGGAGACGATCAAATTGAGAGTGAGAGTGAGAGTGAGAGAGAACTGAATATGCCCTCAAATAGTTGCAAAACCAAATTAATAACGTAACATGCGAGAGTGGGAAAATTCATACTCGTAAATGTATCGATTATAGCAAACATGTTGCATTTTACTATTGGAAAACTGTGGCGGGGAGGAGAACGGAGTGTTATTGTACCATATCCTTTTTTTTTTTTTTTTCTTCATGGATAACTGCAACAAACACCATCACCACGCGTAACATTATTATTATTGTACCTCACCATCACTATACCATCATTATACCACTAACTTTTGTCATCACCACTACTAGAATTAAACCTTTACCGTCAACACCTATACTAACATTTCCTTCTCATTTTACCACATTGTCACCACCACCACCATCTCACCACCACCACACACACACACACACACACACACACACACACACACACACACACACACACACACACACACACACACACACACACACACACACACACACACACACACACACACACACACACACACACACACGAGCCACTTATCACTGTACCCCCCCACCTCTTCCTCTTCCTTCTCTTTTCCCCTCAAGATTAACCGCTTGGAAGAGAGAGAGAGAGAGAGAGAGAGAGAGAGAGAGAGAGAGAGAGAGAGAGTAGCCATCTGTTGCACTTTCTTAACTTAGTAAACTCTTCTGCCTGATTAATTGTGAGCCATAAATTGTGTTTCCGGCAATATTTCGTGGCTTATTTTAGGTCTTCATGCTACACTTTTAACCGGGTTTGTTATTGTTGTTGTTGTTGTTGTTGTTGTCCTTGTTGTTGTTGTTGTTGTTGTTGTCCTTGTTGTTGTTGTTGTTGTTGTTGTCCTTGTTGTTGTTGTTGTTGTTGTTGTTGTTGTTGTTGTTGGTTTGATTACCTTCCTTGCTTGTTACATTTTGAGACTGTTCTTCTATATCTTGATTTTCTTGTTTTCGTTGTTTTCCTTGTTTTTTCCTTTGTTTTTCTTTCTTTTTTCCTTCTTTTTCTCCTTCTTTCTTTCTCTCTTTTTCTTGTTTTTGTTCTTTTCTTGTTCTTCTTGTTCTTGTTCTTCTTGTTCTTCTTTTTCATCTTCTTTTCTTTTCTTTCTTCTCCTTCTTCTTCTTCTTTTCTTTTCTTATCTTCCATTTTTTTCTAATTTAGACTTATACTTACTATTATTTTATTCCTTCCCGGTCTTCATCCTCTCGCAGTCCATTCCCCACTATTACATCCACAAAATTCATACTCTTTACCTTTCCCTTCCCAGAATTTCCATCCTGTTTCGCACTTTCCATTCATTAGCGCCTCCCCGCCTTACTTCTGTCAGTTTCCGTTTGTACTAATCTTTTACTTTTACGTTTATTTATTTTTTTTTTTCGCTCGCTTTCACGTCTATTTCGGGCTGTGCTTTCAATGCAGTCTCCTCTCCTCACTAGATTTGAGGCATTTAACTAAACTCCCATTATATATTCTCTACATCTTCTCATGCTGTCACCATCTTCACTGTTAGTAACCTACATTACTTACTGAGTTTTTTTTTTTTTCTTTTCTTTCGTCTATTTCTTTGCATCATATTTACTGTTTATTTATGGGCTAAAGGGGATACTTGCTACATCAAAGTCCACCTTCTAGAAACAGTTACCCCGAGTGAGGAAGCCCAAACTACACTCGGACCGCGGACAGGATTCGATTACTGAGCTGTTTTTTTTTTTTTTTCTCTTTTTTTTCGTCTCTATTTCTTTGCATCATATTTACTGTTGTTCTCACCATCAACTTTGTATTTTGCCACTGAGTACCGTGTTTTGTTTTATTGTGTTTTGTTTTATTGTGCTCTGTATCCTTGTCACTCTTACCATCACTGCCTCCATTGCGAGTTGTGCTGTCCTTTTTTTCTTTTACTCGTAGTTAGTGTAGAGTAGTGAAAGTAATTAGTTTAAAATCATTTGTTGTTTCTAAGTGTGCCTATTTCATTGATACTGGACAGATTTATTTATTTATTTTTTTTCATTTATTGCATAAACTCTCCTTTTTTTTTTTTTTACGATATTTTTGTATTTCAGTCTTTTAACCTCTTCAGAACCATGACGCGTTTTCATATTCATTCTGCTTATTATTTGGTGATTTTGTACACCTTCAGAAACTTATGTGCGAGTTAAAATAGTGAAGACTGTGTTCATTAATCTTCTGACCGACATAGACCTTTCCTAATATAAATAAAATTGCCTAATCATACACAAAACTCAATGATAAAAATACGTCCCAGTACTGAAGGGGTTTATATCTCTTTAACACACACAAAATTAACCTACGTCCTCTTTTTTTCCCCTTGCGTGTCAATATAAATAACTTTCCTCGTTTCACCTCTTGAATATCGTTTATACCCGAGAAGAAGAAGAAAAAAAACATTCTCTTTATTTTTTCACATGTAACCAAAAATTTTAAGTTCTCATTGACACCAGACTAGAACAAGGGCAGTAAATCATTTAACTTTTGTACTGTTTTCAAGCTAAAGGTGGGAATGCATTAGTGAGGAGTGTTCGTGGTGAGCTGAGAGATATCTACTCGCCCTCACACAACACAATGGCAGAGAGCGCGGCAGTCTTATTAATGAAGGGAAGGAGAGAGGCTGAGAGGTGTTGAATGTTGTATTGGTCTATCAGGATAGCATTTATAAAGCACTCGGATCTATAATTTACGAAGGCCAGGTTTGTCGAGTCGTTTGTAGATGAGAGAGAGAGAAAGAGAGAGAGAGAGAGAGAGAGAGAGAGAGAGAGAGAGAGAGTGGGAAGGAATAAGCATATAGCTGGAATAAAATTGACAAAAATGTGATGAAAGGAAATAGGAAAAGTGACACACACACACACACACACACACACACACACACACACACACACACACACACACACACACACACACACACACACACACACACACACACACACACACACACACACACACACACACACACACACACACACACACACACACACACACACACACACACACACACACACACACACACACACACTTCAAACTAGCAGCAACCTTTTGATAACCACATACATACATACATATTTAACTTCTTCCATCCTTCTATACCACAAAACTACACCGCCAAACAACAGTACCAATCTTCACACTGTAGTACACACACACATACCTATCCCACCACACAACACAACCACACTAGACCTGCACAACCCAACACTCACAACCCACCCTCATCCAACTCTCAAACTCAATACAACACACACTAACCTGGCCAAGAATCACCTCATCACCACATCGACCAATGACAGTCACCTCGTCTTCACACGCTGCTAAGTGCCATGTTTGCTTTCTGGATGTAATTGGCTTGTGATCGCCTTGTATCTACGTTTATTTAGAGGCGCTGCCCCGTATTCAGCGCACCACTGAGGCACTCAAGAGCCCGGTAAGCTTCGTGCATTGTCAGCCGGAGCGTCTTGAGTCACTCGTGCGTCATTGTTGGCCTTGGGGTAGGGTGGTGGTGGTGGTGGTGGAATGGGGAAGACACGAGAGATGAAAAGCACGAGAGGAGAAAGGAAGAGGAGGAGTAGGAGGACGTGAAGGAGGAGGAAGAGTGCAGAGGAGAGAAAGCATGTAAGGGGCAGGATGAAGAAGAAGAGGAGGAGGAGGAGGAGGAGGAGAAGCAGGAGGAGGACAAGTGGAGAGAAAGGAGGGAGATGATAAAAGTGTAAGTGGATGAAAGGAAGGAAGGGAGAGGAGGAAGGAAGGAGGAGGAAGAGGAGAAGGAAGATAAAAGTGTGAGAGTGGATGAAAGGAATGGGGGAAAAAAATCGGAATGAGTGAATAGAAGGAAAAAGAAAGACGAAGGAAAGGAGAAGAATGAGAGAAAAAAAATCAATCATAGGAGAAAGATAAAAAATGACAAGAAAAAAAGCTAAGAGAAAAGAAGAATGAGGGGTAGGGAGAGGAAGAAGAGGAAGAGGAGGAGGAGAGAAGGAAAATAAATGATAGGTGAAAGATATACAGAAAAAGAAGAGGAGGAGGAGGAGGAGGAGCATAAAAGGAGAAAAAGAAGCTGGGAGATGGGACTGGAAATATGAAAGAGGCAAGGAAGACTCAGCGAAGTGCGTAAAGAGAGAGATAGAGAGAGAGAGAGATAGATAGATAGATAGATAGATAGATAGAGAGAAAGACGGAAACAATAAAAAAGCAGAATGAAGGAGGGAAGAAAGAAGAAAATGTGAAATGAAACATGTAAAAGAAAAGAGGAAAAGAGATAAAGAGTGGAAAAATGCAGGAGGGAGGAGAGACAATCAAGGATAAATATTTGAAAGAAAGAGAGGACAGAAAGAATGGAGGAAGAGGAAAATAAAATAAAAACGAACGGAAATATGAAAAGACAACAAAGAAAAAGAGAAAAGAAAAGGGGAAATAAATCAATGGGAATGAAAAGGATGAGAAGAAGAATGAAAAAAAAATTAAGAGATAAAAGGAAGGTAAAGTAATGAAGGGAAACAAAAAAAAAAATAAGAGGAAAGGAAAAAAAAATGGAGAAATATAGAAAGAGAAGAAAAGAAAACGAAACATGTTAAAAAGTATCAAATAGAAAAAAAAAAACAAATAAATGAAAGGAAAGAAAGAGGGGAAAATAAAAAGAAAGGGGAAATGAATGAAAGAAAAGGAAAGAAGGAGAGGTAGCGGTGAAGGTGAGAATGGGAAAGAGAAAGAGCGAGAGGTCCATGAATGTTTACTGTCGCTGTGAGTCACTTTGGGGCCCTCGCTGCCTTAATGTTTTCCCTCCCTCCTTCCCTCCTTCGCTCTCTCCTTTTTCTCTCGGAGCCAAATGAGTGCCACTTGCTTAGGCCTGTGACGCTCTTCCCCTTGTGTCAATATGAACCTGTGTGTGTGTGTGTGTGTGTGTGTGTGTGTGCGTCTGCGTCTGTGTGTGTATATATGTGTATGTGTATATATGTGTGTGCTCATCGAGGCAGTAAGTGTTTTGCTTCTTCTCTTTGTCTCATTTTTCTTTACGTAGCGTCCCAGCAAAAGAGCGTCTTGTTGTTTGTCCTTTTACCTGAACGCGAGACTCAAGGTGGACGCTTTACGATGCTCTTTTGTCAGCCATTCCCATTGTGATTACAGTCGTACGAGAACCTGATGAGCAGCGACGCAGAGAGCAGCGCTGGGGAGCCTCGGAGCAGCGGTGCGGTGGAGGCAGCGGAGACGAGCAGTGGCGTTCTTGACACGAGCCTCAAGGAACCCGAGGTGCTCACGCCACAGCAGATAGATGAACAGCTGCACCGCCATGAACAGGGTGAGAATGCTGAGGAGAGAGGAGAGAGAGAGGGCGAGGGAGGGAAAGAGAGAGAAGTTGCGGGGAGGAATGGGGAGAGGACAGATAAAGAGAAGGAAAGAAGTAGGAATAATGAAACTGTAGGAGGTGAGAGAGAGAGAGGGAGACAATAAGAGGGAAAAGAAGGAAAAACAGGGAGAGAGGAAAGGACAAGATGAGGCTGCAGGAAAGGATAATGAGAGAGGGAGGGAAGGACTGGAGGAGAGAGAGAGAACAAGGAAAGGAGAAGAAGGAACAATGAGAGAGGGAGAGAGTATCAGAAAAAAGACACAGAATAAAATGAGAGAACAACAGGTAGATAAAAATAAACACCTAATCCACCATGAATAAAATAAAGGTGTTTTTAAGGAAGGAAGGAAAGAGGAGGAGGTAAGGAAGAGAGGGAGAGAGGTATGGGTGAGAGACGAAGAAACGGGGCTAAAATATTCTGCCTGTTTTTAATGAGGAAATGGAACTGATTTAAGGGAGAAGACGAAGGTACAGGAAAGGGAGGGAGGAAAAAAAAAGGAGGAGGAAGAGGGGAAGGGGAAAAGGAAGAGAAAAACTTGATTACCATGAATTAAATAAAAAAAAATGTTCACTTAAAGGAAAGGGAAGTGAAGAATGACACGCAAAAGAAAAGATGAAATGAAATGGAGAAATGGAGAAGGAAGAAAAGAATGAGGAGAAATGGAACAAGAGGCAGGGAGGAAAATATATATGAGGTCACAAGGGGAAGGAGGGCAAAGTATTGTGAGCGAGAGATGAGGAGGTAAGTATGTGCTTAGAGGAAGAAGAGGGAACAGGAGTGGGAGAGTGGAAAAAAGATGGAAGAAGAGAAGGAATGGAAGAGTAGCATTAAGGAAACAAAGCAAGTTGGTGATGGTGATGATGGTGGTAATAATGATGTAACCTCACTGTCCCTGTCTTTCCTGTCAATCATCACGTTTCTTTCTTCTTTTGTTTCATCATTGTCATTCTCTCAATTATTTACCCCTTCCTTCCTGTTGTCACTCCCTGTATATCATCACTGCCCTTATCTTACCAACGCGTCACTGTCTTCTATCACTGTTACTGAGTTTATTTCTTTGTTACTTTACCTTTTGTTTGTCAGTGTCTATAGGTCGCTGTCACGCCACCGCCCTTTGTTATCACTGTTATCCTATTATATGGGTCTCTGATATCACTGCCTATATACTACTATCAGCAAGTCTCCGGCCCCATGTTGTCACTGCACCTAACTAATCTGCCTGTTTCTGTATTTCCTGCTACGTATGACTTAATATTTTTCAAGGGACAATTTCTGACAATTTCTAGACGCTCATTGTTAATCTGGTGTTATTTTGGTCTGTCCTCTTTCAGGATTGGTATCTTGGGTTAACGCTCTTTCTGACGGTATTTTTGTTGCCCTTAGGTGAGAATCCCCTCTCACATAACACACACACACACACACACACACACACACACACACACACACACACACACACACACACACACACACACACACACACGGTAGCTCACACACACAGCCAGACACACACCCGGCCGGGTGGAGATATTTGGGTGTGTCACACACACGTGTACCCTGTTCACCTACAGTGACAGGTACGGGATGTAAATCGAGGAGTTGTGACCTTGTTGTCCTGGTGTGTGGTGTGTGCCTGGTCTCACATCCGAAGACAAATAATGACTGACACACACGTCTGGCTGTCTCGTCACACACACACACACACACACACACACACACACACACACACACACACACACACACACACACACACACACACACACACACACACACACACACACACACCTTCCCTCAACAACCATTCTCTGCTCCCATCACTACCACCATATTCACTGGAGCCCTGCTCCCCTCACCCGCAGGAGTGGAGCACGCCCTGTACCGAGCCAAGGTGTGGAGCAAGTACGCCAAGGATGTGATCGCCTACATCGAGAAGCGCGCCCAGCTTGACCTGGACCACTGCCGCGCTCTCACCAAGCTGGCGCATGTCACGCGGCCGGCACTCAAGGACGAGGTGAGCTCACTGCCAGAGATTAGATTAATTTTTTTCTCTAATCACAATATCATTGATTACGATTAAATATACACAACAGTAGGTAGGGCTTACACTTATTTTGGATCTGTAACTTATGAATCCAATGAACTAAGCACAAGTTAAAATGTGCACAGAAACCATTAGAGAGGTCAATGTGAGTTACATCGTAGAGCTTTTTCAACATTAAAATGGAAAAGGTCGGAGCATGTGGGCGGATGTAGAAAGGAATAACAACTGTGGCAAAGGCTGACCGTCTGCACCCCAGGAGATGGTAGGCGGGATAGAGGGAGACTAGATTGGTTATAGAATTGCAAATTTTGTCATCAAAACCTGGCAGGTAATAACACAGTGCGCGACTCATGGCAAAGGTTTGGAGGTCTGTTCACCACTAGGATTAAAACGGCTTATAAGAGAGAGAGAGAGAGAGAGAGAGAGAGAGAGAGAGAGAGAGAGAGAGAGAGAGAGAGAGAGAGAGAGAGAGAGAGAGAGAGAGAGAGAGAGAGAGAGAGAGAGAGAGAGAGAGAGAGGCCTCACCAGAGAGATGTTTAATGCATTTTGGGAGGGAAAGGAGTCGTATTTCTTCCTTTCATCAAGGCTCAAACACCACAACCATCGGCAGAAAGCTCTCAACTTCGGGCCGGGTAGAGGAGGGAAGATTAGATGCACACACGATACTACAGGTCTTGAGGAGTCTTGATAACTTTAACAACATCGATAACATCGATCACTAAAAAGTTCCTTGACCTCAGAACACTGGCGACCACGAAGAGGACCATCTACATTTTCCAAACACACACAAAAAAAAAAAAAAGAAAGAAAAATGTAATAAGAGATCGGAGCAACCATTTTCTTTATTTTCTCTTAGTAATCTACTTTTTTTCCCACAATCATACTCTGTACGAAAAATGAAAGAAAAGAAGCAGTCACTGGTAAAAAAAAAAAAAAAATTGTAACAAGAAATCGGAGCAATCATTTTCTTTATTCTCTCCCAACAATCTACTTTTTTTTTCTCCACACTCATACTCTTCACGAAAAATAAAAGAAAAAAGAAGCAGTCGCTGGTATAACATCAATACATTTTTTCTCCTCCTTGTCACAAGTTTTCCACCTTTCTGCATCTTTTTTTCGTCCTTTACCTCTCCTTTTCCCCGTTGCTGCCTCCATCTAACTGATAACGTGGTCGTGGTTCCAGAGCTTCCTGCCGTTCCAGTCGATCTACTGCACCGCGCTGGACCAGGACATCGAAAACTGCGCCCAGCTCTCCCAGACCTCCACGCTGCTGCTCACACAGAAGTTTGTGGAGGTGAGTGAGTGCTCCTCTGTGTGTGGCTCTTTATGGCTTTGCTTTATAGGTTTGTTTGTCTGTTTGTCTCCATCTGTGTGTGTGTGTGTGTGTGTGTGTGTGTGTGTGTGTGTGTGTGTGTGTGTGTGTGTGTGTGTGTGTGTGTGTTTGTTTCCTATTTGTTTGTCTGTTTGTTTGTTTTTATATGCTTGTTGGTTTTCTGTTTTTTTTTTTTGTCTTTCTTTTGCACTATTTATTCTCTCTCTCTCTCTCTCTCTCTCTCTCTCTCTCTCTCTCTCTCTCTCTCTCTCTCTCTCTCTCTCTCTCTCTCTCTCTCTCTCTCTCTCTCTCTCTCTCTCTCTCTCTCTCTCTCTCTCTCTCTCTCTCTCTCTCTCTCTCTCTCTCTCTCTCTCTCTCTCTCTCTCTCTCTCTCTCTCTCTCTCGCAGGTCGTTCAAATCTAAAAACTCTGCGATACACTGCATATGCATGTGTTTGTCTTGTCAATTTCTTTGCTCGTGTTTGTTTGTGGGTTAAAAGTGCAGGAAGACACACACTCATATCTTCCGCAACTCTGTGTGTGCGATGGAGTCACAGTAGATATGAAACCACGGAAATATTACGTCCAACCATTTTTGTAGGTCTTGATTGCCGAGTGCGATTTCCCCATGACTTCCTCAGATACGAGACTTTACCTTTACTGTGCTACTTCTGTATTTTTTTTTCTTTTCACTTAAGCTTCTTGTGGTTTGTGTAAAAGAACTGTTGACAAGGTACGCAGAAAGGGGAGAATACGAGGGTATTTTGTTCTAATCTGTTATTTATACCGTTTCTATCCTACGGAACAATATGAGAGGTTAACATATTTTACCCCGAGGTATGTGTGCGATTAGACCATTTTATTTACATTAGGAAGGGTTTATGAATGTCAGAAGATTAATGGCCACAGTCTTCACTATTTTATTCTCCCTATGGTTTTTGAAGCTGAACATAATCACCAAGTAGTAAGCAGAATGAATATGGAAACGCGTCATGGTACTGAAGGGATTGAAAAGTTCTGGGTAATTGGTTATAATGAACAATTCTTTTTTCCCTTTCTTTTTCCCTTTTTTTTCAGCAACACCACTAAATTATCATCTCTGGAATCAATTGCTGGAAGGTACTACTGGATCTTAACCCCCCAAAACAGCACTTCATTATTCAACACTGCAGAAAATAGTATAAGAAAAAGCACCTCCAAACTGTCACCCTTTTGTGCTAACTTGTTACAATGTACTTCTAGTTTACAAGCTCCGCACTAAGTTACTTCCGCCTCATGCAACTTCATATACTAGCAGTACGTGATCCTGTTATTGAGACGGAGAAAACTAGCCACTCAGTCACTCAATCAGTCAATCAGTCAATCAGTCACACGCTTTCAGTTACTGTGAATGGCCTTTACTGCTGTTGCTCTCCTTCGTTAACCTTCAAAGCACTGTAAGAGATGGTTTGCATAAAAATAAATGGAAAAAAGAGAAAAAAGAAGTATCAGTTTCATCTTTTATGAGAGGTTAGCACAAACATGTGAGGAAATGTTGTTTTGGCAGTGAGAGTAAACGTACTTGATAATCTTTGGGGCCCAGTATTATAGTTTTAGCAAGTAAGCCATAGCATTCCTATATTTTTTCTGTATGACGTCAGCCGCCTTTTGGAGAACATCTGAAGAAGCCTCAAGGAAATCATAAGAAAGATGTGCAGTAAATAGAAGCCATGTAGTAGTTAATCAATAACGGAGGGTCTGTTATTGCCTTCCGCCTCGTTTGTCTTAAGAAAATATTGCGTCTTGAAATAGCTAACCAACTAAAATATACCATACTCAAAGTGCAACGCCGGAAATTTATCTCTTTTTCTTATATAATTCCTCTCAAATTTGTCTGGCTTTTTAACTAGCAAATGAGCGGATCTTTTTTTTTCTTTTTTCTTTTTCATCTTTGCGACATTGTGCCAGTCTCACTCACACGTAAAACGAGAAGAAAAATAATTCACTCGTCTGTAAAAATTTCTCCTTAGATAAGATGAGTCGCGCGTCCTGAAAGAAAAAAAATATGTCTCGGAATTTTCTTTTTATGCTGCAGTTCTTTTGAGTCCTTCATCGAGGCTTACTTTATGTGTAAATCTAATTCCAACGCACCTCACAAGCTTAATATTGTTGTTCCCAGCAGAGGATGAATGACAACAGGGGGCGGAGCCAAGGTATGGAGTGACACTTGTTTAGTTGAGGTCTAATCAC
>NC_059301.1:22667253-22672253 GCF_017591435.1 Portunus trituberculatus | reverse complement strand
AGAGAGAGAGAGAAGGAAAGAAAGAGGTCAGAGAAGATGAGAGGAAGTATAAAGAGAAAAAAATGGCAGATGTCTCAAGCAATCAACTTTCTCTTTTCTTTGTCATCTTTTCTTCCTCCTCGTTGCTTCCTCCCTTTATCCCATTTTTCCTCTTTCCTCTTCGTTTCTTTTGCCTCTCTTCCGTATTTTCTTATGTTCTTTGTGTTCTTTTTTTCTGTGTATTCTTCCTTTTTTATTTGAGTATTTGCCTGAATTTGTATTTTCCTTCATTATTTATCCCCGTCCTTTATTCTATCCCTTCTTCTTTCTTTCCTTCTTTCCTCTTTCTCTCTCTCTCTCTCTCTCTCTCTCTCTCTCTCTCTCTCTCTCTCTCTCTCTCTCTCTCTCTCTCTCTCTCTCTCTCTCTCTCTCTCTCTCTCTCTCTCTCTCTCTCTCTCTCTCTCTCTCTCTCTCTCTCTCTCTCTCTCTCTCTCTCTCTCTCTCTCTCTCTCTCTCTCTCTCTCTTCTCTCTCTCTTCCTTCCTCTTCCTTCTTCCTTCTTTCCTTCCTTCCTTCCTTCCTTCCTTCCTTCCTTCTTTCTTTCTCGTCATCCTATCTATCTTTTACTTGCATTTCTTCTTTCCTTTCTTCCTTTCTCTCTTAAAGACCATCCCTCCTATTCTTCCTTCTTCCTCCTCTCCTCTCCATCTTTCTTTCCCCTTCCTCTTCCTCCCTTCCTCTTTGCTTCGTTTCTTCGCGTAAATAAAAGAACAAAGACTGGAAAACTATGACCTCAAAGGCATGTTCTCTTTATTGCTATACGAGAGAGAGAGAGAGAGAGAGAGAGAGAGAGAGAGAGTCATGAAGGATTATATCTAAATACCCCTGGATACTGACTCCACCAATATCACACCACCACCACCACCACCACCACCACCACCACCACCACCTCCAACATTCCACAAACCACAATTACACAGGTAAAGGTGAGGTTAGGTAAGGTGGGCCCGCTGGCTGCTCACGGTCAACAGGCGGTAAGGTAGCGTGACAATCTGGTTACCTGGCTACCTGGTTGACTAACTGACTAACTGGGTGGACTCAGGAGTATACCTTGTTTTGTACAGGTGGCCGAGTAGTATTTATGTCCTGGTTAATTATATGTGTGTGTGTGTGTGTGTGTGTGTGTGTGTGTGTGTGTGTGTGTGTATGTTTGCTATAATCAGTGAGCTTTTTGATAGTTTATTGAAGGAAAGTTTAATACGAAATAATATGATTAGGTAATACACAGATAGATTATTATTGGCGTATTAGTATACATAGAAAATATAAAACGAGGTTCCAGTGTATGTTTTGTTCTAACCTGTGTTTATTTGCATTCCTCTGTAATTCAAAACCAGAAGGAAAGTTTCAAGTAGCTAGAAGGTCTGCACGTGGCAGTCGTCCCTGTTTAACCCTTTCAATACCATGACGCGTTTCCATATTCATTCTGCTTAAAATTTGGTGATTATATACAGCTTTAGAAACTCATGTAGGGGATTAGAATAGTGAAGACTTTAGCCATTAACCTTCTGACCTCCATAGAGCTTTCCTAATGTAAATAAAATCGTCTTGTCATACTCAAACTCATGGTAAAAATGTGTCCCAGTACTGAAGAGGTTAAAGCATATATACCTATTGTATATCACACCTACATAACACACCCAACTACGTATATCCATTTATCAGCTTTATCTGCCAATCCATCTAATCTTTTAAAGCTCCCCTCTGACTTAACACCTGGTTATTGAGTCTGCTCCAGCCGTCTACCACTCCGCCACTCTGTCTGGGAACCAATTTCTACCTGTCTCTTTTTAAATGAAACTCTGTCAAAGTCAATCCCGATATTTCTTGTCCTATTCTGATAAGTAACTCCAAGATTTTGCTCGATTCCTTATGGCACTTCCTTTCTTCTTTTTATTCTGTCTTCCTTCCTTCCTTCCTTCCCTTCTCGTCATCAGATCCAATCTTAATTCACTCTTCTCTTCTCTTTTCCGGTTGTACAGTTTCATATTCCTCTTTTCTTTATTTTCTTAAGAGCAAGTGAAACAGTTCTGTGTAGAGTTTCGCTTCTTTCGTCATTTATTCGTTTAGATGTGATTAACCTCACTTTTTTTTTATATATGTAGGAGAGGCATCAGCCAAAAGCAAGAAAACAAAGCTAAATAAAAGGTCCACTGAGGTGCTGTCTCCGAAAGAGGCGAAAGGGGTCAAAAGTTACAGGATAAATGTCTTGAAACGTTTCTAAATGTCTTGAAACGTTTCTAGTGAAGGGATGTTTGTTGGTAAGCTTCGTGTGTGTCTAGTCTCTTTTCCTATTTGTGTTTTATGCTGTAATTTTTTGTATTTCATTTCGTTTTACTTTATGTATCGGTGTTTGAAAAGCGAGTTATTGATAAAAAGTAAGTTAGAAAAGAATGAAGACCCGATGTTTAAAGAAATACCAATATCATTTTTTATGTATATTTTTTTTTCTTCCCTTGTGTTTCATTTAGCATTTTTTTTTCTAAATTTGATTGCATTTTGCTGCCCGAGCGTTTAAAAAAAAAAAATGTAAGGAAGAAATTGAAAATGAAAAAAGTGAGTCGAAATCAAATGGAAAAGGAGAAAGATAAATAAAAGTAAAGAAAAAAACAGGGATAGAAAAAATGACACACACACAAAAGAAAAAAAAAACTCATACAAAAACCAAACACATTAGAAAAAAAAATGTCTCACGTTTCGAAGTTCACTTGTGTCATTCACCACCCACTCCTTCCTTCCTCCCTCTCGCTCCCTCCTCCTGTCCTTCCTCCCTCTCGCTCCCTCCTCCTGTCCTTCCTCCCTCTCGCTCCCTCCTCCTGTCCTTCCTCCATTCTCGCTCCCTCCTCCTGTTCTTCCTCCATTCTCGCTCCCTTGTCAGAAAATAAATAAAAAAACAAGAAAAGGTCAAACGCTTCATTATTCCTTTCAATATTGAGTTGTGTCGTCTCTCTCTCTCTCTCTCTCTCTCTCTCTCTCTCTCTCTCTCTCTCTCTCTCTCTCTCTCTCTGCATGGGATTTGTCACACAAGGGATGGATTTACAGGTATCGTCGCTGTAGAATTATTTGATCTCTATAATTGTGTTCTTGACCGTCCCTCGAGAAGCGTGGAGCTCAAAAAGTCACGTGGATTTACGTGTATACATCTCCTCGTATTCCTTGTGTGACTTGGCAAGACTCAGAGACGGATTTTAGAACTTTTTGGTGTCTTATCTCCAACACTTTCAACAGGATCTAGTGAAGGTTGGCTAAGTTACTGTTGCAAGGGTGAAGAGGAGATTTCCGAGGGAGTTTTTATGATTCTAGAGGTAACTTAGCGGAGTTTCTGGTTCAGTGAATGGAAAGAATATATATGGAAGTGAAATGAATAGGTGTGTGAGAAGCGAGAAGCCGTCTGATGATTTTTCTCTACGGTGTTTGAATATAGTAGTTCTTCATAGTGTTTCAAACTAATCACCTAACTTAGGCGATTACAGAACGGGGTTTTTAGTGGAGGGAAACGTCTTTTATAATGGCCACTTGATCCTCCTAACCCCTTCAATACCATGACGAGTTTCCCCATTCATTCTGCTTACTATTTGGTGATTTTATACAGCTTCAGAAACTTATGTGGGGATTGAAATAGTGAAAACTCTGGCCATTAATCTTTAAACCTTCCTGATGTCAATAAAATGGTCTAATCGTACACAAATCTCTAGGTAAAATTGTGTCCCAGTATTGAAGGGATTAATTGTCTATTCTGATTTCAGTGTATGTGTATGGGTGTGGTGGAGCCTTTGCCTTTGCTATTCTCCATCTCTTGTTTTAGATTAGGTTAAGGAGCTCATCATTAACAGCTTTGTGAGAGACAATAGGTTTAACTAATGCTCTCTGGTCTTGTGCTCCTTTTCTTCCTAAAATCATCCCCCTTTTTTTTTTTTTGTTATGGTTGTGTTTTGTAACTTTTAATATTTGTTTTCCATTTCTGTTCCTTTTTAGTTTTTTTTTTCGCTTAAATTCCTTCTGTGTTTTTTTTTTATTTTCTCTTCTGGTATTTACGTACTGTTCTTTTGTGTCTGTTTCCCTCCTGCTTTTTTTTTTCTTTTTTTCTCTCATTCTTGTTTGTTTGTTTTGGTTTATTTTCTTTTGTATTCCTCCAGCTACGCATTCTCCTTTCATTTTCTTACTTCTGCTGTATTCTTCTTGTTTTTGTCTTTCCTTTTCCTTTTATTTTTGTTTCTTATTCATTTTAATTTCTTTTGTATTCATCCAGCTATTCACTCTTCCTTCATTTTCCTGTTTTTAATGTATTCACCTTTTTTTTTTTTAATCTTTCCTTTGTTTTCTTTTCCCCATTCTTGTTATTCTTTTCCGGTTCATATTCCTTTGTATTCGTCCAGCAACGCATTCTTCCTTCATGTTCCTGCTTCTTCTCTATCCCCTTCCAAACTTTGCTACTCCTTTGTGCTCTTCCTGCTGTCCATTCTTCCTTCATGTTCCCTTGTTCTAGTATATCCCACCCCTCTCTTGCCTTCCTCTACGTATGCATCACGAACTAAGTCTTCCCAGGATCGTATTACTTGCATGTCATTACACCTTCAGCTCCTCTTACATACATACAAGTAATCTCCGAGAAACACGTAATTGGATCCCTCGTCTTGGTTCACACTGGGATTATGCAGCGCTTGTTTGTGTCAGGAAGTCTTATTATTTTTTTCTATTTTTAATTCTTGGTCTGTGTGTCTTTCCTTATTAGTTAATCTCTTCTCAGTTTGATGATGATCTGTGTGTGTGTCCGGAGTGAGGTTGGATGTGTCTTGATCTGAGGGAAGTGAAGGGTTGAAGCTGTTTCTTCATATTTTTTTTATTTTATTTGTTCTCTTTATTCGAGTGTTTGAGGTCGAGGAGACTGAGTAACAGAGAGAGAGAGAGAGAGGGAGAGAGAGAGTTTTTCGCTTTCTTTTCTTATCAAGTAAAATCTTAAGG
>NC_059301.1:22659753-22662253 GCF_017591435.1 Portunus trituberculatus | reverse complement strand
AAAGAGAAAGATAGAGGAATGAGAGGAAAAACAGCAGTGTGAAGAAAGGAATAAGAGTAGAAGGAAGACGAAGAGGTATGAATGAGGAGGAGAGAGAAGAGGAGAAAAAAATGAGAGGCGGAAAAAGAAGCAGAAGTGAGAGAAGGAAGAGGAGGAGGAAGAGAAGGAAGGAGTGACAGGAGAAGGAAGAAGAGGAGGAAGAAAGGAGAGAAGGAAAAAAAGGAAGAAGAGGAGGAAGAGAAAGGAAGATGTGACAGGAGAAGGAAGGAGAGAAGGAAGAGAAGGAAGGAGAGGAGGAAGTAGAGAGGGAAGGACTGACAAGAGAAGGAAGAAGAGGAGGAAGGAAGGAGAGAAGAAAGATAAGGAAGAGGAGGAGGAAAAGAAATAAGGACTGACAGGAGAACAAAGAAGAGGAGGAAGGAAGGAGAGAAGGAAGAGAAGGAAGAGGAGGAGGAAGAGAAGGAAGGAGTGACAGGAGAAGGAAGAAGAGGAGGAAGGAAGGAGGAGAAGGAAGAATGAAAGGAAAAGGAAAAAAAGAGGAGGAAGAGGCGAGAGTGAAAGGGTGACACCATTCAACTTAGAAAAGAATAACAAAATTTTTTCCACCTTCTGTGTTTGCTCTCGCTTCTCTCGATTTCTTTTTCTAGCTTGGCTCTATTTTTCTTTCTCTTTCTTGTATGTATATTTTTCAGTCTTGTTCTAGTTTTATATTCATTTTTTTTTTACACCTTTTGTCTTCCATTCTGCCTTCTCGGTCTCTGCAATTTCTCTCTCTCTCTCTCTCTCTCTCTCTCTCTCTCTCTCTCTCTCTCTCTCTCTCTCTCTCTCTCTCTCTCTCTCTCTCTCTCTCTCTCTCTCTCTCTCTCTCTCTCTCTCTCTCTCTCTCTCTCTCTCTCTCTCTCTCTCTCTCTCTCTCTCTCTCTCTCTCTCTCTCTCTCATGTGGCAGCTTTTCATTTCCTTTTGCACTCTTTCCTCGTCCCCTTCCCTCCATAACTCATCTCCCTTCCTCCTTTTTCCCCTCTTTCCCTCTGCCATTGCTCCTTCTTCTTCACACTCGTACTACTCTTTCTTCTTCCCCTCCGCCACTCATCCTCCTTCCCTCCTTACAGTTCCAGACACTCTGTGAAAGTTCCCGCCTTTACGAGCCGGGATCTCAGTACATGGAGTTTGTGAAGCGTCTCGGACCCTCACCAGGACCCGAGCAACCCGAGTCCCCTTTCACGTTTCAATCTTACCGCCCCGGGGCCTCCAACCTGTCTCCCCACCACGACCCCGCCGCCAATGGGGCCGTCCCTCCCCACGACGACCTGCAGGGTAAGTATACGGCCTTTTATTCTTCTCCTGGTTTCTCTGGTGTTGAGTCTGGTAATGATGGTGTGGTGTTTATGGTTTTATGGCCGAGTTTGTATGTTTTTATTGTGGGATGTATAAGCAGAGGCACAGAAAGGTTTAAATTTCTTGGTCACTTTTATCAGCATTATTATTGTTCGAAATTATGCACTAAACTTGCACTAAACTGTTATATTAAGCACTTTAGCAAAATTTGAGCGGTTTGATCATATAATTTATTGTGAAAGAAATTGTTCTGCACACTTAGTATAATATAACACTCATAGAATCATCACATTTCTAGATATATAACGCCTTCTCTGGACGAATTCACAACCTTCACTTGATATAACCGCCCTGTCGTAACCTAAAGTCTTCCCGCTGTTTATCACCCTCTCATTCATCATCCTGACGTGCTCTTCACTTCACCATATACTCTTTTGATCCTTCGACTGCTATTTGGTACATCTTTCCTTAATGACTAATCACTCTGAGATATATTTACTTTTTTCTACAGCCACTTCCAGTCTTTAAATTGGATAGAAGCTGCAAAATCTGTGCTTTATATTACCCATCTTTCTTGTAAATGCTTATAAAGATTTCATACATTACTCTTTGTGGTGTTAATTGTTTTGTATCGTGGTGAAAGGGTTAACAAAGCTTCATATGGCCTTGGCACTTCATTACACTCACTTCACTTAACCTGATGATCAATAGTAGGATCATTAATTCCTTGCATTAATACATTAACTGCTCATACTCTGAAACACTCTCATCAGGACTATTTTCAGAGCACTCAGAGATGATGAGTTAGGTTTTTTAGTTATGTTTTTGTGTCCTAATGATGATGTGCTATTCTTAAAGGATCACTGCAATCATGTTAATAGATAAACAATGATAATATGATGGTAGTAAAAGTATCGTTTGTGACGCCATGGAAAAGTTATCTAGATTGAGCACCGGAATGTTAAATGATGCTGATATACAATTACTAAACAGTCACTACGATCGTAAAGTAAATATAATAGCAATGAAAATACCTTTGAAAAGTAAACATCCCACTAGAAACCATGGAAATAGTCTAGATTTAGCACTGACATGTTTAATGAGACGGAGCACTGTGCCATTCTGCTTCAGTGGGTCACATACCAGGTCATGAAAAAAAAACTA
>NC_059301.1:22629753-22654753 GCF_017591435.1 Portunus trituberculatus | reverse complement strand
AATGGATTGAATAATTGATTAAAAAAAAAAAAAGCCGAACACAAGGCGGAACTATTTTTCGGACACAAATCATTAATAGCCATGTCAGCTCATAAACAAGTCGTCCAATGGTGAGACTGAACATTAATCACCTCAAAGCAGAATGGTCACACAAAACATTAACTTTGATATACAGTATAACCTCTGAGTGGCGATAACACTTTGCCCCGGAGCGGCAAATGAAGCGTGGATTGAAAGGGCATCAGTGTTGGCAGTCAGTCCCGGCGTTATTACATCCAGTGACTCGCAAAACACGGCACTGGTGAATGAGTGACGTGTAATGGGAAAGTGTCAAGATAACTTTATGCGCAGTACGACTCGGTAAACATTATAATGATAAGAGAAATGAAAAGAAATTATTGGAAAGTGACACAAAGAGGAAAATCAAGACACTTAAAGAAATAAAGTCGTTTGTATATTGCTTCTCTTCCTCGTATTTTAATTTTCCTTGTGAACGGAACATCGACAGTAAGAGAGAGAGAGAGAGAGAGAGAGAGAGAGAGAGAGAGAGAGAGAGAGAGAGAGAGAGAGAGAGAAAGAGTATCAAAACACCTGAGAAAATAAATTATCCTTAGGGTCTTGCATTTCTAGTTTTCTTTTCTTCATTACTTTTATTTATTCATTTATTTGCTATTCATTTATTTATTACCTATTGATTGATTTTTGACAGTGAGAGCCACATTTGAACATTTTCCTCATCCCTTCATCTTTCCTGTGGCCAATCTTCATGTAACAAAGAAATAAAACACATTCACGTTGCAGCGCGTGAAGCAATGCAGTGATCAATGAAATAGTAAATGAAAAAGCAGAAAAGGGAGAAATTTGACCTTCGGGAAACCAGATTTAAGTCCATCAATCAATCAGGTGCCGTGTCCTCAGCGTGGGCGACTCTCCCTCCACATCCATCACCGTCCACGGCTCTCCAAATTGTACTTGTTGCCTTCCATAGTCCCTGTTTTGCAATGACATGGTCTCTCATAAGGGCAATTTTGAAAGGTTGCAGGTAATTAGCCAGCTTGCCAATGTGTGTATTTTCTTTTTTTTATGAGCAGTTATGATGGCGCAAAAGAGAAGTCGGCAAAATGATAAAATGAAAATTCAATTAAGGACACTAAGGAAAGTAATGGTAAACTAGACAAGGGAAAATTAAATAGATGAATAAAAGTGGAAGAAAGTGAACAAGAAAATGATGTTGAATTACCACCAGAATCATGAAAAAAATCACAGGGGGCAGATGTCATTGGTGTTCTCTCACTGTGATTTATAGAGTCCTTGTTGAATTATCACTAAAATCATGGAAATAGACTTGACAACTCTAACAGGGCAGTTCTTAAAGGTAACAAATAATCAGTCAGGTTGCCATAGGTGTTCCTCCATTGGTGATATAGAATCTTTGTTAAATTATCACTAGAATCATGAAATATACTTGACAGCTCTAGTAGGGTAATTTTCATAGGACACAGTCGGGTTATTTTTATTGTATTTTCCCTGCATTACTGAACCTTATTAGATTACCACTAAAGTCCCGAAAAATACTTGATAACTCTAAACAGGAGAATTTCAAAGCTGATTAATGATTAGTCAAGCTTTCAGGGATGCTCTCCTATTGCTGATGGAGAATTCTTGCTAACTTATCATTAGAAACACAGCTATATTTGAAAAGTAGAATAGCGTAGCAGGGTATATTATATTATTTCTGGTTCTAATGGTAGATGGTCTATTATTTGGTTTTATAGGTGCCTATATCGATGTTTTCTGGGTTAAAACAAGAAATGAATAAAAAATAAGTAAAAGATACTCATGATTCATAATTTTCAGTTGCATAAAAGAAAAAAAATTGGAAAAAATAATGGAATGATTCTCGTTCAAAACAACTAGTTTGCATTAAAGAGAGAAAAGTAAAAGTCAGACGCAAAACTATGAATAAATCTCACATAATTCTATACTGACTTAGATGTGACCACCACCACAGTCTTACCAAGCCAATCTGAACAAACCCGACCTGAGCCGACCCGATCCGACCCAAATTGAGGTAAGCCGAACCAAGATAAACTGCCTAACCGAACCGAACCGAACCAAACTAAGTCGAGCCGAAATGAACGTAACCAAGTGAAGCCGAACTGAGCGTTGAAGCTAAAAAAAAAAACCAAGACACTACTAACCTTACTTTGACTCGTGGCTTGCATCCGGTGACGCCTGAAGGTCGCGCGGAAGACCAAAAGGGCACCAACACCGCCACCACCGCCATCACCACCTCCATCATCACTGTCGTCACGTCATGTCCTTCCCCGAAACGTTTTTCTTTATGGTTCCGAAAAGAAGCAGTTTGTGGTGGCGACGCGTCCTCTGCTTGTTTTATGGTAAAGAGAAGGGGAAACTTTTTTTTTTTTTTTTTCTTTTTTATGAGAATGCGAAGAGGAAGAGGTAAAAAGTAGTGAAAATTCAAATAATAATACTGAAAAAGGAAGGATAAAACAAGATAGATAAGTAAAATTGCAATGAATTAATACGAAGAGGGTTAAAAAAAAAAGCAATGATGAAACAGAATAAGAAAAAGACAAAAAAAAATATACCTTATGAAAAAAAGAAAAAAAAGGAGTTAAATACGTTTAAATAAGAAACCACCTCAAAAACAGAACAAGAGCAAAAAAAAAAAAAAAAAAAAAAACTTTAAAAATCAGAAAAGAAAACGGAATACGAAGAAAAACCACAAAGGGAGGGAGGACTTTAGAATTCAGCAACAATAGAATTATCAGCAGTGGGGAAGAGTGCACCACAGAAACAATATGGCGGCGGTTCAGGTGAGGGGCGAGGCGGCGGAGGAGGGCAGGTGTGGAGAGAGAGAGAGAGAGAGAGAGAGAGAGAGAGAGAGAGAGAGAGAGAGAGAGGATTGGTTCGTTTGTTTGTTTACTTGTTTATTCTATTGGTGGACATGTTTCTTTATGTGTTAGGGTGGACGGTAGGATTCTCTCTCTCTCTCTCTCTCTCTCTCTCTCTCTCTCTCTCTCTCTCTCTCTCTCTCTCTCTCTCTCTCTCTCTCTATGAATAAGATGAATAAGTGAACAGATGAGAACGAGTAAACGTAAATAAAATACGAGACCTTTCTTCTTTTCTTTCCTCTTCGTTTTTTTTTTCTTCGTTTCTTTCGTTCTATTTTTGTCTGCTTGATTGTACATGCCTCTTCATTTATTTATTTGTTTCTTTATTTAGATTTATGTCTGCGTGTGTGTTTATCTATGTCTATTTATTTAACTATCTATGTATCTATTCTATCTATTCATATCGGTACCGCTCCTCTCTTGTCCATTCGTCTTTCCGTCTATCTAGCTGTCCGTTTATCTTTTCTATCCATATATCTAACCATCTGTCTTTCCGACTATGTAAACAGGTACTTTCTGCACCATTAACTCTATATGGTGCAGTGCTGGTGAGAAAACTGAAAAAAAATAACAGCAATCCCACAAAAAAGCTCGCAGATTTTGACGGGAGTAAGTTTAAGATGGTACAGTTTGAAAGTACCTTGATACACGGTACAATGGGTTTACCTTTTCTATTCATATGTATCTACCTGATCTATTTACCAACCTACCTCCCTACTTATTCTACCCACCAATCTACCTACGTGCGCATCTTCTCTTCTCCCAAAGGCAACCAGGTAGGCCAGACTAGACCAGACTTAAGGAAAGGAGAGCAGAGCAAGAGGCCGCCAATAAAAGGGAGCGCACCCTTAACTCAGAATCGACCACCGCAAGACTGACTGGCAATTTATGTGAAATACGAAAGTGAATGTCAAGGGAATCCTGGGCTGCCACGCGACCGCCGCCACTGTATCTCTCTCTCTCTCTCTCTCTCTCTCTCTCTCTCTCTCTCTCTCTCTCTGGCAAAGTTATAGGTATAAACATATTTTTGCTTACCTTTAGATTTTATTAATTTATTATTATATATATGTATTTTTTTTATGGCTCGCGGTGGAGTAGGAAGTTCCAGTCACTGAACATTCTTGCCTTGACGTTGGTTTGGGTTCCTAAATGACAAACCTCGTGACCTTTTGAGGCGGTATTGTCTGTCTGTTCCTCTGTGGATCGATTGGTTAAGGATTTCTCTCTCTCTCTCTCTCTCTCTCTCTCTCTCTCTCTCTCTCTCTCTCTCTCTCTCTCTCTCTCTCTCTCTCTCTCTCTCTCTCTCTCTCTCTCCGTTCACTTCCGTTTTCCTATTCTTTCTTTCCCTTTTCTTTCCTTTTCCTTCCCTTTCTTTTTTTCTTTCTCTTCCTCTCTTTCGTTTTTATTTCTCTTTTTTTCTTTCTTTTCTTTTGCAGTAAAGATAATCACATCTTTGTCTAATGGCTTTGTCTTTGTGTTTCTTTGTCTCTCTCTCTCTCTCTCTCTCTCTCTCTCTCTCTCTCTCTCTCTCTCTCTCTCTCTCTCTCTCTCTCTCTCCATAACGGGAAAGCCATGTGGCACTTCGGTAAGTACGTAGATTCCCTTAGAAAAGTATTTGATTTACTGCACTTGACGGCAAAAGTAGCCCCTGCCCTAATTTACATGTTAATGCATTGTTCTCCCCTTCTCTCTCTCTCTCTCTCTCTCTCTCTCTCTCTCTCTCTCTCTCTCTCTCTCTCTCGTGTGGTAATGATCTTATTAATGTTCCGTAAAATAATGGAGATCAGTTATCCTTTCATTATCTCTCATTTCACTCCGGGTTGGCTGCGTCCGTCACGGTTGTTTACACTTCCCCTTCCGGAGTAATCACGCCATCATCATATATTCCGCTCATATTTGTCTTCGCTCTCATCGATCTTCAACCCGACTGACTCCACGACACGAAGCGAAGGGAGTTGATGTCACTTTATCTCGTCATTCGATGCTGAGGCCTGGATATCTCTGAAGGACGATGCAGAAACTATATCCTCGTTTTTTTTTTTTTTTTTTTTTTTTCGAAGTGTTGTTGCTCTTTCACTTTCTTAACCCATTCATTTCTTCTTCTTTTTTTTTTAGTGCAGTAACTTTGTGGAATTTTTTTTTATTTTATTGTGTTTTTGGGTGAAAGTCTTCGCTCGTAAAAGAAAATTAAAGGAAGGAAAATATTGTGTGATTTGTGGTTATAGTTTACGTGACATTCTAGTAAGGTGTTCTTCTCGCTGTCAAGAGTTCGTGAGTTCGCTCCTCGCTCTATGTAGATTGTGGGTATAACATGCAACGCAATTCTTCTTCTTTTCTTATTTTTCTTTCTCATCTTCTCTTTCTCCTCCTTTGCCGGAATCAGCGCAGTGTAATCTTGTTTTCGTAGCGCCATAACTCTCCCTGTTTTCAGTGATGCAAAACATAAGAATATTTTGCCTTCTCCTGAGTCTCTTTGTCCTGGATATCGCGGAACCGTGTATTGCATCACTCACAACATCTGCAAATACTTCCAGCAGTTCCAACTCTTCATGCTGGGATTGATAACAGCTAACATTGACACAGCCTGGAAAAATCAGACACATGCAAACACCAACACACACACACACACACACACACACACACACACACACACACACACACACACACACACACACACACACACACACACACACACACACACACACACACACACACACACACACACACACACACACACACACACACACACACACACACACACACACACACACACACAGCTGAGTACGTGGGAGATACGCCAGTTGTAAGAGCGAGGGGGCGATAGATTAGTGTATTATTAAATCTATTACATCTCCTTTGTTATCCTTTAGATCCAACGGTATAAAAAAAGGACGAGACGATGAAGGACTTTGATTTCATCGATAATTAAATAACCTTCCAAGGAAAGCCATGAATGAGCGGAGGCGAGGAAGGTGAGAATACCTTAGTTACTATCTGGAGTTGAGTCTTACGTGAGGCAACGGAAATAGGCTCCAGGCGCGTACTTTATACTGGGAAGGGCGTCAGATTGGGCCTTTGGAGTTATGGGTGCGAGACACGTGTGTCCTGAGGCGTCGTGGCATGAATAGCCTGCCGAGGGTGGTGACGCGTCCTTTCACTTGGTCCAATTCCTCGCGGCGCCGGTAAGAGCTCCCTCAAAGAAGACTTGCCACCAACACGGCATTTTCAGGTTGTGGGAAGGATTTCAGATTTGAGGACGGAGCTAATTTAGTACGAGGAATCATGGTGATAGCGATGGTGGTGTAACAGATGACATTTCGTGGAGGCTTTTTTTTTTTTTATTTCACCTTTCCTTTTTTAGCCTTTCAAGGAGACCAGCTAAGGGAAAAAGATAGAAAACTCAAACATATGCCTCCACAATTCTGCAGCTAATGAAAAAAGAAACAAAAGATAATGAATGGGAAGTTAAGAAAAAAAATTGAACAGTAATAAAAGAGTGTAGCGTGTAGAAGCAGGCAGGAGTGGAGCTAACGTAAGGCTGCTGGAGATCTTATACTGAGCGTTTCCCGGCGTCTGTGCCTCCGTAAAGACCAGGTGACGTTTAGTGAAGACGGCATATAGTCAGACATTCTCGTGTGTGTGTGTGTGTGTGTGTGTGTGTGTGTGTGTGTGTGTGTGTGTTTAATCTAACTCAGAGCTGCAGGGTGTGTACACAAATTTGTGATATAGAGGTAAACAATACGCACATACCTTAGCTCGCCAGCACTGCCACGCTCAGCACGGGGAAACGCGTTCAAGTGGCTGGCAGTCGCGGGTTGGACGTTGCTGGCCGCGCTTGGACACTCTAGGACAAGAACTTCAGTCGTTTTATTCTTAACCCAGATGCTGCAAACGTTCACACACGCACCTCATTGTGACTGTGTGTGTGTGTGTGTGTGTGTGTGTGTGTGTGTGTGTGTGTGTGTGTGTGTGTGTGTCGGTTGGTTGAAGGGGAGCTTCATTAAATCACGCTATAGGGGTCGGTGAGCCCAGCCGAACTAATGAAATTCTGAATAAATTATCATCGCAAACATGAAGCGCTGAAAAGAAAAGAATGGAGAGAGAGAGAGAGAGAGAGAGAGAGAGAGAGAGAGAGAGAGATTTTTTTCCATGCGTTTCCAGAATGTCTACAAGATGAAAAAAAAAGAAATATTTGATTGGGTCTTTTTATTTAAGAATAATTTTTGTTCTGAATTTTTAGTGTTATATTAATTGTTGTGAGTTTTACCATCCACAATATTTCTCCTCCTTGTTCTTCTTTTCTTTCTTTCCTTTCTTTTTTTCTTTAGCATTATTCCCCTTTCCTTTCTTTCCTCCCACAACATCACTTCCTCATCTTCCTTATCACTCCTTTTACTTTTACTTCCTACAAGAAAATCACTCCATCTTTCTTATTTTCCCTTTTTTCTTTTTCTCTTTTTTCTTTCGTACGCTTTCTTCCCCTCTACTACATCTTTACTCCTATTCTTCCTTCCATTCCATTACAATACCATTCCTCTTCTATCGTATACCACTCCATCACCATTTCTTCCCTTCCTGCTCTTCACATCACTACTCCTTCCAGTGCTGCCATCACTTCTTCTCATCCTACCCTGCACATCACTCTTTCCCTTCCTTCCTTCCCTCGACATGCAACTTTCCTCCCCTGCCTTCTTCTCCGCCACTCGTCGTTTCATCGTCTAATGAATTTAATTTCTTCTATTTGGGATCCATTCTCCCACGCAGTTCACTCACCCCACCCCCGCCCAGATAAACGTCTTATCTCCCAGCGTAAATGTTGGGGCTTTCATCGTGATACGCGCTGTTGGGAACCCAGTACCTTTGACATTGTACCTGTGTTAATGTACCTATGACATCGTATCAGTGACCTCCTCAGTGTGATGCTGTAATGGTTATATCCTCCTAATGAAACAGCGCCTTCTTTTCTCCCTTCCTTTGATCCCTCGGCCCGTTCGTTCACTCTTAACTATTCTCTCCTTACCAGCTTTTCCGTCTCCTTCTATCTCTTCTTTCTCTTTTTCTTTCCCATCTGTTCTGTTTTATCTTTCTTTTCTCTTTCCTGTCGTTAGCTATTTCATTCTTACACACTCACCTCTCTCTCTCTCTCTCTCTCTCTCTCTCTCTCTCTCTCTCTCTCTCTCTCTCTCTCTCTCTCTCTCTCTCTCTCTCTCTCTCTCTCTCTCTCTCTCTCTCTCTCTCTCTCTCTCTCTCTCTCTCTCTCTCTCTCATAAATTCTATTCTGCTGTCACCTCTTGCCTTCCCTCTTGTCTATTCACACCTCTCCCATTCCTTTGTTCTATTTCTTTCGTATCCTTTCTTCTGTCTCATGTACGTCTTTCAAACACTTATCTTCTCTCTCTCATTTTCTCTCCGTCTTTTCCATTTCGTTCCTTCCGTGTCCCTCCATACACATTCAAACCTATTCACCTATCTCTCTCTCTCTCTTTCTCTCTCTCTCTCTCTCTCTCTCTCTCTCTCTCTCTCTCTCTCTCTCTCTCTCTCTCTCTCTCTCTCTCTCTCTCTCTCTCTCTCTCTCTCTCTCTCTCTCTCTCTCTCTCTCTCTCTCTCTCTCTCTCTCTCTCTCTCTCTCTCTCTCTCTCTCTCTCTCTCTCTCTCTCTCTCTCTCTGTCACCGCCGTTTACCTCACTCACTTCTCCCATCTCTCTTCTCCACCAGTGCGGGTTGGGATGCCACAAGAAATGCCTGGAGACGCTGGCCATCAAGTGCGGACACAAGCGGCTGCCTCGCAAGATGACCACTTTTGGGGTTGACCTAGCACAGCACCTCACGGAAACCAATACCACCGTGCCGCACCTGGTGGTCAAATGCGTGGCCGAGATTGATGCGCGAGGAGGCAAGATCAAGGTGAGTGATAGAAGGGACGGAGGGATGGGAGAGTGGGAGAGGGGGAGGGTAGGGAAGGAAGGAATAGATGGAGGGAAGGAAGCATCAAGGTGAGTGATTGGGGTATCGGAGAGGGAAAGAGGGAGGAAGGGAGGGAAGGAGGGAGTGAGGGAAAGGAGAGTAAGAGAGAGAGAGAGAGAGGGAGGGAGATATGAAGAGTGTGTGTGTGTGTGTGTGTGTGTGTGTGTGTGTGTGTGTGTGTGTGTGTGTGTGTGTGTGTGTGTGTTTAAGGTCCTTTAATGTATGTATGTCTGGTTTTACATCGCTTCAAAATTCACAAATCTGTAATCCTTAAAATAAAAAAAAGAAGTTTGTGGAGGGAAACATATTTGCATTTTTACGTTGGAGTTAATTTATGTAAGTTTGACTGTAATATGTCAGATTTATTTTTACAGTTGCATCTAACGTTGTTTATATTTGAGATTGATACGTAGTGAATAAAATGATATACTCCAAGTGTGTGTGTGTGTGTGTGTGTGTGTGTGTGTGTGTGTGTGTGTGTGTGTGTGTGTGTGTTATGGGCTTTAGGGAAGATGTACGTTGTGTAGTCAGCAAACTTATTAAGAGGACCTTGTTCTTTACCGCAGAGACTTTCACATCCTTCACTGCTCTGCGCTGCCCTATACGTGTCTGATTGTTGTTTGATCCCCGTCTGGTCCCGCCTTTCTGTTATTCCATGTTCGTTTTGCTCTCCCATTTCGCTGCCTGTTCTCTGTTCCTCCGTGCTTCCGAATAACAGAATACTTGACTCTCCCTTCCTGTTCCCCTCGGGCTGCTCTTCTATTATTCCCTGAGGGTTAAGCTTTCCCCTCACCCTCTCCTTCCTCCCATCCTTCCCCTTCCCTCACTGGCATCACCCACTAACCCGGACGTGCCTTTGCCTTCGCCCCTTTACATGTCTTTTCCTTTGCTAATCTGCTTCAAAAATCTGTACTGGACCAGCTTTCTACCTATTTTGTGCATTAGACACATGCATTACCAGCCACTCACTCCCTTTTCTTGTCATTATTTCCCTCCTTATCCAAAATACGCTTTCCCTTTTGCTTTCTGTTAACATCATCATGCCTGAAAATTCTTCATTTACTTTACCACCTCCTCACTTCCAAACATGTTTCCTCCTAACCTCCAAACCACCTCATTTCACCATTTACCCTGCCCAGCCACATCCCGGCACCCAGTTTCAGCACACAGTATCTCTCTCTCTCTACAGGGAATCTACCGCGTGTCTGGAGTCAAGAGCCGCGTGGAGAAGCTGTGCCAGGCCTTTGAGAACGGAGCGCACCTGGTGGACTTAAGCGACCAGCACCCGAACGTCATCGCCAACGTGCTTAAGCTTTACCTTCGCCAGCTGCCAGAACCTCTATTGACCTTCAGGCTGTACCCGGACTTCATCAGGTGAGCGAGACAGTCGTGTGAATGGTGTGTGTGTGAGATGGACAGGTGAGTGGGTGAGGTGGGTGAGGGATGAATAGGAGATTAGATTAGATTGGTGAGACAGACAGGTGACATATAGGAAAGGTCATATAGGTAACGTGATAGACAGGTATAGGTAGATGAATATAGACGTAACAAGTGGAAATCAGAAGAAGTGAGATAGTTGAGGTGAAATGAGAAGAGATAGAGAGATAGATAGGTGGGATGGTGGAAAGGTCCGATAGATAGTAGGTTAGTGAAGAGGAGATGGACGGGTGAAGGCAGGGTAAAATAGATGAGACAGGTGAGGTAGTCAGGTAGCGATGCAGGGAAGTGATGGGTGCAAGGTTAGATTAAACGGATGAACTGTGAGCGAAGAGATCTATCCTAAAGGGAAGAAAAATTATATACAGGTAGAGAGAGAGAGAGAGAGAGAGAGAGAGAGAGAGAGAGAGAGGTGAGGAAAAGGTTAGTTTCTATAATTAAAGGAAGAGAGGAACGTTCAAGGTTAGGTGGTGAAGGTGAAGGATAGTAAAAGAGAGAGAATATTGAAAGAAAGACACATACGAGGAAAGAAAAATACATTGACAACTAGACTCAAATAACGACCTCTTACAAACCCATAACTTAAATTCCTTACAAGAAATATTTATTAACGTGAGAAATGAATGAGAAAGAAAAGAAAGGCAGAGAGTAAAGGAAGGAAAAAGAAAATAAGAAGAAATATAACAGAAATATCATGCACGCAAACAAGAACAAAGATAAGATAAAAAAAAAAAGTGAACGCTGCTTTTTTTTACCTTTATATTTCAGAAACACCAATATATTCTATCCTTCAATACCACCAACTTTTATTATTTCTTTAATGCTTTCCACAACCTCATAATTTCCATACACACACACACACACACACACACACACACACACACACACACACACACACACACACACACACACACACACACACACACACACACACACACACACACACACACACTAATCAACCATTCACTACGATAAAAGAAATAGTGGGAAAAAAAAAAAAATGCGATCACCTCCTCTGAAAAGACTTACCTGATTAACTGAAAAGAGAAAAAACAGGAGCAATTGAGCGTGAGATAGCGGAACAGGGAACAAGGATGGGCGTGTGGGCGGAGACGGGGGCAGGAGTGTGCTGTGGGATGGGTTTCCTATACCCATTCATTTCCCCTTAAGTTTATCGTTCAATGTGGCGAGAGAGGAGGAAAGGGGAAGGAAGAGGAGGAGGGTTGTTCAAGAGAGAGAGAGAGAGAGAGAGAGAGAGAGTAGTATATGTCATCCTCTTTTATGGTACTTGATGCCATTTTCCAGTTCGAAGTTTACTCTTTTACGGGAAGAACGAGGCGAAACAATACTGAAGGAAAGAAGGAAAGGAAATGAGAGAGAAAAGAGGAGGAGGAGGAGGAGGAGGAGGAGGAGGAGGATGAAAGCGGAGGAAAGGCGTGAAATCTGTTAAAGAATGAAGGACGTCTGGGAAGAAGATATAAGAGGAAGAAGAGGAGGAGAAGGAGGAGGAGGAAGCAGGAAGGGGAGAACAAATAGTAGAAGACCTATTGGCCCTTAGGAGACTGATAAACTACGCAATCTAATCTGAAGTAAGAGACGTAGGATAGTAAAGTCGAAGGCTCCTTACTTACCTACCCCCCTTCCTCTCTCTCTCTCTCTCTCTCTCTCTCTCTCTCTCTCTCTCTCTCTCTCTCTCTCTCTCTCTCTCTCTCTCTCTCATTGGATTCATCGTTCCGTAAGATGATAAAGAGAAGTTACATGGTTTATTATTTTTCTTTTGTTGTACAGTAGTGACGAGAAAAGAGGCAGCCATCAGTGTTGCTATTTGCACTGGTATACTTTAAGCAATGTCAAATTTTACTTCACTAAATCGAGCTTAATTGAACTTTTATTACTACTACTACTACTACTACTACTACTACTACTACTACTACTACTACTACTACTACTACTACTACTACTACTACTACTTTTAAAATGAAAAGAATAATAATGACAAAATTAAGAAATAAAATGATCAAATAAAAAGATAAATTAGATAAATGAATGAATAAGATAAATATACGAATAAGAATAACAACACCTAGTGAGCAACATTCTCTCTCTCTCTCTCTCTCTCTCTCTCTCTCTCTCTCTCTCTCTCTATATATATATATATATATATATATATATATATATATATATATATATATATATATATATATATATATACACACACACACACATATATGAATGAATAAGAAAAGAAACCCCCATTTTATTTTCCTTTCTACGTGACTGAAAATATGCTCTTGACACAAAATACTTGAGCGCTTGTCAACTTTGTTCCTGGAAGCCTTGAGCCCTTCAGTACCATAACGCGTTTTCATATTCATTCTACTTACTATTTGGCGATCTCATACAGCTTCAGATACTTATGTGGGGATTAAAATAGTGAAGACTCTGGCCATTAATCTTCTGACCTCCATAGACCCTTCCTAATGTCAATCGTCTAATCATTCCCCAAAATCAAGGTAAAAAAAAAAGCGTACCAGTGCTGAAGGAGTCAACCCTTTCAATACTGGGACACATTTTTACCTTGAGATTTGTGTACGATTAGACCATTTTATTGACATGTGGAAGGGCCTATAAAAGTCAACAAATTAATGGCCAGAGTCTTCACTATTTTAATACCCGACATAAATTTCTGACGCTGTATAAGATCACCAAATAGTAAGCAGAATAAATATGAAAACGCGTCATGATACTGAAGGAGTTAAGCGTTATATTATCAGTGTCTTTTGGAGGAAGGGAGGGACGAGGTGTGAGTAGGAGGGGGTGAGGGGATGAGAGTGTGGCAGGCCTGCAGACGCTAACGAGGACTTCAAGAAGGAGGAGGAGGAAGAGGTGAGCGTTTTGGCTACGTAAGTGTTGCGCAAGCTGGGGAAGTGTTGGGGGGAGAGGTGGGGACGCGTAGTGAGGGGGAGATGAGGATGAAACATAGTCGATGGCCTGAGCACTCTTGAGGACGATTAGGGCTTGAAAGGGCTAGAGAGAGAGAGAGAGAGAGAGAGAGAGAGAGAGAGAGAGATTAATTGTACTTTTTTTCATTCTTGTCTCTTTAAATGTTTTGCGATTTTATTTCGTGTTTGTTTATATTATGTAACGTATTTCTCTCTCTCTCTCTCTCTCTCTCTCTCTCTCTCTCTCTCTCTCTCTCTCTCTCTCTCTCTCTCTCTCTCTCTCTCTCTCTCTCTCTCTCTCTCTCTCTCTCTCTCTCTCTCTCTCTCTCTCTCTGTGTGTGTGTGTGTGTGTGTGTGTGTGTGTGTGTGTGTGTGTGTGTGTGTGTGTGTGTGTGTGTGTGTTGTGTCACATTTTACCTCTGCCATTGTTCTTCCTTGACTGTCTCTTTTGGTTTAAGCTTTTGTCTGTTTGTTTTTTCTTTTTAATTCTTGTCAACACTTCTCTTCCTCCTTTACTTGCCTTTCATTCTTCTTCCTCCTCATCCTTTTCTCCCCATCATCTTCCTCCTCTTCCTCTTCCTCTTCCTCTTCCTCCTCCTCCTCCTCCTCCTCCTCCTCCTCCTCTTCCTCCTCCTCTTCCTCCTCCTCCTCCTCCTCCTCCTCCTCCACTACATACCTTAACAACGCCACGCACTCATCCTTCTCTTCCTCCTCCTCCTCTTTACTTTTCTACCGCGTAACCATCACCTTCACCACATCTCCTCCTCCTCCTCCTCCTCTCCTCCTCCTCCTCCTCCTCCTCCTCCTCCTCCTCCTCCTCCTCCTCCTCCTCCTCCACTGAACACAGTATTTAGGACACATTCTCTTCGCTTCCTCAAGAACCCTTCATCCAGGAAGACAAATTTTTCTTTCTTTTTTTGAAGTATCTCTGTCTTTCCGGTTCCCTTTTGCTCCTTCTCCCAGTTTCCTTCCTGTATTATTCATTGGTTTCCTTCTTCCATTTCATCAGTTACCATTCTTTCCTCATTAATGGGTTTGTTTCGTTTCTCTGCATTCTTCTTTTTTTTCTTTCATTTTCATACTGCCTATTTTTTTTTTTTTTTTTTTTTAATCTCTTCTCTTCTCTCTTCTCGTGTTGTTGTTTTTTTGCCTCGTTCATGTCTTGCCTTCTTGCCTGCCTCCAGGTTTTCTTCCCCTCTTCCTCCTCCTCCTCCTCCTCTTCTTCTTCTTCTTCTTCTTCTTCTTCTTCTTCTTCTTCTTCTTCTTCTTCTTCTTCTTCTTCTTCTTCTTCTTCTTCTTCTTCTTCTTCTTCTTCTTCTTCTTCTTCTTCTTCTTCTTCTTCTTCTTCTTCTTCCTCTTCTTCTTCTTCTTCTTCTTCTTCTTCTTCTTCTTCTTCTTCTTCTTCTTCTTCTTGTCCTTCATCTTCAGCGTAATATGATGGGGAGAGGATGTGCAAAAAGAGAAGACCTTGCTTCTTCACTGCATGAGAGAAACATTTTGGAACATAAACCAGTTCTTACACACACACGCACACGCACACGCACACACGCTCACACGCACACACGCACACGCAGGGCCTCGCTACAAGGACACCACCCCGTTAAAACATCCTCCTTGGCCGCTGCTAAAGTCGATCCCCTTATAAAAGGTCCTCGTTATAGCCTCCCCCTGCTTACACCTTCCCTCTCCCCTCTCCCCCACCCTTCATTCCTCTCCCCTCTCCCTTATCCAGCACCCTTCATTCCCCTCCCCTCTCCCTTCTCCCGCACCCTCCATTCCTCTTCCCTCTCCCTATGCCCCTTCCTCTGATAAAGCCTCGGCCTAATGCCTCGCTTATAATGGTCCCTGCACCTCTCTCTCTCTCTCTCTCTCTCTCTCTCTCTCTCTCTCTCTCTCTCTCTCTCTCTCTCTCTCTCTCTCTCTCTCTCTCTCTCTCTCTCTCTCTCTCTCTCTCTCTCTCTCTCTCTCTCTCTCTCTCTCTCTCTCTCTCTCTCTCTCTCTCTCTCTCTCTCTCTCTCTCTCTCTCTCTCTCTCTCTCTCTCTCTCTCTCTCTCTCTCTCTCTCTCTCTCTCTCTCTCTCTCTCTCTCTCTCTCTCTCTCTCTCTCTCTCTCTCTCTCTCTCTCTCTCTCTCTCTCTCTCTCTCTCTCTCTCTCTCTCTCTCTCTCTCTCTCTCTCTCTCTCTCTCTCTCTCTCTCTCTCTCTCTCTCTCTCTCTCTCTCTCTCTCTCTCTCTCTCTCTCTCTCTCTCTCTCTCTCTCTCTCTCTCTCTCTCTCTCTCTCTCTCTCTCTCTCTCTCTCTCTCCTTATGCCGTTACCCTCATGTACCTTAGTCATTCCCTGAAGTGCCCCTGATGAAGTCCATTTGTTTGCGTCAAGGTTACCTGCAGCTCCCTTCAAATGTCCCCTACCCCTGCTTCCCTGTCCCTGTCCCCTGTCTCGCTCCCTGTATCCTCTGCTACTTGTTCACTACCCCTTTCTCCTGCCCACTCGTTGCTCGCCACCTTGACACCTTGATAGCGACGCTCCCTCCGGCGGCATCCGTGACTTCCCCCCTGTTGTCTCTCCCCTGCCAGCTCGTCCACGTCTTGTTCCTTCCTGACCGCAGGGGATACAAGTGTTTTATTTCTATTATTTTTCGTATTTCTCTTATTTTGTTGAGCTTCGGTGTTCAGTTTTATCATTCTTACTTCAGAGTTCGTGAAGAAGTGTGTGTGTGTGTGTGTGTGTGTGTGTGTGTGTGTGTGTGTGTGTGTGTGAGCATACATACACGGATTTATGTATGTCGGTAAGATATCTAAAAAGTTGGTCAGTAAATTTCAGTGTGTGTGTGTGTGTGTGTGTGTGTGTGTGTGTGTGTGTGTGTGTGTGTGAGTGACTGTTTAGTATTTGAAGGCTTCCTTCCCTTAACCAACATCGCCTTTGCCAGCGCAAGGCATGAGTTTGGCCAGGCCTGCGAGAGTGTGGGCCATGTGTGGGCCGAGTGGCACTGACAAAGACACACTTCCACAGAATCGCCAAGGAGTGCGGGACGGGGACGGGGGCAGAAGGTACCAGCCGCGCTGGGGAGGAGCTGCGGGAGCTGGTGGGACGCCTGCCTCGCCACCACCTGGCCTGCCTCGCCGTCCTCATGCATCATCTGCACCGCGTCGCAACTCACTCCCAGCTCAACAACATGCCGCCCTCCAACCTCGGTGAGTCGGGTCGACACGAGTCCGGCTGCAGCCCCTCACGTGACTACTGGAACTGAACTAAATACATTTCTTTCCTCGTGTATTGCGCTCACTCGCGCCACCGTGCCAGCGTCCCTGAGAACTGTAAAACCTAATGACTTGTAAAGGCGAAGTAGTAGGCACCAGGAAAACACATTTGTGTCTCTCACCCTCGAGTCATTTACTCCGCACTGGTTTGCAGGGAGGCAGGGAGCGCGAATGGACGCCATCGAGTGGCTGTGTATATTGCGCGCCTTGTATAAATTTTTGTGTAGGCAAGGAGAATTTCTACCCATAATCACCATCCTTCAGAGTTTCAGTCATTATGATGTGCTCAACATCCTTCGCTATTGCTGAAGGACTATATCATTTGGTGTCAGTGGTAGCGGTATGTACTTCGCTAAGAGGTACCGTGCACAGTAAAAAATTATCTACTCATTGAGATCCACAGTCACCGAATTCCGTAACCATAAGACCATATTTCTAAACACTTTGTCTTTTCTTATACATTTAACAGGGTCAACGCAAGTTTGGGAGAATTATCAAGAATAATTTAATTTTTCTAGTGATAATTCAATAACCAGTCTGCATCAACAGCAATAAAAAACAAAATACACGAAAACCCAGCTAATTATCTCTGTGACCTTTAAAATACATCCACGATAGGAGAGCAAAACGTTTAAGAATATGAACCTTAGACCTCTTGATGCACTATAAAGACCTCCTCACTCTGCGTCCAGGCATCGTGTTCGGGCCCACGTTGTTGCGGACGTCTGAGGGCTCTGCGTCGCTCAGCTCCCTGGTGGACACGGTGCACCAGACGCGGGCCATCGAGCTGCTCATCATGTGTGTCAACGAGATCTTCGGACACCAAGACCCACTGCAGGTGTGTGTGTGTGTGTGTGTGTGTGTGTGTGTGTGTGTGTGTGTGTGTGTGTGTGTGTGTGTGTGTGTGTGTGTGTGTGTGTGTGTGTGTGTTTGCACTATATAGCGTCACATGTATAGGTGTTAGTCACATATGCATTACGTAGTTGTGTTTACATTGCAGGCTGCGTCAGGAGTTACCAGCAAGCGAGCCGGCGAGGACCAATTCCGGCCATCACAGAGCAAGAGAGAGAGAGAGAGAGAGAGAGAGAGAGAGAGAGAGAGAATTAGGAAAGGATTTAAGACGACGAAAATACGAGAAAGATAAAAGAGAGAATAAGAAGAGGAGATGAAGCAGGCTAAGAATTTGGCTGAACAGAGGAGGAGGAGGAGGAGGAGGAGGAGGAAAAATGTGACAGGCTAGGGAGGTCATGTGTAGGTTATGGAACGTTAGGAACGGAGAGGGAAAAGGAGTTAAAGGAAGGAAGGTAACAGACATACATACATACATGCAGGCAAACAGACAGACAGACAGAGAAAGAAAGACAGACAAACATGGGGTGTATGAAAATAGACATAAGCTGCGAGAGAGGAAAAAATGAATAGAGTAAGAAAAAGAACGAGAAGAAAGAAAAAGGAAAAAAAAAAAAAGAAGGAAAGAGAAAAAAATATTAGACATGAAGAAAAATGTTAATTAAATATCCTCTTTTACTTTCTTTATTTCCCTCTTTCTTTTCCTTTGCTCTCGACTCACGTCTCTTTCACCCCTTCATTCATTAACAGTAACCTTACACTAACATTAACCTTACACTAACGCCTCACCTTAATCTCACACACATTTGCTCTCACCCTTCCTTCCTACCTCTCTTTCACGTACCCTTTACGTATAATCCTCCTTCACATTCTTTGCTCCCATCATTTCAAGTCATCGCTCACCCTCTCTCCTTATCTCCTGAGCAGGCACGGCAGCGTCCCCGTCAGCAGCAGCAGCAGCAGTAGCATGGTGTACACTGTGCCTATCGCTGGCTACAGAAGGAGCACCACTGACTCAGAGGACGCCCACTCCACTTCCCACGCGTGTAAGGAAAGGAAGGACTCAGATGTGCAAGGTGGGAGGACTTGAGAGAGAGAGAGAGAGAGAGAGAGAGAGAGAGAGAGAGAGAGAGAGAGAGAGTCAGTTTGGTTCACATTTCTCATATTTCACAGTGAGGTATATTGCAGCATTGGTGTCTAATATACAGCTGCTCCAATTAGTGACATGACAAAGATCGGTGGGATGCTAACGAGTGAACTTCTTTAAAATGCAGCTCCACAAAGACCAGGAATCGAAATGGGAATGCGAGAAATGCAGGCGATCATTTGATACTTGTTTTTTGTGTGGGAATGTTCGAAAATAAGTCCAGTGAGTTTTTCAATGCTGTGAATAAAAAAAATAATAAAAGATAGAATTGGAATAGTGACAAATAAAGCTTCACAGTGACAGAAAAGAACTTAACTGGGAATGTGGCAACTGCAGGAAATCATCTAATACTGTTCTTCCAAGGTCATAAATGATTAAATGGGGAAAAAAAAAAGTAGGAGAATATTGATATAAAAATTATAAATCAATTGAAAATGTGGCTTTTTAGTCTCTTTATTTAAGGAAAAGATGAAATATGGTTATCATCTCTGCCACACTCATTTGAACTCAATTTTTCCCTTTTTCTTTTAAGAGCTAATGACAAATGAACGACTTTATAATGCAACTGCACAAAGACAAAGAATAACTAAACTAAATACACGATAAATGCAACCAATCCTTTATTACAACCCTTTCTTCCTTTTCTGCTTTCTTCCTTTTTCTTTCTTTTTGATTAGGGAAAGGAAAAGAACTGATCTGAAACATTTGGTGGAATACGAACACTACTTCTAGACAACTGTGCGAGGAGGTGAAGGTCGATGAGCAGGAGGAGCCGCCCGCCCTGGCTAATCATCGGGTGCAGCTGTGCATTATTGAACGAGGCTGGTGGTGATGGACGGTGGTGTGTGGCTCTGGGTCTTGCGAGGGTGAGGTGGTGATGGTGGTGGTGGTGGTGATGATGATGATGATGGTGATGGTGAGGGTGGTAGAGTGGTAGGGCTGGTGTGCGTGTTGGTGGTGATAATGATATGAAGGAAGGAGGTGATGGGGAAAGGAGGATTAGGAAGATACGAGTAGGTTTTAGAGGTTGGGTGGTGGTGGTGGTGGTGGTGGTGGTAATAATGATAAGGAGAATAAGGTTGAAAAGAAACTAAGGAAGATGAGAGGAAGAAGGATGGATGTATAAAAGGTAATAGTGATGAAGATGAAATTAATGGAAAGGGAGACAGACGATGGGGGGGAAAAAAAGATGAATAGAATAAAATAAAACCTAGTAATAAAGATAGAACAAAAAAAAAAAAGGAGACGAATATGAGAAGGAGAAGGAACAGTTTCAATATACACGAGGTTGTTAAGCAACAAAACAAAATATAAAGATGAGAAGAGAGGAAAAACTATGATGATGATGGCGACGACGATAATGAAGAGAACAATGATACTTTAAATCCAGAAACTTACCACGTGTCACCCATTACCATAATTAGTTCACCACGCTCTTCACTCATTCACTCACCCTTCCATTCACTAATTCATTGACGTTCTTTCCACCACCACTGCAGATGACGACTGGGATTCAGAGAGCTGGGAGGAGAGCGCCTTTGAGGGAGTAGGGAGTGGTGTGGGTGGCGATGCTTCCTCCGCGGCCCTCCCTACCACCACCACCACCACAACCATGAGCAGCAGTAGCAGTAGCATCGCCGCCGCCGCAGCTGCCGCCACCTGCCCTGTGCCCCCGCCAAGAGCGTCGCCAGCAGCCAGTCGCACCTCCGCCGGGCAGGCTAAGATTTATAAGACGTCTCTGAAGGACTACGTGGGGCTGGAGGGGGTGAGTAATGGCCCGAGGGAGAGAGAGAGAGAGAGAGGAGAAAGAGACGGAGTGTGTGTTAAGGAAATGAGTACAAAAGGAACTGGTTTATGTAAGACTGAGGGATGAATATGTGAAATGTTTGAGAGATGAATTGATGCTGTTCGGCGGATCGAGTCGAATTGGTGTGGGTAAAAAGTGCCACGGTGATTGATTGAGTTCTATGGAAGGTTATAAAGAAATGTAGGTTATGTACTTAGGTAGGTAGAAAAGACAGTTATTTAGACTAATGTATTGATAACCAGACAGGTAGACAGATCAATGCTAAGTAGATTCACAGACAGATAAATGGATGGATGGATGGATAGATAGACAGATAAATAGACTGATTGATAGGTAAATGTGTAGATAAACAGATAGACAGACACATAGATAGATTGATAGAAAAACAAATCAATTCATATAATCAATGAGATACAAACAGGCAGACAGACAAAGATACAGGCAGACAGATAAATGCATAAATAGTTAATAGATAAATACATAGATAAACAGGTAGAGCACGTTGGCCTTTTCAGTCCCTAATCTTCAGCACAGGTGAGTGAGTGTTGAGGGAAGGGGAGCCCGATCTCCATGTCGTCTGAATGATATAAGTGCACTGCAAAGCCGCCCACCAGTACTTACCTAGCGCGGAGGAGTGAGTGGGTGAATGGATGAATGAGAGAGAGAGAGAGAGAGAGAGAGTGTGTGTGTGTGTCAGTCCGTACCGTCCCTCCGCAGACAACAGACAGGTGCTTCAGTCTTACTAATCACCAACACTCAACACTTCCCTAACTCTCCCACTGCTCAGCCATGGCATACATTAGAGTGTAAACACTTGCTGACATTAATGACGAACTACACACGCCCCTGACACATACTCCGGGCTAAATAGAAGGGATAAATGTCATTCTCTCCGTGTCTCTTCATAGAATTGTTTACTGAATGAACTTACTGGAATGTAGGTGGATTGTCGCCTGAAGAAGAACGTTTGTAAGATGGAGTCACTAGTTTATGGAATGTAATTACTAGTCCAACGGAAACTTATAGGCAGAGAATACTAAGTGGCCTGTTTCTCCTTCCGAACTACGAGAGATAAACGCCACTTGGAGTCTCTAAATTTGTGTTAGGATTATTTACACCTTAAGATTTGATAGTGGATATAATGTTGAGTGATATGGGTACCTAATTGGGATTTCTCTCTCTCTCTCTCTCTCTCTCTCTCTCTCTCTCTCTCTCTCTCTCTCTCTCTCTCTCTCTCTCTCTCTCTCTCTCTCTCTCTCTCTCTCTCTCTCTCTCTCTCTCTCTCTCTCTCTCTCTCTCTCTCTCTCTCTCTCTCTCTCTTTGTTGCCCTTAGCCCTCTTTCCGTCAAAAAAGAAAAAAAGGAATAGTCTTCGCCAAAACCCACACGCTGACGCCCCTCCTCTCTCTCTCCAGGTGGCGCTGCACGTGTCCTCGGGCCTGCACACCGCCCATGACGTGGTGCACCAGAAGCTCCGCAAGACTGTGAGCGACATCTCCTCGTCTCTCAGGTCGTCCTCCCCCGCGGCGGCAGCAATCACCACTATCACCACCACCACCACGGCCGCAATTGCCTCCCCCGCCGCCACCACCACCACCACCACCACCGTGCTTATTCCGTCTCCATCAACGCACGACATGCAAAGGAGAGGCACTTTGGAGGATGTGAAGAAAGTGGTGGTAGGAGTAGGAGTAACAGGAGGAGGAGGAGGAGGTCAACAGGATGAGAGGAAGAGCATGGAGTCCTCCCCTCGGAAACCCCTACAGCAGGAGGAGGTCACCAGGAGAAGACCACCCCATTTGGAAGAGACTGGAAGGAGACCCACGATAGAGGAGACCCCGAGGAAGAGCGAGGAGGGAGCAAGGAGAACCGAGCAGGAGGCGAGCAGGTCCCACCAGCAGACGCCCAGGCCGCAGGTGTACAAGAGTGAATCAAAGGGCAGCGTAGGCGAAACGGAGCTGAAGGAGAGAGAGAGAGAGAGAGAGAGAGAGAGAGAGAGAGAGAGAGAGAGATTTACATAATACACTAAAAATCAACCTTCCTTCATCCTGACAAGCCCCTGATATCTCTCCGTAGGTCGAGGCGCGGATGGGCGTGGCAGGCGGGGCAGAGCAGGTGGTGGTGCCTCCCCCGCGAAAGGTGAGTCCCCTGTTGGGTCAGCGCGCCGCCCTGGCCCAGCACAGCGGTACTGACTCCTCCCTTGACTCAGACCATAGCTACGACCTGCACATCCAGACCCACACGCCCGCGCCGCCCTCTGTGCCCACACACAGGCGCGCTGAGATTGGGTACAGCGCCACCACACGTTCCTTCTCCACCTCCCGTGACGCGTCCCTCGACAACCTCACCTCCTCCGTCACCTCCTCAGATTCCTCGTCGCAGGAGCTTGACTCGGCACACGCCACCGAGGACTCCCACAGTTCGGAGGCGCCAGACGACCCCCACGCCCTCAGCCACGCCCTCACCTATTCCTCAGGTAGATCCGAGTACGAGGTTCCTTCTTGCATATGTGAACATCCATAGTAAAGACACACACACACACACACACACACACACACACACACACACACACACACACACACACACACACACACACACACGGTAGCTCTGGTTAGAGCGCTGGCTTCACAAGCCAGAGGACCGTGATTCGATTCCCCGTCCGGGTGGAGATATTTGTGTGTGTCTCCTTTCACGTGTAGCCCCTGTTCACCTAGCAGTGAATAGGTACGGGATGTAAATCGAGGAGTTGTGACCTTGTTGTCCCGGTGTGTGGTGTGTGCCTGGTCTCAGGCCTATCCGAAGATCGGAAATAATGAGCTCTGAGCTCGTTCCGTAGGGTAACGTCTGGCTGTCTCGTCAGAGACTGCAGCAGATCAAACAGTGAATTACACACACACACACATACACACTTATTATTTTATCCATGTATATTCTATTCTTATTTATGTATATATTGTAATTACTTTGTTTCTATAGATTGAGAGAGAGAGAGAGAGAGAGAGAGAGAGAGAGAGAGTTCCGCGCTTTACTATTTACACACTCAGTGACATCCTTCCTCCATTTTATTGTTTTACTCGCAGTGAAAAATAATTGGATTTCATGAGAGATTTACTATTCTCTCTCTCTCTCTCTCTCTCTCTCTCTCTCTCTCTCTCTCTCTCTCTCTCTCTCTCTCTCTCTCTCTCTCTCTCTCTCTCTCTCTCTCTCTCTCTCTCTCTCTCTCTCTCTCTCTCTCTCTCTCTCTCTCTCTCTCTCTCTCTCTCTCTCTCTCTCTCTCTCTCTCTCTCTCTCTCAATGCAACATGCACATAGACACTAACTTCCCTTTTGTATGTGTGTGTGTGTGTGTGTGTGTGTGAGTAAGTGAGTGAGTGAGTGAGTGTGGGGGGTGCGTGCGTCCGTGTGTGTGGGCTGGTTGATGTGAGGGTGTGGCTTAACGGTAGGAGTGTTCTTTGAGTCCACTGCATTTTTAGGGCTTGAGGTGAATGTTGGATGTTGAGATAAAAGGTCCCGTGGCTTCACCTTTAAGCTCTTGAGGAACTCTGCTCTTTATTTAAGGGTCTTGGCTCAGAAGTTTGGTTAAGAGATAGGCTTTTATTTGTCTTAACAGGACGCCGGTATAACTCCTCTAGCCTCACCCCTCCATCTCAGTCCTCTCTCCCTCCGACTTCGCTCCCTCTAGTGTGTGTGTGTGTGTGTGTTTGCTTCGTTATATCTAGATTTAGAGGATTTATTTGTTGTCGGGTTTGTTAGAGAGAGAGAGAGAGAGAGAGAGAGAGAGAGAGAGAGAGAGAGAGAGAGAGAAAGAGACGATCCCAACATTAAAGACAAGTCTGGTTATCAAAGCGTGTGTGTGTGTGTGTGTGTGTGTGTGTGTGTGTGTGTTGTGTGTAAAGAAAATCAAAATGACATGGACATCACCACCAGGAACAACAACAACTGCAACAAGAACAACAACAACAACAACAACAACAACAACAACAACAACAACAACAACAACAACGCCAAAAACGCGAAAGCACTGAAATGTCTTGGAGGCAGCAAACTCTCCTCCCTCCCTCCCTCTCCCCCACACCGCCCAACAGTGTCCTCATTGCCCCTACAGAACAGTATGTCTTCCTTAACTGATTCCCATTCATCATGTCTGGATACGACACCCTCCCTTCCCCTCCCCTGTCCTTCCCCTCCCCATCCACCAACGCTGTGTTTGCCGCGGAGGACGGACGGGTTGATCGATTATGACAGTGTGGGCGTGGAGAGAGTAAAGTTACCTGCATACCAATGAGGGAAAATGCATCACCCAAGCCCCACCATCACAGTTTCTCTCGCGGGGAACTTTTCTCGTAAGCTGCCTAAGTTACCAGCGTCTCATTTACGTGCTCGTCATAAACACGTCACGAGGGTTGAGAGATCTTGAGGTGTGCGCCAGCTTTTCATTGTTGTTGTTGCTGTTGTTGTTGTTATTGTTGTTGTCTCCCCTGGCTGTGGTTTATGAGGAGCTGTGAGTGATCCTGAGTCTTAGTGATCTACATAAAATGTATCAGGATGAAAGCAACCTGCAGAAAGACAAACAGAAGTATGCTCGTTTCTTCCTAAAGGCCTAAACTTTTGCTTCACGGCGGCCCATGACAGCGGTGTGTGTTTGCCAGAAGACATTCGTGTTCTCTTTTAATTTTCTATCT
>NC_059301.1:22574753-22624753 GCF_017591435.1 Portunus trituberculatus | reverse complement strand
GCTTCATTATATTCCTTTGTTAGCAAGTCTATTGATTCTTGCGTCCCTTTTCATTTAGATTTATTTATAGTTTTCCCTACGTCGTCCCTGATTTTACGAGTTCATTTATTCTCTCATTATTTTTCGTCCTGTTTCCTATCTTTTCACATCCTTACCTCAATATTTTTATCCATTTTCCTGCTGTGTGTGTGTGTGTGTGTGTGTGTGTGTGTGTGTGTGTTTTAGGAAATGTTCTTTTATCGTTGTTGTTTTTTGGTTTCGTTGTTATCGTTATTGTTGTTATCGTTATTGTTGTTGTTGTTGTTGTTGTTGTTGTTGTTGTTGTTGTTGTTGTTGTTACTGTTGCTTTCATGGCCAGTCTTTTGCACCTGTTGTTCCGACCTGCAGGTGTGTGCGTTTGTGTGTATCCTTCGTGCACCACGTTGCATTTTTCTCGTTTCCTTTCCAATTCATGCTCGATTCGTCTGTTTGTGTCTCATTTTTTTTTTTTTTCCTCCTTTCTTTTCCTTTGGTTTTTCGTCAGGCTCTTGTTTCGGCGACCAGCCTGTCTGTTTGTTCCTTTTGCTTGTTTCCGCTTCCTTCTTCTGTCGCGCGCACACTGACACACACACACACACACACACACACACACACACACACACACACACACACACACACACACACACACACACACACACACACACACACACACACTAGCACTGTATTGTCCATGTGTAATTTTCCTTGAATAAAATTATACAATAAAAACAAAAGCCCCTCCCTGCCCGATGGAGGCGGGGCGTCGTTGCCAGGTAACTCAGGATAGTGGTGTGAGCAGGACGTGGCATCACTGCCTGGGCCACAAGGGCGGGGTTTATGTAGGCGTGTGTTGATCTGGCGTCTCTCCCTCAGGTTGTGGCGGCAGCAGTGGGGGTGAGTCCGGGTATGTGTCGCCGTACCTCGGGGCAGGACCGTCACCAGGGTCTTTGGTGGTCGGGCCCTCCGTGCTGGTGACTCGTGCCACCATTGCACAGTACGACAAGCGGCGCACCATCACCACCGTGCTGGCCCCGAGGACGTCTTTCGATGAAAACCGCGTCAGAATACAAGTTCCTCCCGCCCCTGCCGGTGGAGGTAGAACTCCTGGCACTAGTAGCCTCGTGACCGTGGGCGTGGAGGAGGGAGGAACAATGTCCCTGTCTAACCCTCCAGCATCCCCAAGGGTCACTGTGCAGGATCCTCCCTCCCCGACCGCCAGACTCCTGCAGCCTCAGCCTCAATCACCAGGAACCCCAGCAGTCTCCTCGCTGACCACCGTCAGGACGCCAGGCCCGCGCTCCCCTGCCGTCCAACCAGAACACCCTCGGCGGCCGTCCCCTAACAGGTCTCCCAGATTTGTGTAGGTGGATGCGTCTGCTTAGGATCGGAGGTGGCTGCCCCATTGAATGATCCTGTGCCAGGCCAGACGGTGGTGTTGTGGGAGAGCAAGCTACTAACCTGATAGGTGAATCTGGCCGTGGCATGTCAGACAGTGCACCATTCATCTCAGTGTGGTCACTAGGGGCCTGTAAGACTCGCCCTGCAGTACCATGCACCACGCACGCCACTGTTCAGATGGTGCGTTTCCTACACTGAATTGTCTTGGAGGCGCAGCGGTGTTGCTGTACAGAGGTGCTGCAGCTGCCTCAAATCAATGATGAGTCACCTGAGAATTTTGTCAAGAGTGATTGTAATAGAGTGAATCTTGAGAATGCACGGCGTTCAAAGGTCACAGTGACGCTGGAGTGCCACTGGGCTGCCATCGCACCGCACTAATTTTTGTATGATGAAAACTGACCAAATAACACGAACAACTGTATATACTCATACATGTGTACCGACCTTTGTGCAGGCAGATGTCTAGGCGCAGCTGAACTGTGTGCGTGCCGAGCACAGGTGAAAACCGTGTATATATAGACCAGAGTTGTGTACATGTAAGTGTTGTAAAGCTTAAGTGGTGTGTGCGTGTGTGCAAATGTGTAATGTGTGTGTGTGTGTGTGTGTGTGTGTGTATGGCTAGGAGATGGCATCTCCGCTATTTGCGTCAGTCCTCTCTCGGCGGGGCCCTGGGGAGTGTGGCGGCAGTAGTGCAGTGAGTGGCGGCTGCTGAGAGTCAGCAGCGAGAGGAGAAGCCCCGCGCTGTGTCGGCTGAGGTGAGTGAAGGACGCACCTACAATGTCCACTTTGTATATATGATGAAGTAAATGTGTTATTACGTACAAGCCTTTTAAGTTTCCCTTCACTGCCTCCCTGAGCACCATCGTAACCACCACAACCACCGTCATCAACACTATCTCCATATTGGTCGCCGCCACCACAAAGGCTCCCGGTAATGGTAAAATGAAGGAAACTGATTCATTCACCAAATTAATTAGTTAGATAAACATCTGTGGACTCTCTCTCTCTCTCTCTCTCTCTCTCTCTCTCTCTCTCTCTTGCAAGGAACGAAACGCTTCGAAACTTCAGAAATGTGCAGTGCTACGTGATATGACTTTCCAGAGCCTCTTTATTACAAGGTAGTATAATGTAGATTTGAAATTCAACTGAAATAACAATTTAAGGATGAGGATTTACGTTTGGAAATTAAATGTTCCAGTTTAACGTTTTGTTAAAGGATTCGGACGCAGTGTTTTGGTGTGACGTCACGGTGGCCAGACTGCAGAAGGCAGCGTTCGTGAAACTACCCAATTTTTCGGCTTATTCCTTGCAATTGACCACTGCGACATACAACAAACTTTTGAGTGAGCATGTAGAGTGCTTGGAGTGCGTAATTGACTACAAGGGAAGTACGGGCAGGTGACGGGTGTGGAAACATGCAAGTGTGCCAGGCAACGGTGGCGGCGGCAGCCATGGTGCTTTACACTTGGTACGTATGTAATTTATACTTTGGGTACTAATTACAACTATAATGTTGACTTCATCCTGCCAGTTATTGTGTGTAATGCAGAAAATAGCCTTGTTAGAAGCTGTACTATAGATCACCCTTTTTCTTGGCGTATTGTAGCCCGTGCAGTGATGGGACAGCATATTTTCTTTCTTTCCAGTCGTAAATCTGATATTAAAAGGCAAAAAATATATGATATATATATATATATATATATATATATATATATATATATATATATATATATATACATTCATATAATATATATATATATATATATATATATATATATATATATATATATATATATATATATATATATATATATATATATATATATATATATATATATATATATATATATATATATATATATATATATATATATATATATATATATATATATATATATATATATATATATATATATATATATATATATATATATATATATATATATATATATATATATATATATATATATATATATATATATATATATATATATATATATATATATATATATATATATATATATATATATATATATATATATATATATATATATATATATATATATATATATATATATATATATATATATATATATATATATATATATATATATATATATATATATATTGACTACATCAAGTTGATAAGAAAAGGAATACATACAAGAATAGTGTTGGTATAAAAGTTTACATTAATCAGTAGTGTCATGTTTCGCAGTGTGAATTTAGCTTTACACATTTACGTACATACGTACCTACAATATTCCGGGAAACCATCACATATTGCACTGAATTTTGATATATATTCTTTCTGTAAACTCGTTCCGTGCTTGATTGACTGGATTGCAATTGCACCGATGTCTGGGAGCTGGGTGATCAACTTGTCCGATTGCAAAGCCTGATCCCAAGCCTGAGTCTGATTTGGCGCAGGACTCGCGGATCTCATCCCGCTGCCACACGCCGCCTCAGCCCCTTGCTGCTGTTTGGGGAGCGTTTCTCGTCCTTCCGGCACATCTGCCTTTTTGTTTTTATTCATTTTGTTATTACATGGTGAGGGAAAATTATGCTCTTTTTTATAGTTTATTTCAATTTCTTTAACTTATTTTCTCTAAGTCGTTCATTTCAAGAAATGTAGAAGCAAACCAATTGCCGTTTCCTTTGTAAGAAGGTTTCTCTCTCTCTCTCTCTCTCTCTCTCTCTCTCTCTCTCTCTCTCTCTCTCTCTCCGTGCTAACAATACGATACGTAATTAGCTCTCTGTGTAATATCAGTTACAATGTAGCTTAATGCATTTGGTATTTGGCTTTGACCGCTTTCTTTTAATTTCGCGCGTTAACGTGTTATATATATAAGTAACTTTAATTAATTTTCCCCTGCTAATATTACATTCCCGTGATGCGTTTGGCCTCGTGTCACTGCTCGATTGCAAGGGGGTCGTAATGTTTGCAAGGGCGCAGGTAATGTATCTACTCGTACATGATGATAATTACACTTTCATAAATAGAATGCTTAATATTGAGAGTGACATTAATAAAGGCTTGCTTATATGAAATACAATTGTAATTATCGTCCATTAACGTGTCCTTGATTGTTGTGTTACGGTATTTCTTGGATTAACGAAGGAAAAAAAATATTTGTTGCTTTTTTCATGATTTGCGTGAGACAATAATGAAGTAGACTAATGAACACGTTTAGAAAGCTTGGTTATAACTGCACTGGTTTTCATAATGAGGATCACATCTATTGGTGCCTAAAATTAAACGACCAATAGAACGAGCGATTTCACGTCAGGCAGTCAGCGAATAAACGAGCGCCACGCACCAATCCCGCGATGTCATAGAAAATGGGAGAGTATGAGAGAGATAAAGAGAATGAGTTTTAGTGAATTAATTTTAAGGGTAACATTTTTTTCCTTATTTTTATCTTTCGTGTTAGTTGTTATTTTTATTATTTATTATTATTATTATTATTATTATTATTATTATTATTGTTATTATTATTATCATTATTATTATTATTGTTGTTGTTGTTGTCGTTGTCGTTATTATTATTATTATTTTTATTATTATTATTATTATTATTATTATTATTATTATTATTATTATTATTATTATTATTTGTGGACAAGGTTTTTGCTTCGTAATGGGTGTGGAGCGAGGTGCTTTATTGTTAATTATTGATGTAATGATGCTTATGATAAAGTAATCGCTTCTTGTGATTCATTTACGTGTGTTGGTTATTCGTTCTTCTAATGACTCATCACTAACAATTTATTTACAGAGTCTATTTTATTCGTCTATCGTTCTATTTCAGAAACATCCAGATCTACATACACTAGGTCAGGCAGGTCGAGGCAAGTCGCGCAGGTGACCTGACGTCACGTGCAGGCCAACTAAGCCTAAACAGGTGTGGAAATACTCCGCATTCCAATGTCCCTTCATGTGTGTTTGCTTGTAGTCTGTCTCTGAACCTTGTACAGGACACATCACTATGCCAAGCCAGTGCGCAGTATTCGGCTGTAGCAATGAAAAAACTATAGTAGGTGAGAAAAACATAAGATACTTCAGATTTCCAAGAGATGAGAAATTAAGAAAAGTGTGGATAAATGTGTGTCGGCGAAGTGACAAAATTAATTCCAAGAATGCTGTTGTGTGTTCTGAACATTTTACATCAGAAGACTACATTGATGATATGAAAAGTCGTTTACTTGGTATTGAAAGTCCTCGGAATAAACGACTTCTAAAGAATGAAGCTGTACCATCACTCCTTCCAAATGGTAAGTGTTGTTGTACTGTTTGTAATGTACGTAAGTAACGATTATTTTACATCAAAGATCATTATATAACTACTGGTACCATGATGTATGTTAGTCTTATAGATGAGTCTATGTGATGCTTATTTTGGGTGTATCATGTACAGAAATTACTGATATTTTCAATGACGCCTATAGATGTTATATCAATCTCCATATGAATGTTCTAATACTAAATTTGCATTGTTCAGGGACCAGTACAAAAGAGATTTCCATCGAGAGGACAGAGAGGGCAAACAAGCGAAACCAGCATAGAAGTGTAGAAAAGATGCTGTGTGACAAGATAAGTAACCCAAGTGGAAGCTCAGAGGTGGACATTAGTGACGAGGATGATACAGCAACACAGTCATCTGCTGATGGAGTAAGAAGTGATACAGGTCTTCAGTTGCAAAGTGAAAGTAGGTCATTGCCATCGTGTAAAGACTGCCAGAAAATCCATGAAAACTTATGTATGAAAATAGAGACCTTGAAAGATGAAGTACAGCAATGGCGTGCTAGATATATGGACTTAAAGAAAATAATTCTGCACAAGCTGTTGACAGTGAAGTCAACTCAAAAGTGAGAAACTGCACTGGAACTTTGCTTAACAAGTCTTCTGTTTAAAGATATGGAAGATGTGGATGTGGAAGAGGTGGATGAAGAAGTGTCAGTAGAGTTTCATGATGATTGCAGAAATAAGGAAAATGAAAATATGTTACAATCGGCAAGCACAGTCATAGAAGACCAGTCCCTACTTTATATTTTAAAGAAATTCTATTTAAAATATCCAAATTTAGGGTATCAGGCAGGGGAACTGTGAATCTTCTGATAAGTCATGGACTGAAATGGTCAGTAGAGGTAATTTATATATGCCTTCCGAAAGATTTTCCTCACAGTTATTGGTAATGAGAGAAGTATTTAAAGCTGTGCATGGGGAAACTCTTACGGAAGGTACAGCTTGTGTAAAAACTTTAGGTTAGGTTAGGTTAGGTTAGGTTCAGAAATGGAGCTTGCTGGACTTGACTTACCATCTGATATAATTTCATTTTTTGCTAAGATATCCATCTTCTTTAGAATAAGGCACCTAAATAAAAATTATCAAACATGACCAACAGAAGAGACACGTTCCACTCACCAATGTTGACTGTAGAGGAATGGTTAGAAAAAAGATGAAAATTACATCGTAGGTTACGGTACTCGGTTTGTGTGTGTGTGTGTGTGTGTGTGTGTGTGTGTGTGTGTGTGTGTGTGTGTGTGTGTGTGTATGAGAGAGAGAGAGAGAGAGAGAGAGAGAGAGAGAGAGAGAGAGAGAGAGAGAGAGAGAGAGAGAGAGAGAGAGAGAGAGAGAGAGATAGCAATTGCCTATATATTCATATGTTATAGTGATAAACTGTTTAGTAATAAAAATTATATAGCATAAAGAGTTTACTCTATCTCCTCCTCAACATAAACCTATACGGTATACTCCAGCTAACCCATCCAGGTAGATGGGTACTGGCCTGTGCGTGACGTCACTGCGCGGGCAAAATGAGTCACCTGCCCGCCTGACCTAGTGATTTCGTCACATTTCTGTTTTACAGAAATCGGAGTAATGTTAAAGACCACCGCTCATGCTGCCACATTTCTATGCGAAGAGCGTATCTCATAATTAAAAAAATAAGTATTCGAAATAATGATCATCTAATTATGAAAACTAATTACTCCTCATATTACATTGATTTCTATTAATGTCTTGTCAAATGCCATACAGAAAAAAATTAGGTTAAAATATGAATAGAATGAGTAAATTAATAAATGAGTAAATAAACAAATCAAGTATTGCTAAGTACAACACCTTTGAGAACATTAATATGAGCGCGGTGTTGGAGGCAGCTTTCGTGAAGTAGAAAATCACCAAGTAAAGGCTTTTAAAAACTTTTGCCGTAGACTCGTAGAGAAACTGGTGAGTTCGCTTGATTGAATGACACAGATATTTAACAGCTGAGGAAAATTCTTTGCACACACACACACACACACACACACACACACACACACACACACACACACACACACACACACACACACACACACACACACCTCACAATAAGATTTTTCCAGTTATTGATATCTTGAGCAGAGAGATCCAAGTATATTCACCAGAAACTTTTACCATGCATAGTAGAAGAGAAAAATGCCGCTCATCACAGTGGGTCTCTCTTCAGTGGCCTACCCAAACCCTATAGAATATTAATGGCAGGCATCAAAACGTAATGACCAAGAGATATTCCGTGGCGGCTCCAAACACTGAGGGTGAAGGGAGGGTGAAAAGTGCACTGGAAGGAAAGTTCACGGGAAGCAGGTGATCCCATGAGAGAAGTAAAGTTAACTGTGCCATTATACTCTTCAAAAAACTGCTCTTACTGGTACACTAATAGGGGCATCTTATACTTGTGGCCAAAAGAAGCGTGGTTTGCATACTCTATCATTTCTGTATTTCTTCCTTCCTGTACTCGGAACCTTTTCAATAGAGGAATGAATATCAAGACGTATCAGGAAATAGATTGGGATTTCTCTTAGTTCTTGCGCTATTTTTTTTTTTTTTTTTCATTTTATTTATTTTTTTTTTTTGTCGATCCTTCTGACACCTTAATAGAAAAGACCTGTTCTCAGCGAGTGGTTTGGTTGTCTGATAAATTCACTGTTTCACACGCTAAGTGCAATTACGATAAAAGCTTGCCAAGTATAAAAGGCGCCCAAGACGACTTTCCTTTGTGTTGTAGGTGATATTATGCACCGCCTCAGCTTTTCCTTCACGCATCATGGCACACTGACCGTCCACGCACTTCAACTGCACATGTGGTCATTTAGCTAACATTCATCTCCTAAGAAGTAAGTGGTTTGCGGCCAAACTTTCATTCGCTGCTGGGTGAAATCGCTCACAATATATTCTATTCACTTAATTATTTCTTATTTATTTCGTGTGTGTGTGTGTGTGTGTGTGTGTGTGTGTGTGTGTGTGTGTGTGTGTGTGTGTGTGTGTAATTTTGTTTTCCTTCATTTGTACATATCTGGAATGAAGAAAGAATGTTTAGGGATTTTATCTTTTTTTTCTTTTTTTTTTAGGAAAAAAAAGCCAGCAACAACTAACAAAGTAGATGAAAAGAAAGCAAGATATATTCGTAAGAAAGCGTCTGACTCGCAGACTTCATCTCGGCAATTTTCTTTCTATTTTTTTAAATTTTCCTTTGGTAAACATTAAAAGTAGTTCGTGTTGGTCTCGAACATTTCTGATTTCAATTTTATTCGTTCTAATTATGTTATTTCAGTAGTTCATTATATTACGCCTTATTACTTTTAACTTTGGTGGATGGTTAAGCTGTGTAGGAGGCGCTCTCAGTTCACTTGTGTTCACTTTAAGTCTGTGAGGGCGGCGGCGGGCACCAGGTTTTGATGAAGACAACACGAGTACAGAGCTAATGAAGGTGGAGTGTTGTAAGGCATCAGGAAAAATATAAATGTGAATGTTGAAGTTGAAGGTGGCACCGGAGAGCCTTGAATACACAACGTCTCACCGATGACGGCTGACATGCCCGAATGTGCCAGAACACTTATGTACAAAAAATGCGTCTCTGAATTCGATAAAAAAGATGAAAAGACATTTAGGACATTTCGATAGTACAGGGATGAAACATGTCAACAAACTAAGTACTTACTGTAGTTTCTTCACATGTTACGTTATTCCACGCAGGCCTTTTTTTTTTATGTAAGAGGCATAATGGCCAAGAGAAAAAGTCCCACTGAGGTGACAGTCCCTAAGAGATAAATGGATAAACCAAATTTGGATGGTAGTAGTCTGGAAACTTCCTTGTTGCAGCGGGGGCTGGTGTGGTGCGGTGACCTTCGTGTAACGCGTGCAGACAGTGCTGGACGTTATCGCTGTGAGGTGTGTCATCCCGTTAGGTAGCACATCAAGTGACGGATTATTATGTGTCGCGTGAGTAGAACTTATGCATGACATGAGTTACGAAACCCTTCAATATACTGGCTTGTCTCCCGCTAGTAGTTATTGCATAGTGTTGCGAGACTTTCCACTTGGTTCTTCTCCCTTTGTATTTCTTAACCAGTGTAGAATAGTCTTACAAAACCTTCCACTGTTCTGATCTCTTTTTTCCTTTTACTTTAGTTCAACAATCCAGGAAAAATCAGAAGTTGTGCCGCTATTTATTTCCCTTAGTAATCATTCATCCTGGCCTGCAAGTAACACACTAGCGTCACACGTGGACGGTGGAATCACAACACTTGGGCAATCTCGTATATATCCAGTAAGTGTCTTTTATTTCTACCTTTCATCCTATCAGCGGTATTAGTTCGTTCCTATTGTCGTCATCTTCCCTCATCTGCTCCTTCCCATCACCTGACATTTTCATCACCACCAGCAACATTCATTGTTCATCGCCACGAACTTTACTGCGTTGTTTTGAAAATGTATGTGTGCCAGAGTGTAAACCTGGTGTCTGGGGGCGGCATGACGGCCACGAACCTCTGATTTACTATGATTCATTATAACTGGAGAGAGAGGAAAAACAATAATAAAGATGGGTTAATTATTCGTGTTTTTAGGTCATAATTCCGGTGTAGGGCTGATCGGGCCGCTCATCCATGCATCACCGCACCGGCGTGTGTTAGCGAACAGGCGAGATGGACGAGCACAGACAGGATTACTTAAACATGAGCGATTAGATTAAAGTTATGAAGGCTAACACACTGAAAGATATCGAGCAAAGTCTTTTTTTCATTCTTTTATTTTTTATAGTGTTCATGTAAGCAGGAGTAAATGTTGCAGTTGCCATTAGTTACAAGCGGTATTTTTTCTTTTACCTTTACCTGCCTTGAATAACGATCATTACACTCATTAAAGCGAATGTTTACAGTGGCTTCATTGCTGCACATTACTCTTGGCGGTAATTAAGTGACACGTGATGGTTGGCGCAGCACTCGGAGGGCTTACATGTGGAGCGGCTTCCATTTTCCTATTTCTGGCAGAGAAGTATTTGTACCTGTGGCGGGAGGGCTTCCTGCTGCGTTGGGTATAATATTACGTCTCCTTACTACCTCGTATTCATAACCTAAGAAAATAAGGGAAGAGAGAGAGAGAGAGAGAGAGTGAGAGTGTGTGTGTGTTTGTGTGTGTGTATTGCATTAAAGAGATGTCCATGATTATTGTAAATAGTACTGAAGTGTATTGCACGTTGGTTATGATTGAACTCTCTCTCTCTCTCTCTCTCTCTCTCTCTCTCTCTCTCTCTCTCTCTTGAAAACCAATCATATTTTACATTCATAATACGACTTTCTTTATTCTGTACGCCGGTGTAATTACGTATGTTGAGGAAATAGGTGCTTGGCAGGAATGCAACACACAATATACTGGTAGTTCAGTCTGAAAAATGCTGATGCAGTGTAGTGGAAGCTTATAATTTACATTTTTTTTTTTGTCATCTGTTTTTCCTTTATTTATTCATTTTTTTTACTTCTTTTTTATTCACCTGCTTTTTTTTTATTTAGCTATCTATTTATATCTGCTTTTTATGTCTGTGTATGTATTTGTCTGTCTGTCTCTCTGTCTTTCTGTCTGTGTGTCTGTCTGTCTGTCTGTTTGTCTGTCTGTATTTATGTATGTATGTATTTATGTATGTATGTATATATGTCTGTTTATCTGTCTATCTATCTATCTGATCTATTTCTTTTTATACCATGTAGGCTTTTCACGGGAATTTATGGGCTAAAAGGGGTATTTTTGGGGGTACCTCCTATCTGAAAGCCCACCCGCTAGGAAACCGTTGCCCGTGAGGAAGCCCAACCTACACTCGGACCGTGGACAGGATTCGAACCCGTGCGCTTGGAGATTCCTCAGACCACAAAGCGCGCATTATTCCACTGTATCTTTACCTGCATCTATAAACTATTTATTTTTCTTATCTATCGATCTATCTATCAATAATAGCAATATTACACCATAGTGGATATCTACCATATTATTTTCACATCTTGTTTCTATTTATCCTTATAGAAATAAAAATGGACGGTCCCACAACAAACCTTTCTTTCCAGCACCATTTCCAGGCAATAAATAACACATAACATTTACTCAGCGCATCTCGGCCTTCTCGTCGGTGAGGACACAACAAACCTTGACCTCAGAAGGAAGGAAAAATAACAAGTGCTCGAAAAATAGGAAGTGGCTGAGGCGGTCATTGATTATATTGATTGCGGCAAAGGCTCCCCGCTGCGCCTCGCTTCTAATGGTGTGTGTGTGTGTGTGTGTGTGTGTGTGTGTTGATGGTGACTTTTAGGTTCGTATCTCAAACACTTCTGTGCTTCACCTCCACCATTTCAAAAGATTTCATCTAAATTTACACGTGTTTTTAAGATATTTTTACGGTTCTAGAGGCAGAGAGACAAAATTTCTACATTATTAACTGGAGAAACACTCTTGAAAACCCCGCTAATCATCCCTCTGGCCTTGGAAAATAGTCGTGGTGAGAGAGCAAAGCGTTTTTTAATAAAGTTTACCTTAATACCGCAGCTGTCTCCCACACGTTAGAGAATTATCCGCCGTGTGACGCCTCGGGACTGTTGTGAGGCGGTTTGAGGCACTAGCGTGTGAACCTCCCTCAGGAAACGTGATTACTCTCTTACGAATAGATTATGTGAAAAGCCATGAAGTGAAATGCGAAATCTCCCTGGAGTGTTTACTGAAAATGTGTCTTTTTTTTTATCATGTTATATTATAGTCGTTCTTTTCCTCTATAAACTACCTACCGGTGTGTCAGCCTCCCGCAGGAAACGTGATTGAGAAGTTAAGTATAAATTGTATTAGGAAATTTTTGAAGTGAATCTTGGAGTGTTAGCCGGAATGCTCTTCTCTGTGCCGTATTGTACAGTAATTCTTTTCATTTATAAGCCACCGTAGTAAAGAGTCTTCTTCAGAAAATATCAACAGACATCAATAGATAAGAAAATCCTTGAAATTAATCCATGAATATTGACAAAATCATATCGCAAATGTCATGTTATACGGCCATTCGCTTCCATCAAGTAAGTAAACTCTTGCTAATAGTTTATATTTAGAAAACGTACTTGAAGTGAAATGATTGGCGTTTTCTTTTCAGTGTCATGTAGTTTTCTCTTCCATTTATAAGCTGCACATAGACGAATAACTTGGAGTGTACATTTCTTTATGCTATTTCTATATTCAACACTCCAGTTTGATATTGATAATGCCTGTTATGTTGTGTTATAAGTGACTTCATTAAGCGAGAGTCCATTTCTATATATATGACATCGTTAGTATAGAATTAAGAAGCAGAGTCTGATGATATCTTTTCATACTATAATTTGTTACTAAAACTCATCTACGTGCGTGGTCTTGAGAGAGAGAGAGAGAGAGAGAGAGAGAGAGAGAGAGTTTAAGAAGGTACTCTTGCGCTAATCGTATATTTGAAGGCTTTTTGGCGAGTAAATTACAGCTGTGAGGACGAAGTTTGGGCGGAGATGGGAGGTCGGGGAGGCTGTGAGACGCGAAGGGAAGCGCCAGCAAGAAAGACACAGGGCTCGTATTTTGAAGCGTTTTTTCCCTTATCAGGACTATTGTCAAACGCCACAGAGTTTATTTATTATTTGGATTTCCATGGATATTTTTTCCCTATTAACGCTGCAGAGTTCTTGATAAAGCGTCACTGGCATCATAAAATCACCTCTGAAAACACTAATAGCTTTTACTGAAACTTACTAAAAGTGATGTGGGTGAATTAGAATATCTGGGAAAAAAAAAGGAAAATGTTATGGGGAACCATCTATTGCCAATGTCACGAGTTTTTAGCCCTTTCAGCAACGTTATTCCTTTTTAATTACAGAGTTTAAATTGTATTCAGGAGCTTTAATGCAACGCAAATAAAGAGCTGAAAGCCGAGAACCCAAAGCAAACACAGATAAACAAGTGGACAAATATACACACTGGCCCGCACAGAGAGATACCCACCACACACACACACACACACACACACACACACACACACACACACACACACACACACACACACACACACACACACACACACACACACACACACAGGTCGCTCCCCTCTTCTCCATAAAGGCGATTATAGCCCTTCATTTGTAATACTTCTTTTCCCCTCTTTTTTCCTATACTTCTGTGTGTGTGTGTGTGTGTGTGTGTGTGTGTGTGTGTGTGTGTGTGTGTGTCTCCTGTGAACCCTCATAACCTACACAAGCCACAAATTCACACATGGCTTCTTCATATTCCTTCCATAAGTCTCTCTCTCTCTCTCTCTCTCTCTCTCTCTCTCTCTCTCTCTCTCTCTCTCTCTCTCTCTCTCTCTCTCTCTCTCTCTCTCTCTCTCTCTCTCTCTCTCTCTCTCTCTCTCTCTCTCTCTCTCTCTCTCTCTCTCTCTCTCTCTCTCTCTCTCTCTCTCGTTCCCTCCGCATAGTAAAAATGAAATCCATAAAGAGCAGAAAGTTCTCTCGTTAAGAAGCTTCACCTTTTCGCTGACTCCCAGACCCGCAGCGGCCTCAGAGTTGGAATTACTTGAGTCCTACTTCTCTCTGTCTCGTCCCCGTCGTTGTCTTGCGCCGATAACATTATTCTGGGATCATATTACACTCGCCTGCAGTTCCATTCACCGAAGTTTTCAAGATTCCTTATTTTTCCTTTCTTTTTTAGGACTTTCGTGTAGTGTGAAAGCTATGTATAGTTATTCTTGCCTTTGTGGAATATCTAAAGTTAAGGTTCTAAGTTTTGGAGTAGAAGATAGATAGATCATTAATAGGTTTATATATATATATATATATATATTTTTAGAGTACGTGGGTAATATGAACGTTTCTCTTTTTTCATCTTTTCTTGTCTGTTCAAGAAGCAGAGTTTGTGAAAGTTGTGATTCTGTAACGGTGACTTTCCCGCTATAAACCGCGTCAACGTGTTATGATTACTATTATTCTGAAAAAAAGATGACTGTTTGCTCTTACTCATCTCTCAGTCTGTGTGTGTGTGTATGTGTGTGTGTGTGCGTTGGTGAATGCTTCCGTATATACTCAGTCTCTACTATTTAACGCACACTACCCGTCCCTATCGGTACCTCTCCCAGTCGAGTGGTCCTCATCCCTTAGTATAGGTGTACCAGAAGCTTAGGGGCGTGCTAGGGAAGTCTTTGGGGTACACGACTCATCTCAAGATCCTGGTCGCGTCTTTGCAAGTTAGTGCAGAACATTCTTGTATACTGTAAAGCTCCGTGGACTGATTTAGTCATCGTCACCAGGGTACTTTTTTTTCATTTATGCATGTACGTGTGGCTACGACTATTTATGCATGAACTAAGGGAAAATTCTTAGGAAAAAGTCCTTAGTCTTTATTTTTTCTCTCTCTCCTATTCTGGGCGAGGAAAGAAGAGCGTCATTAAGCCCTATAGTACCATGACGCATTCCATATTCATTCTGCTTACTATTTGATGATTTTATACAGCTTCAGAACCTTATGTAGGGGATTAGAATAGTGGAGACTGGCCATTAATCTTCTGACCTCCATTGACACTTCCCAATATCAATAAAATCGTCTAATTGTACCGAAAACTCATGGTAAAAATGCGTCTAAGTACTGAAGGGGTTATAGGAACAAAATTCTCTAGTAAGCAAAAATGTTTAGAAATACTGTATTCTTTCTTCTAAATAAATGTCGCTGTTTCTTCGTGGCGCAGTAACCGTCTGAAGTTTTGGAGTTTTCTTTTTCTTTTCTTTTCTTTTCCTTTTTATTCCATCGATAATAATTTGTAAGTTTTCTCTTCGTTCCAGTAATTATGGTTCTCTCTTCTTTCCTTTCTTCTTCTCTCTTGTCCCTTAATCTACTTTCCTTTTCTCCTTTTATTTTCTCTCCTTTCCTCTCCTCTCCTCTCCTCTCCTCTCCTCTCCTCCCCTCTCCTCTCCTCTCCTTCTCCTTTCCTTTCTTTTCCTTTCCTTTCCTTTCCTTTCCTTTCCTTTTCTTCCTCCTCCTTTCCTCCCTCCCTCCCGTCTTTCCCTCCCTCCTCCCTCCTCCCTCCTCCTCTCCTCTCCTCTCCTCTCCTCTCCTCTCCTCTCCTCTCTCTCCTCTCCTCTCCTCTCCTCTCCTCTCCTCTCCTCTCCTCTCCTCTCCCCTCCTCTCCTCTCGTCTCTCCTCCTATGCTGTGTATTCCCATGTACTGTTCAGTATTTTTGCTGTACTCTAATCTCGCCTCTTCTCTTTTACTCTCTCTCTCTCCTGCTATATTCTATTCTACTTCTCTTCTTCAATCTACTCTACTCTCTACTCACGCATATTACAACATAGGAACATTTACTTCTAGATCACCTCCCTTTTACTCGTATATTACTCTTCCTTACTCTATTACGTTCCTGTATTGCCTTTAAGTTATGCGTCTAATTACTTTGAGATTCGGTTGCAATGAATTAATTAGTCGGAAAAGCAGCAGGTTTGGTTAGGTTTCTGAGCCGAGCGTAAAGGCAGGCAGACAAATGGTTGGTGAGGTAGGAAGGAAGGAAGGAAGGAAGGAAGGAAGGAAGTGGGTTACGGAAGAATAATGAGACGAGGAGATGCTAAAGTGGCTGTGACGTGCCTGGGAGGAAGCTGTGGCGGGGCTCGGATGGAAGGAAGTGGCGTAGTTGAGTGGTTGTGACGGGACAGAGTGGAGAGGTGACGCAACAGCTGTGTGGTGGTGTGGGAGGTGGGCTGTGAGAGGAGAAGGATGGTGGTGGTGGTGGTGATAGTGGTGGTGGTGGTGGTGGTGGTGTTGATGGTGGTGGTGGTGGTGGTGATGGTGGTGGTGGTGGTGGTTTCATAGGCTTGTGATGAAATTGCTTTAGTTTTTCTTTCATTCTTAAAACTTTTCTTCTCTCCTTTCTTCCTCCTTTTCTTAATTTCTTTCATCTTTTCTTGATTTACTTTTCTTCTTTCGTTGCTCCTGTCTTCCATCTTCCTTCCTTCCTTCCTTCCTTCCTTCCATCTTCTTTCTCTCCTTCCTTTCGTACCTTAAAGCTTCTCTCTCTCTCTCTCTCTCTCTCTCTCTATCTCTCTCTCTCTCCAAATTCCCACGATATTGAGTTTACTACGCTATAAATGACTACTCTCAGACGACAGAACAAAGATAAACAAGTAAATAAAGAGATGGCAAGTGAGATAGAGAGGAAGAAAATAGTTAAGTCTTAGATAATTATATAGACTGGAAGAAATTAATACAAAAAACGTACGTAGATGATATAAAGAAGAGCCTTGGGACGTGTCTACTCTGGATCTCTCTCTCTCTCTCTCCCTCGCGTCCTTGGAAACAAATCTTAAGTTCTGCTGGCGAAGGTCTCGGAATACAATTGTGATTTTAGGCGAGAGGCGCGTGTGTGGCTGACCTTCGCCGCGGGGAAAAAAAAAAAAAGGAGGAGGATGGGGAGGAGGAGGAGGAGGCTGAGGAGAGCAAGGGAGTTGTGGAGGAGGAAGTGGATGAGTAAAAGGTTAAAGAGTAAGAATAAAAAAAAGAGGAAGCGCCAGAGGAGTAGTAGGAGGAGCAAGAAATGGAGGAAAAAGAAGGGTAAAAGGGAGAGATAAAATTACTGAGGCTTATAAAGAAAGGACAAACACCCACACACTTTAGGTCTTGGGATGGCTGTTTGGTCACTATTTTAATTGGCAACACGGTAAAGAAACAGGACATTACAGCTGAATACGGGAGAACGAGAGGAGAAGGATAGAGAATAAGAAACGAGGAATAAAAGATGAGGAGACAGAAGAAAAGCAGAAACAGGAAGGAAAGAAGAAGAGATAGATAAGAAGGTGGAAGAGAAGGAAGATGAACAAGAGGAGAAGAAGTAAAAGATGTTTAAGGAGGCAGAGGAAGAGAAGAAGAGGAAGATTTAGAAGAGAAGGAGCAAACGGAGAAAGAAAAGTGGAAGAGGAAAAAAAGAAGAGGAAAAGAGAAAGAAAAAAGAGGTAAAGGATTAAGAGAGAGAGAGAGAGAGAGAGAGAGAGAGAGAGAGAGAGAGAGAGAGAAATATGGAAAAGGAATAGGAGAAAGCAAGGCAGTAGAAGTAGGGAAGCGGAAGAAAAGACTTACTTCACACAGACGTTGGTGAAGGGTCCTGGGAATGGAACGTAAGGTTTCGAGTGTGGTGACGAGTTGAAAGACTGCAGAAGTACCGAGAGAGATGAGGAAGGGACAAAAAAGAGAGGATTTAGGGCCGCAGGAAGAGAACGCGAAAGAATTTTGTTAGACTTTCGCGAGAGGGACGATTCGAGGCGAAGTTGGGAGAAAGTGTGTTTCTAAAGATTTGTTAGGAGAGAAGGAAAAGATTCTAAAGATGCAATGAGGGAAAGGAAAAAAAAAAATGTAAAGATGAAGGAAAAAGTTGAATTTCAGTGCGAGAGATATTTAGTTTTACCAGAAGAATGTGAAAAGGTTAGCGTTTTGCAGAATAGTTTTATAAAGAGTATGAAATAAGAAAAGAATAATGATAATGGCAAAAACAAACAAACTTGTATGTATAAGAATATAGAAGTGAAGAGTGACTATATAGTTACAAAGAATGATGAAAGAAAAGATACCAGGGAAGTGAAATAGGAATGAAAGAGATATTTTGTATTTATAAAGATAGAAACACAGAAAAAGAAAAATCTTGATACGACCGAGAAAATGGAATGATGGAATTAAATGTAAAAGTTGTATTTCACCATTAGAGAGAGAAAAAAATGTCAGGTTGATTTTATTAACGAGAAAAAAAGGGAAATAGAGAGAATTTGGTACTTTAATATTTAAACGCGAATAAAGATGAAATAGAAAGAGAAAAAGTTATTGTTTAAAGGAGGAAGTCAAGGAAAAAAATTGAAAGAAATGAAAGGAGAGAAGAATGGAAAGGAAGAACGTGACTATATGATAAAATAGAAACATTGCAAAGAAATGAACAGAGGGAGAGAGAGAGAAGAAAAAATAAATCATAATGAAGAATATTTCATAAAGAGAAGAGTAGAAAGGGTGAGAGAAATGAAAGATGAGAAAAATGGATAGGAAGAACATTGATATATGATAAAATAGAAACATTGCAAAGAAATGAACAGAGTGAGGCAAAAAACAAAAAAAAAAATAATGGAGAATAATTCATAAAGAGAAAGTAGAAAAGCTGAGAGAAATGAAAGAAGAAAAAAAATGGATAGGAAGAACATTAGTATATGATGAAATAGAAACTTTGCAAAGAAATGAACAGAGTGAGGCAAAAAAAAAAAAAAAAAACTTAATGGAGAATAATTCATAGAGAGAGAAGAGAAGAAAAAAACAACAACACTACTGAGAGAATAAGAAGACATTATGAAAGAAAATAAAGAACAAATGAGTATGAAAAGAAAATAATGAAAAAAAAACCTACTATTATCAAAGGTAGGAAGACGTCGAAAAAAGCACTCCTTTAATCTCTATACATGTCAAAGGGGGGGCGGGTCATTGTAAAGGCGAAACAAAGAGACATGACACAAAAAAGTTACAGACAGACAGCAAAAGTGAGCGCAGTTCTAAGAGTAGTGTGAGTGAGATGCATTTTATTATTAAAGAGAGTGGAGACATATCAACTCTCTCTCTCTCTCTCTCTCTCTCTCTCTCTCTCTCTCTCTCTCGTTTTTTGAATACATATTTGATGAACACTTGTATGGAATTCCCCCCACGCCCCCTCCTGTATTTTTCCTCCTGTCCTTCATCTTTCTTTTTTTTTCTCTCTCTTCGTTTTCTTTCGTTTAATTCTTTTCCATCATTTTTATTTATGTTGTTTTTATGGCTCAGTTTAATTTTATGGTGTACTTCATGCACGTTGTCTTTTATCTCCTTTTTTTCCTCGTTTGTTTCCTTCTCTCTCTCTCTCTCTCTCTCTCTCTCTCTCTCTCTCTCTCTCTCTCTCTCTCTCTCTCTCTCTCTCTCTCTCTCTCTCTCTCTCTCTCTCTCTCTCTCTCTCTCTCTCTCTCCTTTTCCCATCTTCCTCTATCGCTTCCTTCCTCCTCCTCCTCCTCCTCCTCCTCCTCCTCCTCCTCCTCCTCCTCAGAACAAGATCGACATAACTATCTGAAGTCTGATTGGAAGGAATAAGTTGTGAGCTTACCTCCTTCCTTCTTTCCTTCATCAGTTTCCTTCCTTCATTCCTTCACTGATTTATTTATTTATTTTTCCTCTGTTTTATTTTTTTCCTTTTCAAATATTTTGTGTGATTTTTTCTTTACATTTTTTTTTTTTGGTTGAGTGTATTTGTTTGGTGGGTTTGTTTAGTTTGATCGTGTTCTGGCTTCTTTCTTTCTTTCTTTCATTCGTTTCTTTCGTCATTCTTTTCTGTTCATTCTTTTTTTTTCTCTCGTCATTTTCTATCTTGATTTTATTTTTTCCACTGTATCGGTCTTCCATCTTTTCTTTCGTTATATCTTTCCTTCCTTCCTTCCTTCCTTCCTTTCTTCCTTCCTTTTTTCTCTTTTCCTTCCTTCCTCTTTCCTTCTTTCTTCCTTCCTTTTTTCTCTTTTCCTTCCTTCCTTTTTTCTCTTTACCTTACTTCATTTCTCTTTCTTTCTTTCTTTCTTTCTTTCTTTCTTTCTTTCTTTCTTTTCTTTCTTTCTTTCTTCCCTCCATCCTTCCTTCCTTCCTTCCTTCCTTCCTTCCTTCCTTCCTTCCTTCCTTCTCTTACCAGTTTTTTCTTTTCCTCGCTTCCTTTTGTGTTTCCTTCCTCATATTTTTGAACTCTTCCCTTCTTCCCTCTCTCCCTCCCTCTCTCCCTCTCTATATTCCTTCCTTCATTCCTCCAATTTCTTCCCTCCCTATTTCTCCTTCCCTCCTCTCAGTCTTCCTTGTTATCCTTCAATCCTTCCTTCCTTCACTCCTTCAGAGGACTTGGGCACTTTAGTACATATAGAAAAGACCGTCAAAGGATACCAAACAGAGGAGGACGAAGAGGAGGAGGAGGAGGAGGAGGAGGAGGAGGAGGAGGAGGAGGAGGAGGAGGAGGAGGAGGAGGAGGAGAAGGAGGAGAAGGAGAAGGTGAGTTAATGGTGGTAAGATGGAATGTTAGGAGGAAAGGGAAGTTTAAGTTTGTGCAGAGAGAGAGAGAGAGAGAGAGAGAGAGAGAGAGAGGAGGGGCAGGAAGCTATCAGAGAGTTCAGATGGAGGAATCTTAATTGAAATCTCCTGCAGCGTAAGAGAGAGAGAGAGAGAGAGAGAGAGAGAGAGAGAGAGAGAGAGAGAGAGAGAGAGAGAGAGAGAGAACCCAAAGAAAAATTCAGTTATGGAGAAAAGATGAAATAAAAAGATGAAGAAAAGATCGCCTCACTTTCTCCTTTCTTCTCCTCCTCCTCCTCCTCCTCCTCCTCCTCCTCCTCCTCCTCCTCCATATCTTCCATCAGTGACTAAGGCTTCCTTCACCACCCCCTTCCCTCCTTCCCACCTTCCCTCACTTCTCTCCTCATCTCTCCACGTAATGTATCTCCCGAGGCGAACATTCCTACAGGATTTCAGAGTAGGTTTCGAAAAGATTCTCTCTCTCTCTCTCTCTCTCTCTCTCTCTCTCTCTCTCTCTCTCTCTCTCTCTTTTCCCCCTTTGGCTAGGCAGAGGCAGGGCGGGAGGCCTCAAGCTGGTGCTGTCGAGACCAGAATGGATTCCTCGTTTTCTATTTCATCCTTGACATGAGATACAGAAAATGGGATCACGAAGTCGAGGTCGGTATTTTTTTCCCTGTTTTTTTTCATATACGTTACATTGTCTAGTTTTTCCATCAGCGTATTAGTTTTTGTTAAAGTATTTTTTACGTTTCGGTTGATTGTTTCAGCAATGTGTGTCATTAAAGTGTTTTTACTACTGCTACTGTTGTTGCTGCTGCTACGGTTGCTATTATTACTACTGCTATTGCTATTGCTACTGCTACTGCTACTGCTACTGCTACTGCTACTACTACTACTACTACTACTACTACTACTACTACTACTACTACTACTACTACTACTACTACTACTACTACTTTTAGCAATAATGATAAAAGAACAGGAAGAATAGGATAAGAAGAAAAAGAAGAGGAAAACAACAACAATCATATCAACAACAACAACAACAGCAACAATAACAACAAAACAACAAAAGAAGAAAGAGAAGAACAAGAACTAGAAGAGAACAAAAAAAATGGAGGAGGAGGAGGAGGAGGAAAATGAGGGGGGGGGGAGGAGCAGGGAAAAAGCTGTTCTCAATCCTTCGGCGGCGTTTAGTTCCTATCCCAAAAGTTAGACATCTGGCGTGTAGCTACAGGTGGCATGTTTGTGGCGTCTGGCTGCGTGGCGGGACAGCAGACTGACACCTTCACTTTTGTAATAAATAAATAGAAGAAGTAGGGATTTAATTAATCAATGGATTTTATGTTAGTTGTGTTTCCAGATTAATTATTTGCAGGAATTTCAGTTTGTGACTTTTATGAAGTAAATAATCAGTAAAATAAGGAAAAAAGCAGAGATTGAATGTTGGTAACTGCTTGGTATTTGTAATCTAAATTCATTGATAAATTGGTGTAATGGTCATTCGTGATGGTTGACTTGGTAAGTTGTCTAGGGGCCTCTTGAAATCCATATTAAGATGGAAAAACAAGACTTGGTTCACATCCTTATCCAAAGTTACACAAAAAGTCTTTACGGATGTCAAGGTAGTTAAGTCTTCCAAAGGGCACATAACAGACACAGCAGTGTGCTTAACATGAGTAACTGGCTACAGTTCAGTAAACATGTAAGTGAACCGACATGGAATAAGATTTTGGGGCCACAATATAATGAACTGGTTTTAACAGTATGGAAGTTAAGGAAATAAAGCTAAAAACAGTTGCAAATTATAGATAACTAGCCAGGCAAAGACAGATGCTAAGATTTTTATTACATATGTGCATGTTATAGGCATCTGATGGAAAGGTAGTTATTTCTGGGGAATAGATGAGTAAAATTATAACCGATTTTTTTCTTACATTTTCCAGATTGGAAATCATGTAAGAAGTGCAAAATAGTGAACAGATTTTCAGAGCAGAAGATAATGGCAAGTTGATAGATATTTACAGTGATGGAATTAGGTAGCTTTAGATACACAGGGACTGCCTCGTATAGGCCTGGCGTCCTCTTGCAGCTTCCCTCTTTTCTTATGTTCTTATGTTCTTATAATTAAGGAGATATTGGAACAGGAGATAGATTAAAAAAAGTTGAAGACATAGATTGTTAGTAAATCGCTAACTGTTATCTTTACGATTTTACAAAAGTAGATGACAGAGAAGTCTTCTCATTGGGATTTCATTCAGTTTAGGAGTGAATTGATAGCAGAAGAGAAGAGGTGGAGACAGACAGGCCAATAAAACATAAATCAATAGTTATGGAACAAAGCAGTTAAACATTTTGGAGAGACAAAGGCAGTGGCAATACTTGAAGTGAGAATATTACATTACATCGCCACTGAAAAGGCTGGCGTGCGCCTTTCAAATGACATGAAAATTAAGGAAATTTCGTCACCATTTCACATTGAGGTGGAAAAGTATGTAGTGCATCTCACAAAAGCATACGATAATTGTAAAAAAATAAATAAATAAAAGTGTTGAAGTTTGTCGGACTTATACTTCTGGATTTATTGTCACACGTATGATGTACATGTATTTTATTAATTAAGTAATCAAGAGATAGATAGATAAATAAATAAATAGATAAACAATTTCAATATGACGATGCGATTTTCCACGATATGATTTTCCACGATACAATTTTCCACGATACAATTTTCCACGATGCGATTTTTCACGTTACGATTTTCCACGATACGATTCTCCACGATGCGATTTTCCACAATGCGATTTTCCACAATGCGATTTTCCACAATGCGATTTTCCACAATGCGATTTTCCACGATACGATTTTTTATGATGCGATTTTCCACGATACGATTTTCCACGATACGATTTTCCATGATACGATTTTCCACGATGCGATTTTCCACGATGCGATTTTTTACGATGCGATTTTCCACGATAAGATTTTCCAAGATACGATTTTCCACGATACGATTTTCCACGATACGATTTTTCAAGATACGATTTTCCACAATGCGATATTCCACGATAATTATGCGATTCTACGGTACGATTCCACGATACGATTTCCCACTATACGATTTTTCACGATACGATTTTCCACGATACGATTTTCCACGATAACGGTACGATTCCACGAAGCGATCCCACGATAACGAAGTGGTCGATTACGATAACGAAACGATGTAAAGTGTACTTACCTGGGTTGGCACTGGGCCGAACCCTTCCTCCCCAAGGGCCCATCCCAGTCCCGAGGGTGTGGGAGTAGTGACGCGGCAACCTTGCCGCTCCTCACACGGGTCGCCATGAGCAATGACCTGCCACACACCACGCCCCAGCCACTGTCATGAAGTGAGTCCTCTCACCGATAAAGGACCCCCCACTTACTGCTAGTGTCCGGTGCATGGCGCACAGCGTGCCCTCATTCATGGCGAGTTGTTCATCCCAGGGAGCCGTACACACCCTCCATACTTACCTGGCACAGGAGACATCGTGATCATGAAGGCGGTTCTCCCAGGGTGAGGCCTGCCATTGCACTCCAGCGGAGCTGACCCTTGCGATCAACCCAAATGTGGTTAACTCGAGTGCAAATGTGGTTAACCAGACTGTATGGAAGGAGTCCTTATCACCCCTTTAGGACTTCCACCCACCCCCCACTCTGCAGGCAACATCTGGTGAACAGCAGAAATTGATGACGACCCCTTGCCTAGTGTGAGGCGCTGCAAGTGGATGATTATTACTGAAGCTTGAGCCCGCAAAGGAAAAAAAAGGACCTGCTGCCAGTTCCCTGCCTTGGGCCCCAGGCCGGACCCGACAGCCACCTTCTCCCACAGTACGGGGCCCAAGGCCGTCACGGCTCTCGACAAATTTTGGCCGAGAATTTTCATTTTTCATTTTAGATTTTGATCCGAATCGAAAATCATCGATTGCAAGTGAAAAAACGAGGGTGTTTGAAAAATGTGGAAAAATCATCTGATCAGTGAAACAAGACAGGCAGCTTTGCATCGCTGAGTATTAGGAGTGTATGTCTTGCACGTTTGTTGCCCGTGAATATCGCTATGCACATGTTCCTAGATGCCTGGATAGAGCCAGTAATGCAATGGCAGCTGCCTCCTTCATGGAGAACTGTAGAAGATTAGATGAATTTCTGGATAGGGAGGATGAGTGGACGTTGTTATATTATGTCATATACAAGAACTACCACTTGTTTACCTGCCTTTTATGCTCAAATGTTCTTTTAAAATAAAACTGAATTTCTTTATATTATTAATCATGAAGCTGCGTTAATGTGAGTGCTTCACATATGTGTGAGTGCTCCACATATTTGCAATAGAAACTGGATGAAGGGGCTAAGATGAAAAGCAGTAAAGATATGAAGTGTTGAAGGGTTGATGAGTGGATAAGTGAATGAGGAGAGGGAGTAGGAGCTGTTCCGCCAGTATAGATTATTTTAAGCCATTGCCTAACGAAGCAAAGAAAGTGTCATGGCACGGCATGCATTAAGATTCCTTGGACTAACGATTCAGCACCTCTCAAGAAAATATAGCGCGCGTGGAAAAGAGGTATCTTAATAGAATATTTAAACTATGGTAAAAATTTCACCATGCTTTAAATAAATGAAAATAACCATCAGATGTGTAGCCATTCGTAAATTCATATCGAGGACAACCTAGATGATATTTTTTCTTTCTTTAATGTAAGAAGGGAAAGTTGGTCGAGGAGAACAAAAACGATCAAACAAGGTTCACGGAGATCCCAATTCCCGAATAGGGTCAAGGGAGTTAGCCAAAAGAATGGGATAATGTCTTGAAACCTACCTCTTAAATTTATTCAAATCATAGATAGATGATAATACTGAGGCAGGAAGGGAGTTCCAGAGTTCACCAGAGAAAAGGATGAATGACTGAGAGTACTGGTTAAATCGCATTAGAAAGTTGGACAGAATAGGGGTTAGAGAAAAAAGAAAGTCTTATGGAGCAGGCCTCGGGAGGAGGGAAGGCACGCAATTAGCAACATCAGAAGAGCAGTTGACATGAAAATAGCGGTAGAGGTTAACAAGAGATGCAACTTTGCAAGGGTGAGAAAGAGGGTGAAGACGGTCAGGTAGAGGAAAGGAGTTGATGAAACGAAAAGCTTTTGATTCCACCCTATTTAGATAAAACAGATCAAGGATGAATAAAATCAGCAGCAAGAAATGTTGCTTGGGCCACTGTCGTCACCAGTGCGTGAGGAAAATCTTTGAGATGTCAGTCACTCCAGACAGAAGCTAATGTATCGGATGTTCAAGACAAACATAATTGAAACTAAAAGAATTATTTACTTGTTCTTTCATCTGTGTAAGGGTCAGGGCGTAAAGCTGACCAGCGGTGAGCCTGTGCCCCTGCAGCATCTGACGCTCCAGAAATCCCTTGATCAGATGGACGACGCTGTCCCTCACTGCTCTGCCTCCTCCACTGGTTTTAAAAATTTTACGCCTTCCCTGCTGCTCCCTCCGGCTGTCCCTGTATTCCACTTTTCTATTTACTTTTCAAAAAATACTGATTTCGTTTTATTTTCCGTTATGATGGATTGTTTTCATCATACTGATAGGGTGAGCTGTATGAAGAGTTTTTTTCTTTTTAATTGTGGTTTATTAAAGAAGATAAACATGATATCTTTGAATTCGTATTGTTGTAATATTGTCAGAAAATATTTTGTGCCTGTCATTTGTTGCTTCTGTTCTCTTACTTGATGCACACATTTGCTCTTCAGCTACACCAACTATCATTTATTTAATTGTTTATTCTTCGAAACAATTTACTGGGTAACTGGAACATTCTGCCTGATTCTGTTTTCCTCTGCTACGCGACTTAAAGAGTTTACAAAACTTCTTGCAATATAAAAGTTTTTGAAAACAGGAGTTAAACTTTTTTTGCACATTTCTTGGAAAACACAACGATGTTTTATCCGTTATCTTATTTTTTCTTTCTTTGGTCAGCCAACCTAAATCTAATTCCAGTCTTAAAGAAAAGTCAGCTAGCCGTGCAGCCCAACTCCTGCAGGCTTGTGTGGACATTCTCGTGAAGGCCACAAACGGATCCAGGTGAAATTGAACCCGGCCACACACCTTTGACACTAGGCGATGCTTCAAGCCACACCTCTTACATTCCCGTCACTGTACTACCTTTCCCGCCTTTGTGTGTAGGGTGTGGGCGACGCTGTGGCCAGTGTGGCAGAGGAAAGTTTTTGCTTCGAGATTAATGCAATGAAAAATTTATTTGGTAAGATTCTCATAAAAAAAATTATATGTTTGTAAAAAAATAAAGCATATATGTTAATTAGAGCAATACCTTATAAAATTGTGGTTTATGAAGGGAGGGAGAAGAGAAGGAAGGCTGCGGCTGTTTAAGATCTGCAGGTGTTACTGCTGTGGTTTTCCTAATGACTGGAATTTCATTTTGAGGGTGAGAAGTTTTCTCAGCAGTGGTCTGGGAGGCGGTGGCGCTGCTCGGGATTGGCAATTTTATGCTTGATTTTGTGGCGAAGCAGAAAGTTATTACGTGTGTGTGTGTGTGTGTGTGTGTGTGTGTGTGTGTGTGTGTGTGTGTGTGTGTGTGTGTGTGTGTGTGTGTGTGTGTGTGTGTGTGTGTGTGTGTGTGCGCGCGCGCGTTCGTGCGTGCGTGCGTCCGTCCGTGCGTGCGTGGGTGTGTAGCTGTGTTGTATACTGTAAATGATGTATGACTTCACTGTTCTCATTAAAGGTCAGTCGCGACTCACTGAATACAACAATATCTTTCACTACAAGCCAGCTCCATGTCACTCGTCGCATTATTTTTTATTTATCGTTCATAATTTTCCGACTGAAATTTATTTATAAAAAGCAGTTATAGTGTGCAAGGAAAGGCATTATTCTGTATGCTTACATGTCCGTGTTTTATTATTATTACATTCATTTATTCTTTTCCTCATAATTTTCCTCATGGCATAACATTAGTCATAAAAAATAGTGAGTCGCAGTTAAAAAGGAAACGCATTATGTTCTTATTCTTGCAATTTTTTTCACATTTTCTTCTTTCTTTGTTTAAATGGCCTGCAGTCAGGGATGAGCACCTGCTGCCTGGGCCAGACGCAGCGTGAGCCTCGCTGAGTGCCATTGAGTCCACGCCCCCCTTCCGCCGCGGCTCGCTTATAATAGCCACAAAACATTCGAGAAACTTCACCGGAGTTCTCCTTTGTAAAGATTTTTTCGGGTCTGTATAAGGAAATATATTAAGATGCTTGACAACTTTTGTATATCATTAAGGAAGAAGTTTAATGGTGTCTCGTGGGGAAATAAATATATGTTGTTTCAATGAAATATTTGGATATTCACACACACCTTCCATTGTTTCTTAATAAGAGAAAAGAAAACAAACTATATCCACGGATTAGTATAGTATTATCAGCCTTCTGTAAATAAGCGAATATGAAAGTGATGAATTATAAAATGGTGAATGAAAAAAGATAAATGATAAAATGATGTGAAACGAATGTGTAACTATTTCTGATCATTTTGAGTTTTTAGTTAGTGTTGAGAATTGTTTAGCGTCGGATATCAAGTACTGAGTGATGCTACATCTTCAGAGCTCTTATGAATACATTACTGATTACTCGATTAAAAGGTAAAAATAAATTCCTGTTTTATCCATAGTGAAATTAATTAGAATACCTTCTGTGATATCTATGGCAAATAACGAATGAAGGGAAGAGGAGGCGTGACGGAAGAAGGAAGGGTAAAAAGGAAGGAAAGCAGAAAAGGAGCACAAGAAGTTTGTGACGCGGAGTGACAAGAACTGTTTATTGTGTCACTCTGCGGCTCACACACGCCATTCGCCAGACTGTTAATGAATAATGAAGTAACATTGTAAAAGATCATCGTAATGCTAATCATCAGTGGAAAAGCAAACAGTCTTGTTTTGGAATCATTCGTGGTTTTACAGTGGCAGCGTTTAGTGACGCATGATAGCATCTCGAGGACATCTCATCGCGGAAGTGTGAAGGAGGTAAGTGGCAATGAGTCACTGGTTTGCCCACTTAAGTTCGTGGCGGCAAAGCTCCCTCCTTCCTCAGAAACACCAGCGATTATGTTCTTTATTGAACACATTCATTCAAATGCAAATTCAATACAAAGTCTTAGCTAAGGAAAGCCGGGTGGTTTGGCTTGATACAGGTACAATTAGTAATCATCGAATGTTGCAGAGGTCATGTGATATCGTATGATGGAGTTCCAAATGAATGACTAGGTGGTGGATGTGATGGCCAGCTGGAGGGAGCTTCAGCGGTGGGGAGTGTCAGGTGCATATAAATTTTCAGAGGTGAAGCAGTTGTGGGAGTATCACTCAGCCGTGACGGTGGCGTGTCTCGGAGGGGGATACAAAAGGCTCATTGATGTTTAAGATTTTTTTTTTTTATTTCCTGGTCTATAGCGCCTGTAGGTAACTTGAACAGTATTGGAAGCGCTGTTAAGCTTCCACACATTAATGGCGCAGGACTTAAAGTTATATTAATCAGTCTATAGAACTATGAAACTACCGTTAAAAACCCGTGTGATTGAAACAAGTCTTTTAATAATATAGGTTATTTTACCACAGTTTTCAAAGTTCACAGATATGAGGAGCTTGGTTCATATGAGTGTCTTTGCTATATATAAAGTAGAAATCATATTAATTTGTCAATAGAAATATCAAATTACTCTAAAAAAACGTGTGCAACAAAAAAAATATATATAGGTTATATGTACACAATTTTCAAAATTCACAGATTTCAGCAGCTTGGTTCGTATGAGTGTTTTTGCTATATATAAAGTAAAAGTTATAGTAATCAGTCTATAGAACTATGAAGCTACCCTTTAAAACCCGTGTGATTGAAACAAGAGTCTTTTAAAAATATGTTATTTTATCACAATTTCAAAGTTCACAGATATGCTTATATTGGTTCGTAAGAGTGTTTTTGCTATTTTTAAAGTAGAAATAATATTAATTTGTCTATAGAACTATCATATTACTCTAAAAAACCTGTGTAACTAAAAGAAAAATCTTTCAAAAATATAGGTTATTTTACCACAATTTTCAAAGTTCACAGATATGTGGAGCTTGGTTCCTGTGAGTGTTTTTTTCTGTATGTAAAGTCGAAATCATATTAATTTGTCTATAAAACTATCAAATTACTCTAAAAAAAACTGTGCAACTAAAACAAAAATATTTGAAAAATATAGGTTATATGTACACAATTTTCAAAATTCACAGATTTGAGCAGCTTGGTTTGTATGAGTGTTTTTGCTATATATAAGCTAAAATGTATATTAATCAGTCTATAAAACTATGAAACTACCTTTAAAAACCCGTGTGATTGAAACAAGTGTCTATTAAAAATATAGGTTATTTTACCACAATTTTCAAAGTTCACAGATATGTGGAGCTTGGTTCGTATGAGTGTCTTTGCTATATATATAAAGTAGAAATCATATTAATTTGTCTATTTAAGTATCAAATTACTCTAAAAAACCTGTGGAACTAAAAAAAAAACTCTTAAAAAATATAGGTTATATGTACACAATTTTCAAAATTCACAGATTTCAGCACCTTGGTTCGTATGATTGTTTTTGTTATATATAAAGTAAAAGGTATATTAATCAGTCTATAGAACTATGAAACTACCCTTTAAAATCCGTGTGATTGAAACAAGTGTCTTTTAAAAATATAGGTTATTTTACCACAATTTTCATAGTTCACAGATATGTGGAGCTTGGTTCCTATGAGTGTTTTTTTCCGTATGTAAAGTCGAAATCATATTAATTTGTTTATAGAACTATCAAATTACTCTAGAAAAACGTGTGCAACTAAAACAAAAATCTTTAGAATATATAGGTTACATGTACACAATTTTTTAATTTCATAGATTTGAGCAGCTTGGTTCGTATGAGTGTTTTTGCTATATATAAAGTAAAAGTTATATTAATCAGTCTATAGAACTATGAAACTACCGTTAAAAACCCGTGTAATTGAAACAAGTGTCTTTTAAATATATAGGTTATTTTACCACAATTTTCATAGTTCACAGATATGTGGAACTTGGTTCGTATGAGTGTCTTTGCTATATATAAAGTAAAAATCATATTAATTTGTTTATAGAACTATCAAATTACTATAAAAAAAACTGTGCAACTAAAACAAAAATCTTTAAAATATATAGGTTATATGTGCACAATTTTTAAAATGGACAGATATGAGCAGCTTGGTTCGTATGAGTGTTTTTGCTATATACTGTATATATATATATATATATATATATATATATATATATATATATATATATATATATATATATATATATATATATATATATATATATATATATATATATATATATATATATATATATATATATATATATATATATATATATATATATATATATATATATATCCTATAGAAAGATGGATGTTTATTTTCAATTTTTTGGAGAGTAATTTACCGGTAACCAATAAGTAATTTACAATTACATATAAGTGCGTGCGTGTGTGTGTCTGTGTGTGTGTGTGTGTGTGTGTGTGTGTGTGTGTGTGTGTGTGTGTGTGTGTGTGTGTGTGTGTGTGTGTGTGAAAAGCGAGATTGACCTGACTGACCTCAGCCCTGAATTCAATCGACCCTTTAGGGACCAAGTTGAGGAGGACGGTGCAGGAGGAGGAGGAGGAGGAGGAGGAGGTGGAGGGAAAGGAGGAAGAGATAGAGGAATAAATAGTGATATAAAGGAAAGCTAAACAGCAACATACCTGGCTGCTTGGTAACTACATCTAGCTACCCACAGAGAATCGAGGCCGGATAGTACAGGAGGAGGGGGAGAAGGAGGGGGATAGTACAGGAGGAGGGGGAGAAGGAGGGGGGTGATAGGTGGAAAGTAAAGAATAAGAAATAATAATGAGAGAGAGAGAGAGAGAGAGAGAGAGAGAGAGAGAGAGAGAGAGAGAGAGAGAGAGAGGCGCGTGATTTTTTAACTCGTCTTGACTCGCCTCATACGCACGATGGGACTCTTTCTTTTTATCATTATACACAACAGTGATTGTAGAATTTTGGTAACATTGCTAAAATTAAGTAAAACAAAATATAGAATAAGATAATTTGAACCCATTTCAATCTTGACAAGGCATAGTCAGAAAGGATTAATGCAGGTTGAGTGGCCCACAGCTGCTATAATTAACACCACGTTGTCACATAGCACCTTAGACTTCATAGTCCTCACGGGACATGACCAGACCTTCCATCTCTCCCTGGTGAATCCAAGCCTGTGGGCGGCGCCAGATATCGTTTATCATATATTTACAATAACGTTCATGGTCTACTTAGAATAGTTTGGCCGGACGGCTGGCTGAGGTGCGAAATGGCCAGTATCTGCGGTATGTAGAATTTAAAGGATGACCTGCAGCCGATCGTGAATACACGAGATTCGAATCTGTCTTAATTAAGGGCAATTTGTTTACAAGAGAGAGAGAGAGAGAGAGAGAGAGAGAGAGAGAGAGAGAGAGAGACGGGAGTCAGATGATGTGAATTCATGTTGTATGAGCGTGAAAAATTCCACAGCCCAAAGCCTTGTTCAACTGTCACTTGGTTCAGACGTAGAAGTGAAGTTTGGGGTAAATTTTGCACTTATTACGTCTCAATCTCTCTCTCTCTCTCTCTCTCTCTCTCTCTCTCTCTCTCTCTCTCTCTCTCTCTCTCTCTCTCTCCTTATCCCTTTTCCTCCTCATTATCATCTTCCTTCTGTCATATTTTACCGTCTCCTCTTCCCTTTATTTATTTATTTTATATAGGTAGAGAAATGGTCAATTATTCGTTTACTTTGCCTTCTATTTTTCATGTTTATACAAGTTAAATCGGCCATCATAATATGAGACATACTTATACTATAGTGGAAACACACACAACACACCCCCCCCCCCACACACCCACACACACATCTTCCTTTCTCCTTAAAGTTCCTCCCCACCATTTGTCACGTGTGTGTGTGTGTGTGTGTGTGTGTGTGTGTGTGTGTGTGTGTGTGTGTGTGTGTGTGTGAGAGAGAGAGAGGGAGAAAGAGAGAGAGAGAGAGAGAGAGAGAGAGAGAGAGAGAGAGAGAGAGAGAGAGAGAGAGAGAGAGAGAGAGAAGAGAGAGAGAGAGTGTTCATATTTTCCTTTCCGTTTTATTTGTTTTTTCTTCTTCGTTGCATCTTTTTTTCTCCATTCACGTAGCAATTATAGAATTCCCTATATGCTTTCACTTCCTCATCCTCCTCCTTCTCCATTTAATTCCTTTTCAGTATTGAAGTGTTACTATTGAAAGTAATGAAATTTTATGATATAGTAGAATTTACATGTGAAAAAAAATCGTTGGTTGTGTTGGCGGTGATGGTGGTGGACCCAGTGACAGGGCATTAATAAAATGTTTCACACCTTGAAGCCTTCTGCCCAAATAATAATAATAATAATGATAATGATAATAATGATAACAACAATAATAATAATAATAATAATAGTAATAATATCATTTTTATTATTATTATTATTATTATTATTATTATTATTATTATTATTATTATTACTATCATTATTAATATTATTATTATTATTATTATTATTATTATTATTATTATTATTATTATTATTATTATTATTATTATTATTATTATTATCATCATCATCATCATCATCATCATCATCATTATTATTATTATTATTATTATTATTGTTATTATTATTATTATCATTATTATAATGATCACTATTGTTATTACTATTACTACTACTACTAACATTATTATTACTATTATTGTTGTTATTATTATTATTTTTTTCTTTTTATTATTATCTTTTCTATTATCATTATCATTACTGTTATCATCATTATCGTCATTGCTATTATCAATATTAAATTCTCTCTCTCACACACACACACGTCTTTGGATATGTAAGTACACTGACTCACTGAGCGAAAATTAACAAAGGTACTCAGTCAGTTTGGGGACCAATTGTCTTCAGTCTCAATTGGTTTGGGGACCTGTTGTCCTGGATCTCTCTCTCTCTCTCTCTCTCATTAGATAGATGTAGATAACTTTAAACCACTCGACAAATGGCAAAGTATCGAGGCGATACTTAGTGGGGTTTCGAACTTAGGCGTGGATGATGTCTGCACGATCCCACGCTCACCACCTTATCCACTATGCCACCGCCTCCTATAAGTTAAAATAGATGTCAGGATATCTATAGTGGTTGTAAATTTCTCTGGGTAAGTTATTAATTTGGGCTACACTGGTCCCAGACACGCCTGTAATAGATTACAGTCTGAACTTTCCCCATCTCGCCCAAAACCCCACACATGGAAATCCTTTTCTGTTCAAGGTCATAATCAATTCATGAAAGTGGTAGTTTTCTGAATGCATTAAAGATTTATTTGCTTTATTTCGTATAGGATTTTTTCAGTGTTACGAATATGATTGTATGTTCTTATTTCAGGTTTAAAAAAAAATAATCTTTTCATGCTCTTTTTAAAGTGATAAGGCTTGATTTGAAGATTGTGTGTACTTATGGGATGTTTATGTGTACCAAGTGCAGCCAAGTCTTCAATGAAGGAATCTTTTAACTTTGGGCAAGCCATGCTGCAGCACGACAGGGCGCAGTCTGCAGCGGCTGGTCAGCCACCGCTGCTGTGCCGTCACGCTTCCGGTTTTTCCCGGATAAATTGGTGCACAGGAAAATTCTTTTGCCGTCTTTCTCCAAGTGTAACTTGAGGCGGGAAGGGATATGTTGCAGTGGAGCGGGATTGGGGGGTGGCGGTGGCTGGGTGGCCACTGGTTCAAGGCCGCTGGCTGCCTTGTCCGTGACCAGTGTGGCTGGTGTGGCGGGTGGAGGATACAGATGGACTGGATATTCGCTTTAGCATTTGCAGGTGCGAATATTCGCTATGTTTTTCACTATTCATCATTCTAAATTCGAATTCAAATTTTCATTGTTTCTTTCTCCCAAAGAGAATAGAAATAAGTAAGTGAACAGTTTGGAAACTGGCAAACTTTAGAGTTTATGATTTAGATAAGTGTGTTGCTGTAGGTTAATGCTGAAGGAGTCGGATGGAGGAAGACTGAGGAAACGATTCGGCAATTCTGTCCCTCCAGCCTTAGCGGATTCCATGGTCACGGGCATCACAAAGAAAGCTTAGGACTCAAGCGTCCTTGGTCATCGCACACTACCACTGCATTGTGTGCCAAACACGAGGGAGGACAATCGTACATGTCTTTCTTTCTCACCGACCACTATAACCAACATTCTTCCAAGCATTGCCTTGACGTGTAACCAGCACTTCAGCGGTGAAATGTGAATTGGAATGCAGTATTTGCAATAATTATTTACATTGAAATGAAAAAAAGTAGCATTCGCATTCGCTTTCACGAATGCCTAAAATAAATATTCGTTCCGTCTCTAATTGAGGAACATGTGCCTGGCTGGCAGTGCTCCATTTAGCTTGAACTTATAAAAATTAGGCTCCGTTAAAGTACTTTCTAAAATAACAAAGATGTCCTGTAGCCTCAGCTGGATTACGACGACGGTGTTAAGCGAAGCATGGAGCGACGAGGCCTCAAGACACAGCTCTGAGACAGGCGAACCTTGTCATACAAACTTCATTTACGTAAGCAGAATGATGAGTGTTTGAAAGCCACGGAAGGTACGAGAGAAAGGGCCGAAGACAGGTATGAGGGAGCCAACATTGGCGTGGGATGAGGCAGGGATGCGTGCGGGGAACATCCCCTCCCTCCCGCAGCCATCAGCTCGATGCTGCTGTAAACCTTCATATTTGTTCTCCTGTTGCGGCATCTGTGGAATGATAACGGGATCAATGAAAGACATAATGATGAACGTCTATATCAAAGTTTCGAATTTAAGTAACAAAATATATAGCCACAGCCAATCTCTAGATTTTTGGTGACTATTTCTTCCCTCACGCCGAAACATCAAGTTTCTGCAAGCTATACCCAAGCTTGCTGGTGTGAGGAGAGGATTTCAAAATATGATGATTATAATTATGATAAGTAAAATAAAAAGAAGCATAGTAAATGTAACGATGTTTTAAATCATATTCTTATTCTTACCATCATCATAACCTCCAGTATATTTCTTCAATGCTGGTTGCCTACGTGATGAGTTACAACATGCGCATTGGCCTCATCTCACCGTATACCCTAATGCGCAGCTTTGTGTCTTGTACTTTGCATGAATATTTCCACTTTTCCTTCCCTCAATGTATTCACACCCCGCCGCAGCAGCAATGACACTACACCCACGGGAATCCTTTTCACTCTCCCTTACTTATTTCAGGCGCAGCAGGGGTGTGGGTGATGGCGTGTTGCAGGCTCAGGAGGATTCTATTCCCTGAGTAGTAAATGGTATCAAGCATGAGCCGAGTCGTGGGTCTTCCAGGTGTGGTGTGCGTCACGAGTGAAGGAGAAGGCTTGGGGCGTTGGGATGCTACGGGAAGGTTATTATGAAGGATTTTCAAGACAGTAATTCTCCTCTCCTGTACCTCTTCTATCTCTTCCCTATGGTTCCCTCAGGATAAATAAACGTGGCGCTGTCTGTGTTGGGCGTGGATAGAAGCGGCCTGGCGTGGTGGCGTGGTGTTGTAATGGCAAGGCGGAGAGCTGTCACGTCACATCCTTGTTGTTTAACCGGGTGTTGCACTGTAAGCTTCGGATAAAACTCTTTGCTCGTTGGTTTCAAACGTGTCATCATTCCTAATCTCCTAACTGTTCTTGTTGGGAGGATCACCTACTGGCTCTGGTGTTTATTATTACTGTTATTATTTTCATTTTTCTACCAGCCTTACGCCAACATTATCGATTATATATGACACTCATTTTAAGTCACTACTACTACTACTACTACTACTACTACTACTACTACTACTACTACTACTACTACTACTTTTATTTTTTTGGCTGGTGTTGTTGTTGTTGTTGTTGTTGTTGTTGTTGTTGTTGTTGTTGTTGTTGTTGTTGTTGTTGTTGTTGTTGTTGTTGTTGTTGTTGTTGTTGTTGTTGTTGTTGTTGTTGTTGTTGTTGTTGTTGTTGTTGTTGTTGTTGTTGTTGTTGTTGTTGTTGTTGTTGTTGTTGTTGTTGTTGTTGCTGCTGCTGCTGCTGCTGCTGCTGCTGCTGCTGCTGCTGCTGCTGCTGCTGCTGCTAATAGTGTAAAATTGTGTGTGTGTGTGTCTTGTGTGTGTGTGTGTGTGTGTGTGTGTGTGTGTGTGTGTGTGTGTGTGTGTGTGTGTGTGTGTGTGTGTGCTGTGGTCCCTAAGAGTCCCAAAGTCTTGGCTCGACGCTCAATTCTCTGATCCTCTTTCTTCACTCAAGGTAAAACTCCGTCCCGGAAAATGAAAGCCGGCTTAATGTTACGACAAAAAGGAAAATGAAACATTATTGAAATCTCGGGATTGGCAGGAAGCCGTGAAGTTGGTTTTAAGATGGAAGGTTGAAAAGCAGGGAGTAGAGGGGAGAGGAGGCGTGTCTCATAAAGAACTCGTCAGAATGTTACAAGAAAGGGAAGAAAAAGGCTCTGTTATGTCCACTTGGCTCGTTCCCTTTTATCCTGCAGTCAGACCGTGAATGAGAATCTCCATTTTACCTTCATAGTGACCTTCAAAGAGCCTTCCTTGCCCTGCCTTGCCTAGCTCCCCTTCTTGACGAGCGAGAATTAGGGCAAGTAGCGGAGACTGAGAGCTGAGAGGTCGAGCCGGCAACCCTCTACTCTGTCTCTCTTATCATCCCTTCCCCTCCCACTTCAAAGAAGGACACCCTCGCCCTTCACTCCAAACAAGAGATTAGACATGAATATAGGAGAGTTTAAACACAAACAGGGGCGTGATGATTTATTCCTAGCATAGTCTTGGGACAGAGAGTAAAAGCCTTGGTCATATTGAAGAAATCCCTGTGTTTCTCCAGATCTCCCTATACTCTGTCACTCTACCTGGACCGCCGCCTTGCTGACTCGGGAGGAGCTAATTACCAAGTAGTTTAAGTTACGTCCAGCTGCTCCCTGTTGGGCGATAGTTTCACTAATAGAGCAGGGAGTAGCGGCGAACAGGGACACACGAGGCTCATCAGCTGCCCAGTATCACCCTCCTGCTTCCCTTTCTGCTTTGCTTTACCTCTGCCTCGTTCTTTTCTTCCCCCTGCTCTTTTCTGTCTCTCTATCTTTCTTCATTATTTTCAGTTTCTTGTATATATCCTCTTTTTCTTTGTGTAGTTTTTCCTTCTTTTCCTTGTTTTTTTTCGTGTTCTTCCTTTCTTTTCTTTGTGCAATTTTTCCTATCATCTTTACTTTCTTCTTTCCTTCTTTTTCCATTCCTCTTTTTTATCTTTCCTTTTTTCATTCCTTCCTTCCTTTCCTTTCCTTTTCCTTCCTCCTTTTTCTTTTTTCCTTCTTTTTCTCTCCTTTTTCCTTCCTCCTCCCTCCCTGCCTCCCTCCTTTCCTTCCACACATCCACCCGTCAGTCTCGTTCTATCGCTGGTTGAGTCATAGGAACCTTTACTTCCGCATCCCTTCCGCCTGTTTGCCTTTGTTCCTCATCGGTGAAATCGAGGAATCAGGGATGGCGGTGGCTGGAGGGACGGCCTGGGATGCACCGAGAGCTTTGAAGTATCTTGCAGCGTTCCAAATGAAGATGAGTGGGTGGTTGGGGGAGTTTTAGCCGTGGGAGTGTTAGGGGGATGTGTAGTAGAGATGGTGTTGTGTTGTAGAGCTTCTGTGTGTGCGGTGGAAAGTCGCTTGATTGTGATAGTGATGGTCCTTGTAAAGTATAAAACGTGTTCATTAAGAAGAAAGGCAAAGAAAAGTTGATGTTTAAGTTGAAAATAGTTGTTGGAAGATCTGCAGTGACTCTCTGTTTCTTTGAGAAGTTAGTAATTACCTGACGGATACTGGTAACACACACACAGACACGCACACGCACACACACACACACACACACACACACACACACACACACACACACACACACACACACACACACACACACACACACACACACACACACACACACACAGAGAGAGAGAGAGAGAGAGAGAGAGAGAGAGAGAGAGAGAGAGAGAGAGAGAGAGAGAGAGAAAGCGCAGCACTCTCGGCCTTATCTCGCGAAAATAAATTAAAATAGAAAAATATTCTCGAAGCCTTGAAGATTAAAACTGACTTCAGAAAATGTTATAAGTTATCTGAGAAAATAATACTTTATCTTTCCGACCTTTACTTTGAGTTGTTGAAGGCTTGATCTCTTTATCAAATGTAAAATATTTGCTCTTTCCTTTTTAGAGGTTTTATCTTTTGCGTAACGTCTCTTGGCTTGACCTGATCCTTTATCCACCGACAATATAGTGTTAGTGAATGAAACAAAGGCATTAATTAAGGCGATGGATTCTTTCACTTCCGTTCAAATGCAAGTTAATGAAGCGGTACAGCTGGTCCACGCAAAACCACAGAGGTAACACGGCATTCTCTCCTTCATCCCTTCCCTTCCTATCTTTTTTAGCCTTCCTTCTTTCCATCCTTTCTTTGCTTCTTTCCTCTTTTCTTTCCTTCTCATTCTTCCATTCCTTTCCTCTCGTTCTCTTTCTTGCAGTCAGTCCATTCGTCCATCCATTCTGTTCCTTCCACCGATCGAGTCATCAGAGCCTTCACCTTTGCATCTCTTCCGCTTGTTTGTTTTCGTTTCTCATCGCATCAGAGCCCCATGACGGTGTTGGCTGGAGGGAGGCAGTGTGGAGGCAGCAGGAGAGGCACCATCAGAGGCTGCCCCCGCTTCCTCACCTCCTCTGACAGATTCTTCCTTTCTCTCTCTCTCTCTCTCTCTCTCTCTCTCTCTCTCTCTCTCTCTCTCTCTCTCTCTCTCTCTCTCTCTCTCTCTCTCAACACTTTCCCGCGTCTCCCAAGCACACACACGCTTTTCAGAACATATTGTGGATTTTCTGGCTCATTTTGTTTTGTCGTTTCTCCAGAAAATGTAATGGGCGTTGAGAGAGAGAGAGAGAGAGAGAGAGAGAGAGAAATTATTCCACTGAAAAATAATATGCCACACTGATGATGTTTGTGTGTGTGTGTGTGTGTGTGTGTGTGTGTGTGTGTGTGTGTGTGTGTGTGTGTGTGTGTGTAGTAATAACGAAATAGATGTAATTATGTAACTATATACTATTTATTTCCATGGTGCGTATCAGGAGGCTGAAAATACTACAGAAAAGGGGCCTGGAAATTAAAGCTAATATATAATCATGTAAAATCCTGGGAATTAGTTTCAAGCTTTATATATTTTCGTGTGAAGTTGTAACCAGAGTATGAAAAAGAATACTGTCTGTGGAAAGCTGTTTCATACATGACAGTACTGAAGTATGTTATGTGTTTGTGCCGATGTATTAAAACTCACCACCACACCAAAGTAATAGAAAAACAACAAAAAAAAAAAAAACGAGAACACTCCCACACGCACACACACAAAAAAACCCTGAAAATTTGCAAAAAAAAAAAAAAAAAACGGAGAAAAATACTTGAACACTCCCAGAAAACTTGAAAATTTACAGAAACAGCAAAAAAAAAAAAAAATAGAACTCTCCTAAAGACCTAAAAATTTACACAAACGAAGAAAAAAATACGATAAAACTCTTACCTAAAAGAAAAAAAAAACAATGTGCAGAAACGGAGAAAAACATGCGAGGATGCTCCCCAAACACCTGTAAATGTATAGAAAAGGGAAAAAATGCGAGGATGTTTCCGAAAAAGACTGAAAACATACAGAGACGGAGAAAAAGTACGAGAATGGTCTCCCAAAAACTTGAATATCTAGAAACAGAGAGAGAGAAAAAAGACCAGACCTGAAAAACTGAAATTTACAGAAACGGAGAAAAATATACAAGAATGCTCTCCCCAAAAACCTTAAAATTTACAGAAACAAAGAGAAATACAAGAATGCTTTCCTTAAAGAATCTGATCATGTACGGAAACGAGGAGAAATATAAGAGAATGCTCCAAAAAAACTGAAAATTTACAAAACGGAAAAAAAAATACAAGAATGCTCCTCCAAAAAACGAAAACAAAATGAAAGGTGTTCCAAGAATTAGATATAAGTAGAATTAAGTTCCAATTTTGAACTAGCAATATTTCTGTTCAAAGTTATAACTATAATAAGAAAAATATTGACTGTGGAAACCTGCGAGTATTTCATATATAGAAATTATTGTTATTTCGCACATAAAAGTAATGAATTAACGTTACATAATCACATTTAAAAAATTTAAGAAGGGAAAGCTGGCCAAGGATATCATGAAACCGAAAAAAAAGCTCTCTAAGTTGCTACTTCACATGCAGGCCCGAGAGAGATAGCCAAACAAAGGTATAAATGTGTTGAAACCTTCCTCTTAAATGAAGTCAAGTCATCATCACCCCACAAACTTGCATAATGAAACACATGACAATTCTCCACACTCGAACTTTCCTCTCTCTTGACCTCGCCAGATGGAGCGCATAACTCATCTTGAGGACACAACAGCAAGGCGTGACTCGATCAATAGAAGACTTGTGACGTACCTGTTTGCCTTGTCCCATCTTGCAGTTAGTAATTGCACGAGTCGATAGTGTTGTTATCGCTCTCGCAGGCTCAGGACCTTGTATGCATGATCAGACACTGCCTCTGCTCCCCGCTCTCATCCTTTTCCAGTATACATACCAGATACGCTGATTCATTCCTCAGACAATGCTTTGACAGGGTTTGTTCTCTCATAAGATCAAAGGCCGCAAAAATCGGGTTCTCATGGAAGCAGAAAATTTGTTAAATTATCACTAGAACCATATGAATATTAATATCTCTCAGTACTGCCTGTCAATATTAAATGAGGTGACACTGGAATACATGATAACACTGCCTTTAGTACTGCTAGTGGAAGGCTGTTCGTCACCTCCACGACCCTTTAGGAAGTTAGTCAGATTAGCGCAAGTTTCCTCTGCCGTTAAGTAAGTGATGGAGAGCTAATGTGACGTAAATGCTTTGTCCTGCAGTGAAATTATAAATAGCGACTGTTAATGATGGTGATGATAATGATTACGATAAATCCTGATGTAATAGACGTTGGTACCGAATATACTCATAAAAGAGGAGCACAAATATTGATAGTTAATTCTGTACCTGTGCCATTATTATGAAGGATAATACCTGTACCTACTAATTATAACGTGAATCTGCATTATACCTTTGATAATACCCATTGTGATTGGCCTGGCAACGCTGAGTAACAATTGCACGGAACATTTTAGCGGGATTGAAATGCTAATAAGGCAGTGCTTTAGAATACTAATAAGCGCAGATACACAGCAGTACGTACATCCTGTCTAATATTATGAAGGCGTGGCTGTGAAAAGGTACTCTCCTGAAAAAGAAATACATACACACTCCCTCACTAATCAATGTGGAGTCTCTTGTTAGTGTTGTAATATGTGCACGTTATTCCAGCTTCTCTTGTGTTTATATTTGTCTGAACTTTCATTACATATCAGTCTCTGTCTCTTCAGGTGTCTCTTTAATTGTATAACTGTTATGATTTTGTATTATCAGTGTTTGTTAAAATATCTAGTGTATATGTTTATCAGTCAGACAATCCGCTTACTAATCTCTCTACCTATGCTTAATCCTTTCAGTGCCATGACGCGTTTTAATATTAATTCTATTTACTATTTGGTGATTTCATACAGCTTCAAAATGTTGGGATTGAAATAGTGAAGACTGTTGCCATTAATCTTTTGACCTCCATAGACCCTTCCTACTATCAATAAAATCGTCTAAACAAACCCAAAATTCAAGGTAGAAATGAGTCCCAGTACTGAGGGGATTGATACTCTCTTTATCCATCCATCCTTTTATCTATAAGCACACCAGCGTCTAGCAAAGCATCTACACAATACTACAGCATCAGGCCAGTTCAGCATTCCGAGCGAGTACTTAGCCCAAATCAGCGTTCCTCTTCTCTCAGTCGCATTGTTCCCTGTCACCTCCAAGAAACATGCAGAGAGCGTCCATTACAGCCCAGGCATGTGGGAACGGCAGGCTAGCGCATCCACACTTTCCTCTGGGCACCAACCGCGGGAAATAGAGGAAAAATAAAACTGGTGATGGAAGGCAAATGACAAGAACCTTTTCGCAGACTCAAGTGGTGGTGATAATAACAGTAATGGTGGTGATGGTGATATTACTACTGTTGCTGCTGCTGCTGTTGTTACTGCTGTTATTGCTACTGCTACTGCTGTTACTGCTACTGCTACTGCTACTGCTACTGTTACTACTACTGCTACTTCTTCTACTTTTACTTCTTATTGTTACTACTACTACTACTACTACTACTACTACTACTACTACTACTACTACTACTACTGTGAAGTAATATTGTAGATATTGTTTTGACGTGTGGTAGCGATAGTTGTAGTAGTAGTACTATTATTATTATTAGTAGTAGTAGTAGTAAATATAGTGATGATAGTAACAATAATAATAATAGTAATAATGATAATGATAATATAATAATGATGATATAATAATAATAATAATAATAATAATAATAATAATAATAATATAATAATGATAATAATAATAATAATAATAATAATAATGATAATAATAATAATAATGATAATAATGATACTACTACTACTACTACTACTACTATTACTACTACTACTACTAGTAAAAATAATAATAGTATTAATAATAATAATAATAGTAATAATAATAATAATAATAATAATAATAATGATAATGATAATGATAAAATGATAACAGTAATAACAGTAATAACAGCAATATCTTATAATAAACATTGATGTCTCTTCATTTACACCACCACCACCACCACCACCACCACCACCACCACCACCACCACCACCACCACCACCACCTCCATTTCCTCGCCCACCTTATCTTGCTGTTGCCATTCTCATCTCCCCTCCTTCCAATATTCCTTTTGTCATTCACTCCGTCCTTCTTACTTCCCATTTTCTCCCTTCGCTTCACTTCCTTCGTATTGTTCCTCTCAGCCGTCCCTCGCCTTCCTTCTTCCCTCGTCGCCTCTCATTCTTCTCCTTAATAACTGTTTGTTGCTGGCGTCCTTCAAAATATTGTGCCGGGGGAGCGTCCTTTGGAATCGATAAGACCAGGAGTGACAGACCGTGAGAGTGAGAGGTGATGAGAAGTAGCCAGGTGTTTGCAGGTGGCGTGGTGAGAGATGGATGAGGTTGCGTTGTCATGACCCCGGTTTTACTGCATGTGTTTCGTGTTTGTAAGTGGAACAGAAAGTAATGTGAGAACTAATGGATTGCTTCAGTGTATCAAGCGCATGAGGAGGAAAATCTAGGGAGGATGCGATGTGATAATTAGAAGTGATCGACTGATACTTTTCTTTATTTTTCCTCCTCTGTATCATTTCGCAGAACATGACAATCACGCGCCAATATTTCAGACACCAGTACATGGAAAACGTATAAAACCAGGTATATTTTAGACAGATGTCCTGTTTTTTGTGTGAGAAGAGAGGAATACTTACTTACTTAAGCGTGAGAATATGCGTGACATGGAAAGGTAGGAGTTCAAATGCGTGTAGGTTTAACAGAGACAGGTGCAGTAGAATGTATGGAGGAGATGCATGCAGCTGACGGCCTGTAAGTGCTGTGAGCAGGTGTATTTGGATAGCATGGTGTTGGAACGTGTGTTTAGCTATAAATGGAACAAGTGTGCAAGATGGAGATGAGATACGATAGTTCGGTGACGCTGAAAGTCTGTCAGTGTTGGTAGCATGTGTATTTAGGTTGTTAGGTGTTGGAATGCGTGATTACGTAGATGTAAGAGGAACAAATAAAGAAAATGAAGAATGAGATGGGGTAGGTTGGTAAGGCTTAAGTTGGTAGGTGTTGGAACGTGTGTTTAGGTATACATGATGCGAAATGAGATGCAGTAGGTCCCTAAAGCTAATGATCTGGGAATTATAGAAACACGATGGAGATAGTGAGAGATAGACTTGTTTGTTCCTGTCATTATAGGAGCTAAACTAGATAGATGCAATTGTACCAGAGAGGAATCTAATCAAATGTGCTTGCTTCCTACACCAAGACCAAAAAAAAAAAAAAAAAAAAACAGCGTAGTGTAGTATCTGACTTCATTATCTCAGCAATTTGTGGTGAGACCATTTTATTGCAATAGATGTTTAGAGGATGATGATGATGATGATGATGATGATGATGGTGATGATGATGATGAAGGTTAAAGATAGTGAATACTGCATTACGAATATGAATAAAAATGTGAACTGTTAGTAAATTAATGAACATGTGAGTGAGATACAAGGATTGTGTGTGTAATAATAATAATAATAATAATAATAATAATAATAATAATAATAATAATAATAATAATATACGGTTTATTGATTTGGCAATGTAAAAAAATTACACTGAAAATGTACAAGGGGGGGGACATTAAAACAATGAACTGAAATGCTTAACCTAACTATGGATCTAACTTAACCTAGAATTCACTTATTAATTTACTTATTTATTTAAGGCTCGCACAATAGTGGGCACCGCGCTAAGTCGGTACCGATCAGTGCGCGGTGCTCTTAAGGGCGCCACGCGATTCTGGTGTCGGGTGGCGCGAGCAGGGGGAGGCACGTCGGGGGTAGCAGGTGGCGGAGACGTGGATGACGCAGCAGTCCTTCCCCAAATTTTTCCAAGGCTTCCTGGTGTCTTGTGGCCAGCCTCGGCAGACTCAGGGCGTCCTCGTAGGACCTGTAGGCAGGCCCAAGGATGACCCTGAACGCCCTCCTCTGAACCCTCTCCAGCTGTTGTCGTTGTGTGAGGTTCAGGGAGGAGGACCACGCTGGGGCGGCGTAGATGAGCTTAGGGAGTATAAATGTGAGGTACACTCCCCTCAGCTCATCTGCCGGTGCTCCCAGGGACCTGAGTCGGCGCAGTAAATAGATTTTGTATGAAGCTAACCTGATGATGTTGGAAACATGCTGCTTCCATGATAATTGATCATCCACCAAGACACCTAGAAGCTTGGTGCTGCGGACCACCTGAAGGGAGTGAGGGCCCACAGATAGCTGGGGAGGGGGGACTGCTGCTGTGGAGGTACAAATGTGCATCACCACGGTCTTGGTGTGGTTGATGGTGTGTGTGTGTGTGTGTGTGTGTGTGTGTGTGTGTGTGTGTGTGTGTGTGTGTGAGAGAGAGAGAGAGAGAGAGAGAGAGAGAGAGAGAGAGAGAGAGAGAGAGAGAGAGAGAGAGAGAGAGAGAGGTTATCATGGAAAGCGTCAGAAATGAATTACGAGTGCATTATTCTCCTTCAGTCCATTATGATGATTATACCGGAAGATTCTCAAGCAGCGTCAGGTAATTATGACAGAAAAAGACCTGTGTAATGAAATGCAAATATGAACGTACGATTTTCTCTGTGATTCCTTTCTTCTCCTTCTTCTATTACCACCTTGTTCTTTTTTTTTTTTAATCGTTTTTATTTTTTTTTTGTCTATTGTTTCTTTGTTTTCTTCTTTCTATCGTTCTTCTCTTGTGGTTGTTGTTATTATTGTCATCGTCGACGTTGCTGTTGTTGCTGTTGCTGTTGTTGTTGTTATTGCTATTGTTTCTGCTTTCTTTTACTGCTGCTATTATTGTTGTTGTTGTTGTTGTTGTTGTTGCTGTTGTCGTCATCGTCGTTGTTGTTGTTGTTATTTTGTTGTTATTAGCATTCTCATCACTAACATCATCATTGTCACCACCACCACCACCATCCTCTCTTTCATTAACATTGCTACTGCTTTTAGTAATTCCCGTGTCTAGTCTACGTGAAACAGAATACTTGGTGGAGCTCCTGGAAAAAGTTGAATATCGGCCCGGAGCACAGCGTGGAGGACTGAGTTAACACCGGAGCCTTGCCTGCTTCCTAGAGGCCGCCACAAGTTACTGCTCTAATTGGTTACGCCCTGTCTCCTTCTCTGCCCCTGCGGCACACACACACACACACACACACACACACACACACACACACACACACACACACACACACACACACACACACACACACACACACACACACACACTCTCTCACTCACTCACTCACTCACTCACTCACTCACTCACTCACTCACTCACTCTCTCTCTCTCTCTCTCTCTCTCTCTCTCTCTCTCTCTCTCTCTCTCTCTCTCTCTCTCTCTCTCTCTCTCTCTCTCTCTCTCTCTCTCTCTCTCTCTCTCTCTCTCTCTCTCTCTCTCATTGTTTTCATCTTTCCTGTGCCGAAGAAGCATTGATTGAATAAGTGTTACGTTTCCTCTATTTTCTTATAACGCTCTTATGATGTCCTGCAGTTATATGTTTTTTTTTTTTTTCCAAGCAAACCTATTTTAATTCCTCGGACACTATCTTTTCGTCTCCATCTCCTGTTGCCTCACCCGCCATGAAACTTCAGCTCCATTTGCCTTACCCGGCTCACCAGCAGGAGATGCATCAGCCATCACCTTAATTACTCCCAACCCTGACCAAGGCCACAGGAAGAAGACTTGTGCGGTGCCGCTTTGAACAAGGCGAGTGTTATTAAGACTCCCATGTACGTACCTGTCACAAGCCTCACGCTGCCGCCATCCTTGTCACCAGTGGCCGGGTGGTGGGGTTGTTGTTTACTCGGCGGAGCAATATCATCACTTTACTGTTTGTTTGGGCCATTCTGTGTTCTCTTGAGTGTGTGATGCTCCAAGCGTCACGAGTGATGCCCGCGGCGTCTGGCTTTTTTCAGCTCTTTCATCATTCCATCTCATCTTTATTTTACTCTCTCTCTCTCTCTCTCTCTCTCTCTCTCTCTCTCTCTCTCTCTCTCTCTCTCTCTCTCTCTCTCTCTCTCTCTCTCTCTCTCTCTCTCTCTCTCTCTCTCTCTCTCTCTCTCTCTCTCTCTCTCTCTCTCTCTCTCTCTCTCTCATATTACGTGGAAATAATGGTGTGTAGCGCAATGTTATTCGTCAGCCCAGTCAGCACAGGGCAAGGTGGCTCAGGCTAGGAGGTCTAATTGGGCAAGTCCTTGGCCTCGACATTTTACTTAACACTTTGTCTTCTTTGATAGTTTCCTCCCTACTGTGTTATAATAAATGCAATGTCCGTTTGTATTTCCAATATTCTGTGTGTGTGTGTGTGTGTATATATATATATATATATATATATATATATATATATATATATATATATATATATATATATATATATATATATATATATATATATATATATATATACAGGTTTATGTATATGTATATACTGAAAAAGTTAAATGCTTCATCGTTTTAATCTTCAGTGTCTATCTGTTGACACAATGCTTAATAATTTTTTTATTTGTTTAGCTCATAATTTAAAGATAATTCTTCAATGTTTTATTTCATGTGATTAGAAAATACTTTATAAAATCCTGAAGAGCCGTATTTGCTTCACGGTGCTAGAGGGATGCGCATTGTGTGTTGGCATGGCAGTCACGCAGCGTCGGGTCACCTTCAGGATGCGTCACGCCCTCGCCTTCGCTGCCACAGCCACGTGACACACTGGTACTTAGACAAGGACGTGACCGTCTGTTCGTGTGGGTGAGGTGGAGCACCGCGGCAGGGGCGTGGTATGGGGAAAGTGGAGTCGATGTCACACTGGGTCACGTTTGATTCATGAAAATACATTTTTTAGTGTGCGAGTGTTCTTAAATTGGAAACTATTTCATTGTTCCTGGGTGGCGGTGCGGTGTGTGTGAAAAGTGTGGCGGGTGATGCGAGGCGTGTAGCGGGGCGCCTGGAACGATGTGGAAACATTTTCTCGTTTAAAGTGGCAGTAAGTGCTGCTGTAACTCAGGCTCTCCTGCAATTCCAGTCCCAGACAGAGTAATGGAACCAAACTGTAATCTCAGGTAAAGTTATTAGAGTAATTTTGAGTTCATTTCCATCCTGAGAAAGTCACAAGGGTTCTGCCTTAGAGGATGTCACAAGACTGATGTGCCCTGTATGCAAAGAGAGCCTGGCGATGCATTCCACGCCACACCCACAGCAAGCTAACATTCACTCGTGCCCTTCCTCTCCACTTGCTGCTATCCAGGCTTTCATCCTTCCACCAGCGCCGCGTCACACTACCACAACTACACCTCCAAATGTTTCTTTCGTTGTAGTTCCCATGAAGATCAGAAGTTTCGTCATTAAAAGCATTGTCAGATTTAGTATCACGAAGAAAACACCAAGAAAAACAGAAAATGTAGGGTAGATAAAAAATAATTTCGCTATTACCGCTTCCACAAAGAATAAAAGAAAATGGAACGAATAAAAGTAGCGTAGAAGCCATCCTAAATAGAGCATTTGTATGTAAAATGGCAATATTTTGTGGAAGGCAGCAACACCACCAACCCACCACCACCACCACCACCACCACCACCACCACCACCACCACTACTAACAAAAACAACACCGACAGCAGAAAAATGAGCAGGAGCAGAGGCACGGGCAGAGGCAGGGTGTTGGTGAGCGCGTGAAGTGACTGGAGGCTGAAGGTGACACAACAGAGGGAAAGTCAGTCACAGTCAGTCAGTGGCCGAGTCCTTAATGCATCTCTCACCATTTCTCATTTCCGCCCTCGAGCAGCTTCAGGAAACGCGACTCGTGGTGTGTTGCGTTATTAGCGTTTCCCCCTCCATGATTCCGTCTTGTTCAGGTCGCGTGCTATTTATGTCTGGTTGGCAGTAAGCTGTGGCTGTGGTTTGTAAAGAGTCGGTGTTGTTTTTGTAATATTTATGGCTCGCACAGGTCAGCTTGTCTCTGTTGAGTGATCGCAAGCCGCTTTTCTCACTGAGGTAATGTTGTAAGCGGGAGAGCGTTTACGACCGTGATGAAATGAAATGCAGGTGTTTGCTGGCAGATGACTCGGCTACAGATGTGTGGAAAGAGAGAGATGTAACATATGTGACGATGGAGAAAGAAATACGAAAAAGGAGACAATTATAGGAAGCAAGCTGTGTGTGTGTGTGTGTGTGTGTGTGTGTGTGTGTGTGTGTGTGTGTGTGTGTGTGTGAGAGAGAGAGAGAGAGAGAGAGAGAGAGAGAGAG
>NC_059301.1:22559753-22567253 GCF_017591435.1 Portunus trituberculatus | reverse complement strand
CTCTCTCTCTCTCTCTCTCTCTCTCTCTCTCTCTCTCTCTCTCTCTCTCTCTCTCTCTCTCTCTCTCTCTCTCTCTCTCTCTCTCTCTCTCTCTCTGTGTGTGTGTGTGTGTGTGTGTGTGTGTGTGTGTGTGTGTGTGTGTGTGTGTGTGTGTGTGTGTGTGTGTGTGTGTGTGTGTGTGTGTGTGTGTGTGTGTGTGAGTGAGTGAGTGTGAGAGAGTTTATGTATATCTTTTCAGTATATTTTTGTCACTCGTTCTTTTTGGTTCTTTCTTCGTCCCAACTTTTCATTTTTACTTTCTTTCCTTCTTTTTTATTTTCTTCCTTTTCTCTTGATTTTTCACATTCTCTCTCTCTCTCTCTCTCTCTCTCTCTCTCTCTCTCTCTCTCTCTCTCTCTCTCTCTCTCTCTCTCTCTCTCTCTCTCTCTCTCTCTCTCTCTCTCTCTCTCTCTCTCTCTCTCTCTCTCTCTCTCTCTCTCTAAAAATTTAATGCATTTCTCTCGTACCACCACCACCACCACCACCACCACCACCACCACCACCACCACCACCACCACCACCACCACCACCACCACCACCACCACCACCACCACCACCATTACTAACCTCACCCTGCAGCTCACACTAATCTCTTCAAACAATAACAACCACGCTACACCCTCGCGTCCAGCTTACCGTGCCCACATCTCCTACTTCCCACACACCCACACACGACCACACGGACACTCACCGACACATAGATGATAGCTGAGGTGCTCTGGTCGGGCTGAAGGCCATGGTTTGATCGGTGGTGGTGCGTCTCTGAGTGTACCAAGGCGGCCTCGTACACGGCAGGGAGCAGACCCTCGACACACCCAGCTCCAGGCCTGGCGAGGGAAGGAAGACTGGTGAGTGATCAATTGGTATCGGTAATGAGTGATATAGGGAAGCTGGGAGAGCGTGAAGGATGTCCGGAAGTGAGTGAAGGCTGTCTGGGAGTGAGTGAAGAGATTTTGGGAGGAAGCGAAGAGAAGCTGGGACTGAAGGGAAGGTGGGAGCGAGTATTGGTAAGCTTTGAGTGAGTGAAGACAGGCTGGGAAGGAGTTACGTCACTGGGAGACTGTGAAGGCTGTCTGAGAGTGAGTGAGAAGAGATTCTGGGAGGAGGTGAAGAGAGGCTGTAACTGAAGGGAAGGTGGGAACGAGTAATGGGAGGCTTGGCGTGAGTGGAGACTGGCTGGGAGGGAGTTACGTCAGGCCAAGAGCAGGTAATAGGGTGTTTTGAGGGAGTGAAGGGAGTTTGGGAGGAAATGAAGGAGTCTGGGAGCGAGTAATGGGAGGCTGAAAGCGAGTGAAGGGAGTGAAGTATATTGGATGAGGGCGAGACTAACGGGTATTTGAAGAAGTTTTAGGGTTGGAAATGACAAGGATGGATGGATGAGTTTGTGGATGACAGGAGGCTTCAAAATTTGTGGAGAGTTTTAGGACAAGAGGACAATGAATGGATGAATGGATGTGGCTTAGAAACTTAGGAGAGAGGGGATACACATAGCTTAGTTAAGGAATCAGAAGGAAATAATGATATGGTCTGTAATCCTTTCTTTTCACGTACAGCTTTCAAACACTTTCCTATTGGATTCTTTAAATTGCCCTTTGTTATAGAAAAAAATATATTCACATCCTGTCCTTTCTCCGTCCATATAAACAATTTTACAGTGGTTTAGATGTTAGGGATGACCAGAACCTTTACATAACAAGAGAAGCACAAGAATAACTACATAAATTACAGCACCTATTACCATACAGACAGATGATAAATGGAAATATAAATGACAAATAAAGGCAAGGTGTCATGTATAGAAAAGGGGAACAAAGGGGAAACAAATGGAGATACAAACATGCAAAAGAGAACGAAAGGGAGAGGAAGAGGAAGGAAAGATGACGAAGGATTTGTTGCAGATTTGAAAGGAGAGAGAGATAAATGAGAGTTTGGAAGCTGCGGGGAAAGAAAGAGAGAGAGAGAGAGAGAGAGAGAGAGAGAGAGAGAGAGAGAGAGAGAGAGAGAGAGAGAGAGAGAGAGAGAGAGAGAGAGAGAGAGAGAGAGAGAGAAGCAAAAATACAACAACGATGAGTGGAAAGTTAGAGAAACAGATAAACGAGGCAAGAAGAAAAAGGGAAGGAATAAAGAAATGACAGAAAGGAATGAGAAACAAAAAATGACGAATAACGCAAGAATAATGGAAAGGAAATAAGAGAAATAGATATAAGAAGCAAGGAAATGAAAAATAGGGAATGAAGATACGACAAGGAGGAATGAGAAACAAAAAGAAGCGAATAATACAAGAATAATGGAAAGGAAATAGGAGAAATAGATAAAGGAGGCAAAGAAATGAGAAATAGAGAATGAAGATAGGCAGGAGGAATTTAGAGACTGTTAATTAATTGCCTACAACACAGCAAGACTCGCGTGCTGTGTGCTGTGTGTCGCGTTAGGAGTGTTTGCATTTCCAGCGTTGACGTGGTGCATTACTCTTCCTCTTCTTGCGTCCTCTTTACTTCCCCAATCATTACATGCCCTTTCCTATTCTCTTTTTCATTTCCTCTCACCCATATTTCCTTCCTTTATTTGGTTCTCTTTGTTCATATAAACCCTTTCTCTGTCCTGTCCTCTCTCCTTTATTCTCTCTCTCTCTCTCTCTCTCTCTCTCTCTCTCTCTCTCTCTCTCTCTCTCTCTCTCTCTCTCTCTCTCTCTCTCTCTCTCTCTCTCTCTCTCTCTCTCTCTCTCTCTCTCTCTCTCTCTCTCTCTCTCTCTCTCTCTCTCTCTCTCTCTCTCTCTCTCTCTCTCTCTCTCTTTCCACTAACCATCATTTTCCCTCCTTCCTCTTTTTTATTCTCTTTCGCTTCTTTTCTCTGTTTTTGTCACTCCTTCTTCTTCTTCCGTCTACATAATAACTTCTTCCTTTTAACTATCTTATAAATAATTCCCATTCCTTTCTCTTTTTTCTCCTCCTCCTCCTCCTCCTCCTCCTCCTCCTCCTCCTCCTCCTCTTTCTACGGACTCAAGTACAACCAAGCCCTGCAGTTCCTTGCCTCATCCCGCCTCGTGACGCCACCAGGACGCCCCCGCCAACCCGCTGAGGTTTTGCGACACACAAATCTTGCTTCTTACTGCACAACAGCCCGCACTCTGGGACCCTCTGTGCGCCGGGAGTGGGGATTACTGGAGAGGAAGAGAGGGAGAGAGAGAAACACACACACACACACACACACACACACACACACACACACACACACACACACACACACACACACACACACACACACGGGCGATCTTGGAAGTGAGGTGAGCCCAGTCGCACAGCTGTCAGGTCCCTCCGCTTGTTAGAACGACCGCGTGAGTCCCCTTGGTGGTGCGTTGGTGCCTCAGTCTCGGTCAGCGGGGAGGCCGGGAGCGGAGAGCAGCACCAAGGGGATTACCAGCCTCCGCCACTGCCCCAGCCAATACACAACCCCGGTAGAGGGAAGCACGACATGGTGTAAAGCAGACATAACACAAGAGGAACATGCGGAGACAACTTAGTCTGCAATGGGGCGGGCAGGGCGGGGCCGTGGCTGAACTCTTGAGTGTTTCTACCGCATTGGTCGATTACTGCGGGGCTGTGAGCCACGGAGTAAAGGGAATAAGGGATGAAGAGCACACGAACGGATGACGAACGAGGCAAACCCAGGCAAGAAAATATAAGGGAGTGTGCTAAGAGTGATAAATGCTAAGTGAATGGGCTCTCCAGGTCGCGATGGGAATAAGGCTAGAAGGTTGGAAGGTCATAGGGTTGTTGGAGCAGAGGAGAGGCATGGTTGAGGCTTATGAGGGACCGAGGTGAGGCTCTCTATCACGAGAAATGGACTTGTTAATCTTGGTGAAGGGAAGGGAAACAGGATGAGATGAAGATTGAGGGAAGTGAGAGGTGGATGTGGGTAAGGATTAGGGAATTAAGACAAAAGGTGGTGGATATGAAGGGAGAATGGGAGGAAGAGTAGAGGAAGGAGGCAAAGGAAGGACATGGATAAAGGTTGGGAAAAGAGGATGGATAAAGATTATAACATTATGAAGTGAAGGATGAAGAGAATGGAAGGAACAGAAACGGGAGTAAAAGGTGTGAAAGAATAAATACGGGAAAAAAAGAGAAAGAGAAAAGGCGCAGGAAGAGAGAGAGGAATGAAAGAAAATGCGGGACGGCTTGAGAGGAAACTAATGATTTCCTTTCATGGATGAGGTAAGATACATGTTTTGTACACACACACACACACACACACACACACACACACACACACACACACACACACGGCCCGGTAGCTCAGTGGTTAGAGTGCTGGCTTCACAAGCCAGATGACCGGGGTTCGATTCTCCGGCCGGGTGGAGATATTTGGGTGTGTCTCCTTTCACGTGTAGCCCCTGTTCACCTAGCAGTGAGTAGGTACGGGATGTAAATCGAGGTGTGTGCCTGGTCTCAGACCTATCCCAAGATCGGAAATAATGAGCTCTGAGCTCGTTCCGTAGGGTAACGTCTGGCTGTCTCGTCAGAGACTGCAGCAGATCAAACAGTGAAACACACACACACACACACACACACACACACACACACACAGAGGAAAATAAAAAAGAGATAAAAGGAATAGAAACAAGAAGGAGAACTCAAAGTAAAGACGATGACGGACGGAGGAAGAGGAGGAGGAGGAGGAGCAGCAAATAATCCGTCCACTATCTCCTCAGAGCGGCCCTTGAGAGGCTGACGAAGGAACCAGCTCATGCGAATGTCTTGAGTAAACTGACAGGAAGAGAGAGAGAGAGAGAGAGAGTATGTATTCAATGTCAATAAATGTATATAATCCTAATTTACTTTTTCTTTCTTCTTTTCTCTTCTCTTCCTTTTTTCAAAGTTACTTTCTTTCTCTGTCTTCTTCCTCCATTCCTCGTATTTCTTTTCTACATCTTTCTTTCTTTCCTTCTCGTGTCCTTTCTCTTTTTCTTCCTCTCTCTCTCTCTCTCTCTCTCTCTCTCTCTCTCTCTCTCTCTCTCTCTCTCTCTCTCTCTCTCTCTCTCTCTCTCTCTCTCTCTCTCTCTCTCTCTCTCTCTCTCTCTTTCGTTATCTATCCCTTCCCTCCTCTTTCTTTTTCTCCCTTTCTCTTTGCTTTTCTCCCTTTTCTTCTCTCTTTATTGTCCTCCTTCTCTTTCCTCCCCTTTTATCTCCTCGTTCTTTTCTTCCTCTTCTATCTTTCTCATTCCCCCTTTGTTGGAATTTTCTTTTCCCTCTTTCCTTCTATTTTCCCCTTATCCATTGGCTTTCCTCTTTTCCTCTTTCATGTCTTTCGTTTATTCTCTCTTTCATCATTTCCTCTCCCTCATTCTCCCATTTTTCTTCTCTCTATCTCTCCTTTCTGTTTTTTCCCCTTGCCTTCCATCCTTTCCTACTCCCCATCCTCCTCTGTGCTTTCCCCTCGTCCTCTCATCTCTCTCTCTCTCTCTCTCTCTCTCTCTCTCTCTCTCTCTCTCTCTCTCTCTCTCTCTCTCTCTCTCTCAAGCCCTTTTACTGCCTTATATTAATTTTTCCTTATTAAATTTATCTTCTATCGTTTCTCTTTTTCCTTTATTCTCTTCCCTCTATTTCCCTCCTTCATTAACTCTCTTTTTGTCTTCCTTTGTGTTCCTTTGCGTTCCTTTGCGTTCCTTTGTGTTCCTTTGCAGTCCTTACCTCACATGAATGCAGGGCCGCTGGTGGTTACTCGTGCCGTTTTCTCTCATGATTAATCTGTCGGAAAAGAAGAGAAAACGTGGAGTCAGGTATAAAGGGAAACATTTTAAAGGCCATTATTCTTTATTAACCTTATTAACTTAACGCTTGGGAAGATCAAATTAGAGAGAGAGAGAGAGAGAGAGAGAGAGAGAGAGAGAGAGAGAGTGAGTAAACTTCGACCTATGTGTGTGTGTGTGTGTGTGTGTGTGTGTGTGTGTGTGTGTGTGTGTGTGTGTGTGAGTGTGTGTTTGCGAGCATTTAAGCATGTTATGGTACACAGACAAGCCAGCAGACTAACAGAAACTGGCAAAATAGAGGAAATGTCGGATATTGCTTGCTCTCTCTCTCTCTCTCTCTCTCTCTCTCTCTCTCTCTCTCTCTCTCTCTCTCTCTCTCTAGAACCTCCCCTTGCTCCAGCCTATCTTCTCTTCTCTCCTCTCTTGTATTCCCTCATGTGACTTCCCTCCACAAGCAGCAGCCCTTCCCTTCCCTGCCTTCAGGATATTAACTTCTCCTCTCAGCCCTCTCAAAGCGTTTCAAGCAGCTGCAAATGTTGATGAGAGAGAGAGAGAGAGAGAGAGAGAGAGAGAGAGAGAGAGAGAGAGAGAGAGAGAGAGAGAGAGAGAGAGAGAGAGAGAGAGAAGGGAAAGAAAACGATAGGGGAGCTCTTCTATAGTATGTTTTCTTCTAAAGATATTATGGGTGACTACTGTAATAATTGTTATTGTCGTTGTCTTAAGTGTTTATCTATAAGTGTAGTGTTTTTTGCAGGGTAGTGGGGGGCAGGGGGAGCATTTCTATTACTTGTTAGACTCAGTGAAAAAATAAATGAAAAAAAGTCTATATGAAAAACAAAATCCTTTGGTGTGAACGTTCCAATAGTATAGAAATGTTTTAAGGGAAGTGGAAGAGAGAGAAAGAAAAATAAAAGTAAAAGAGAGAGAGAGAGAGAGAGAGAGAGAGAGAGAGAGAGAGAGACGTTTCCACAAAAAAAGGAAGTGTTAGTGATGGAAAGGATGAAACAAAACAAGAATTTGTCAGGAATTGTGTTTAGCTATTATTGTTTTTGTTTGTTATTGTGTATATAGTGTGAAATTGTTGTTGTTGTTGTTGTTGTTGTTGTTGTTGTTGTTGTTGTCCTTTCTGATGCTATTCTCGCTGTTATTGTTATCATTATTGTTATTTTCATTATTATTATTATTATTATTATTATTATTATTATTATTATTATTATTGTTGTTGTTGTTGCTGTTGTTGTTGTTCTTATTTTTATCATTTTTATTATTACCATTATTATTATTATTATTATTATTATTATTATTATTGTTATTATTATTATTAACATTATTATTACTAACATTATTAACCTAAAGTAGAAACGATCACACCAGATTAAAAATGTTGCCATCGGTAGGATATATCCTTTTATGTTATTTACTCGTTTATTTCAGCAAATCGAAGCAGTAATAGAAAGCAAACAGACCTGATGAAGCAAGGGAAGAGAGAGAGAGAGAGAGAGAGAGAGAGAGAGAGAGAGAGAGAGAGAGAGAGAGAGAGAGAGAGAGAGAGAGAGAGAGTTATGCGAAGAGATATACGAAGAGTAGATAAAAACGTGAAGACAAAGAAAAAAAACATTTACGAAAGGAAATAATATGAATGCTAATCAAAGAGAGGCCTCGTTAAAAGCAGCAGAAAACGTATTTGCTGCTGAAGGAAACTAATCTGGAGG
>NC_059301.1:22504753-22557253 GCF_017591435.1 Portunus trituberculatus | reverse complement strand
TCATGTTTTCTCTTATGCAGGAGATGCTTTGCTTTTTTTAATATTAATTTTAGATTCATTCAATAGTCAACGTTCATTTTTTTCTGGTAAATTAAGTTTCATCATTAGTTCAATGGCTCTATATTTTTTTTCATTCATATTATAATAATTTCATACATTTTTATATATTTGTATTTCATTCCATGATTACTTTACATGTTCATTATATTTATCTATTTCGTTCTATTTATTATTTGTATTAGTTATGCATGTTTATTCCATTTTTAGTAATTTTACACATGTAGTTATGTATCAGATATTACCGGATGTGATTTACATGTGAAGCAGAGAAAGCACTCAGTCTGGCGTGGCTGGGCTGGCTGGCTGGTGCGTCCATTGCTCCGTTGGGCGCCAATGAGTGATCGCTTCGTACCTGCACCACGCGGCCGGTGTGTGTCTCTATTATTGCGTAGTTACGTCTGTGACTAATCGCTTCGTACCTTAATCGCCTTCTCGTGTATCCTGGCCTGGTTTGCCTGGGTGTTCATTAATGCTTGTCGTGGAATCAGCAGTCAGAATCATGCCAAGACACAATTATTTAGTGGAATGTGTTTTGTGTTCGTCATCAGTCAAGGGAAGAAATATTGAAAGTGGTGAGATAATATGGGTACCTTAACCACTCAGGCTCATAGTGATGAACTACCCTCGTCCTGAAGAAACTTGTCCCACAGAAAGTTGAGAACAGAAAATAAATGAATAAAGAAAATAAAGGTGGAAGAAGCCATCGATTCTATACTCGTACGAAACACATTGACCTATCTCCACTTATAATAACTTTCCACGACCTTGCCTAGTCTTTTAAACCTAATTATTAACTTGGTACTGATTATGTAGCTTATTTCACTCTTCAACCGCTTTATCATCTATTTTTCTCTCTCTTTTTTTCTTTTTTTTTTTTTTTTATCAAACTGTCGAGCTTGAAAGATGATGCCTTTATTCGGATGTCCGTGAGAGTAATTGTTCTGAGCAGGTTGTAAATGATGGTGTAGTAACAAGACAGTCAAGGCCAATCAAGATCCCCTCGTGTCCTGACGACCATCTTGTCCTGCTCGGCAATGTATCAGACTTAGCTTCTCTACCTGGAGCAGCCTGACACGGGGCTCAGCTCAAGGTGATTGCGTCTCTCGTGGCCAACCTATCCTGCCTTTACATTAACTTCTCAGTGTTTCCATGATGTAGTGAAGATCTGAAGACACACATAACACTAAAGAGGAAAAGTCTACTTGATAATCTGATTCTTATACTTGTTTACTATCTCTTCTCTCGATACGTAGAATTTACAGTTCATTCGAGGAACTCTGCGAATACACTTTTCTGCCGTTTGTGGATTTCTCTTTTATTCTTGTGATTTTTTTTTTTTATCCATTGATGTGAAACACTTAACCTATTGCGTTTTATAATTATTTAAACATAATCTCAGTGACTGGTCGGAAACTGACAACTTAAATAATAACTTCAATCCAGCTTAGTCATAAAAGATTAACTGAAGCGGGTTAAGCTAAAGAGGAAGACGAGTTCAACACTGATCAATCATGGAAGTGGATTGTAATTAGTAGTACTGTGATGAAATTGTAATAATAAAGCGAATAATAAGCAACTCTGTGATAAACTGTGATAAGACGAGTAATTAGTGGTGATGTGATAAGCTTGTGATAAGACGCTCGGGGACTGGCGTCTATGTGGACCTTTTTATTTAATCGTTTTTTTTTTTTTTTTTTTTCCCTTGTCAAGATTTCCTTTCTTACATAAAAAAAAAAGAATAGTAATAATAAGAAGCGTGATTAGTTGTGATAAGATAAACTTTTAAGTAAACTCACACACCACATCTGGAGTCTAAAGCGCGACATTATTCCACAAAATAAGATATGATAAGAAGAAAAACTGTGGCACGCCACACGCTTTACCGCCTCATTTCACTCGAGCTGGATATAATATTCCTGAATCCTGCTCCCCGTGGAATGGAGTTTTGCTTTGCATATTTCATGTTTTGTTCTATTTTTTGCGCTCTATTTCAAGCATAAGCCTTTATGCAAATGTGAAGTGACGTCACCAATAAAGTCATTGAAACTCTTCTTGTTAGGTCACTCGTACGTGGGTGGACGCAGCTATACTCTTACGATATAGGTCAGTATTTTGTAACATTTTATTCTCTCAAGCACTATCAGACATTATTAATCGGGTTTTCATTAATATTTTTCGCATTGGTGACTCTGAATCCTTGTCTAATTATCACTAGAATCCTGAAAGTATCCTAAACACCCTCAATGGCTTCCATTACAGCCTGTTATCATTAGCATGGCCTTTAAAAATTATCTATCCGGGAACACCGAACCAGTTAAAGTGTTTGAGGGCAATCCCTGTTTGTAGTGCTTTTCCCCCACCAAATTTAGAGAGTAGAAGAATGTAGAGTGCCGTCAGACAGGGAAGTACCAAGGTTGGTCATTGGCTCCTGGTGGTAAGTGTAATGCCGACTTATTGGCATCACACGGATGACCAGCGATCCCCTGTTATCTTCGGGATTAAATGGTTATTTGCAAATTGCCATTAATACCGAGGACCGCTTCACCTTTGACACAATTGATCGCCTCGAATATTAATGTAATGCTGGTAATGTTGCGTCACTAACAAGGCTATCAGATGATACTTCCACGTCATCACTCACCACAAGCACCCTCACACCACCACTCACAACACTCTCAACACTCTCGTGGTGAAATTAGCGTGTTAACATTACTACAAACGCTTTGAAATACAACACTGCTGCACTCAACTTCTTCCTCACTTCCCTCTCTTCATCCTTCCTTGCATGTATTTTTCCCTTCGTTCCTGTGTCCCGTGAGTCTTTCTCCGCTCTTTTCCTCCAATTCCCCCTTCTTCAGTCAGTTCCTCACTTCTTTCTCCTCCTCCCGTTCCCTCTTCTCTTGTTCTCCCTCACTCTTTTCTTCCCACCTTTCCTTCCACTCTCTTCTCCTCCGTCTCTCCCTCACTCCCTTTATATTTTGTCCATCATTCTTCTTTCAGTTTATTTCTCTCTCTCCCTCCTTTCTTCACATCCTATACCTCTCCTTTCCCGCACTCCCCCGCGCTCGGCTCTCTGCTCAAGCTGTCACTCATATTTACTCTCCGTCTCCCAGCAAATGGCAACTAATCTTTTCTCAAAGTTTGGTTCGCAACTCGTTATTACCGACAACTTCGAAATCGCGAGTTGGAACTTTTAACCAATAAGAAAATATCCAGGAGCTCTCAGTGGCAGGGACTTTGGTGCTGACTGGAATTCATTCTCTCTAAGTGCTTCCTTTTACAAGTCTGACAAGTGCAAACAAGCAAGCAAACAAGCAAGAAAGCTAACATAAACAAACAGGCACTCCCTCAAGAAGCAAACACTCTCTAAAGAAATTAATAGTTTTCTTTTCCCTCCACACAAACTATTGCTTAATCTAATAAATTCATCACCTTTATGAGTGACGCTAACTATGTCACTACTACTACTACTACTGCTACCACTACTACTACTACTACTACTACTACTACTACTACTACTACTACTACTACTACTACTACTACTACATTATTTTATCACAATCAACTGAACTGGCCATTACAACAACATTACTGACAATATTATATTCTTTTTTATATACATCTCGTCTTGTATTTGTATATCCTTCACAGTGTGGGTTAGAAAATTTCTTGTTGCTTAGAGCGCTGGCTCGCGCGCGCGCACACACACACACACACACACACACACACACACACACACACACACACACACACACACACACACACACACACACACACGAAGCAAACGTGAGTGTCCGTCTCTTTGGGATGATAACAATAAAAAAACTATAATGATATTGACTATGCATGTTCGAATTTATCTCGTTGTGTGGCGTATATTTGTGAACCGCTGTGTGCCTTGTTTCACTTTGTACACAACACTACGACCACCACCATTAGCACTAGCACTACTACCACTAACAACAACACCACCAACAACAACAACAATAATATTAATATTAATAATAATAATAATAATAATAATAATAATAATAATGATAATAATAATAATAATGATAATAATAATAATAATAATGATAATAATAATAATGATAATGATAATAATAATAATGATAATAATATCAATAGTAGTAGTAATAATAATAACACGTCATGCAGAGTTTGCTTTTGTTGCTTTTGAAGTTCTCATATGCAAATTCCCCCCACAGCAATTGAGAGCCCCGCCCCATTCCGTCCCGCCTCTCCCCATCTCATCACTCCTCGTCTCGCCCCGCTCCACCCCGCCCAGCTCCGCCCCGCCCCGCCCCGCCTCGCCCCGCACCACTGTGGCCAGCCCGCCTCCACTCCACACACAATATATTGACACAACGGCAAAAAAAATCATATAAAAATGTATGCACCGCGCTGAGCCAGGACGAGTATTTTGGTCAGTATTTTGGGAGTAAGGAAAATATATGCTAAAAGTTTATATTTTCAGCAGGAATGATAACGAGTTTTAGCCATTACGGTGCAGAAAATAACCTTAATGGAAAAAGAAGTGTTAAAAAGCTGGCGAATGTTCCAGCGCTGGCGTTATTCTCCCTCTTTGTGCGTTCTAAGTAACTTCCCTTAAAGATGATGTCACTCGAAGCGGAAACATGAGGGTAATGATGATGAAGTGCTGTTAAATGTTGGCTCTCTCCGCTTCGTTCTGTTTGGCTGCCACTTGTATTTGGGGACACTTGATTAAAGCCGGCCACCTTTACTTGTGCCTTGGTGATCACGTTTGGAAAAGTCATGTGGCTAGATTGTCCTCTTAGAGATGTGTTTGTTTTGGGGGGTCTTCCTCTTTACACTAATTTAACATATACTTTTTTTCTCTCATTATTCGCTCCATAGGTCAGTAAACAGCGATGGATAAGAAATGTCGTTATCAATTACCACTTTCAATAACAAGACATTCGTTGAATCTTATCCGAATTGCCAAAGTAGAATTGTATCAGATTTAGTGTTGTGTTTTTTCTCGTTGAGTGATCACCTTCCATTACTGTAAGTGACTTGATATATATATAGGTAATGAAGTTTGAGAATTGCGTGCAGAAGTGCAGGAATAAACAGCATGAATAGTCTGGGTGTAGCTCATCACCCTCCTGCAGTTAATAAAGCATAAGGGGGAAACAGTGGATGATCTTGTAAAGTGGGTATTTTGCAACAATAAATTAATTAGCCTGACTGGATGACAATGTTCTGGTGGTAATAGTTCACCGCCATCTTGCAGTTAATAGGATGAAGGAGAAACATTAGGTGATTCAATACAGAATTGAAAATGTAGTAATGAATAGTGGTAAATTTACCTAAGAGGCTTTTAATAACAATTGACATCCAGATTTTAGTGAACAGAATAGCATAGAGACAGAGAAAAAAGGATCTACTTTATATATATATTTTTACTTTCTTTCTCAAAACTGCATTGTTCTTACTGCATTCCTGGCATAACATTTCTCAGCGATCGGCGACACATTGGCAAGTGGAAAGGATTTGTGAGAATGGAAAGCAATTCAATTTTTCTGCCTAAATGTGTGTGTGTGTGTGTGTGTGTGTGTGTGTGTGTGTGTGTGTGTGTGTGTGTGTGTGTGTGTGTGTGTGTGTGTGTGTGTGTGTGTGTGTGTGTGTTTGTGTGTGTATGCAAATTGCTACATCTCTCTTAAGTCTTTTTCGTGTGTGTAAAATATTCAGTTCGTTCATGACCTTAATATTAGTTAGTGTATTTTCTCCCATTTTATTTTGTGCATGTCCTGTAGCGATAGTGGTAGTTGTGGTAGTAAGAGTAGCAGTGGTGGTGGTGGTTGCGGTAGTAGTAGTAGTAGTAGTAGTAGTAGTAGTAGTAGTAGTAGTAGTAGTAGTAGTAGTAGTAGTAGTAGTAGTAATAGTAAGTAGTAGTAGTAGTAGTAGTAGTAGTAGTAGTAGTAGTAGTAGTAGTAGTAGTAGTAGTAGTAGTAGTAGCAGCAGTAGCAGTAGTAGTAGCAGTAGTAGCAGTAGTAGCACCAATAGCAGTAGTAGTAGCAGTAGTAGTAGTAGCAGTAGTAGTAGTAGTAGTAGTAGTAGCAGTAGTAGTAGTAGCAGTAGTAGTAGTAGTAGTAGTAGTAGTAGTAGTAGTAGTAGTAGTAGTAGTAGTAGTAGTAGTAGTAGTAGTAGTAACATGTCCTCACATTAATTTATTTTCATTTGACTTGATTCTTTATATTTCCTACAACTCTCCTACTCTCTCTCTCTCTCTCTCTCTCTCTCTCTCTCTCTCTCTCTCTCTCTCTCTCTCTCTCTCTCTCTCTCTCTCTCTCTCTCTCTCTCTCTCTCTCTCTCTCTCTCTCTCGTCTCTTGCCTTTCACCTTCACGTCTCTGCCATAAATCACCCTCGCCTCTTTCTCATTATCTCCCTGCTCTCTCTATTGCCTTCTTCCATCTGGCTAAGTCTCTGTTATCCTTTAGCTGTCTGTTGGTCTTTATATATTCTCTCTCTCTCTCTCTCTCTCTCTCTCTCTCTCTCTCTCTCTCTCTCTCTCTCTCTCTCTCTCTCTCTCTCTCTCTCTCTCTCTCTCTCTCTCTCTCTCTCTCTCTCTCTCTCTCTCTCTCTCTCTCTCTCTCTCTCTCTCGTTTATAGGTCGTTGTTTTATTTATATCTATATTATTTTCTCTCTGTCTTTATTTTCCCATTTTTCTTGTCTTTCTCTCTTTTCTATTATATTTTTTCTTAGTTAATGTTCCCTTCTCTTTTTCCTGTTTTGTTGTCTTCGTTATTGTCGTTCATTTTCTTTACTCCACTTCTGTATTTATTTGTGTAATTTTCTTTATTCATGTGTATTTTTTTTTTAGTGTTTCATATTTATCACTTATTTTGTATTTGCTGTATTTTTTTCTTTTTTTTATGTAAGAGTGAGAACTGCCACTTATAAAAACGAAGAATATGCAGTAAATATGTATATGTCTTATGCAAGTGTTCTCGTTATTCTTGCTTTCTTTTTTTTTTTTTTTTTCGTTGTACGCTTTTCTTTTCCTTTCTTTCTGTTTTGTTTAATCTTTCGTTGTTTTAGATTTGTTGTTCTTCATTTTGTTTGATTTTTTTTCTTTTCTCCTTTTTCTTTTGTCTTTTTTGTCGTTTTGTCTAATAAGTTTTTTTTCTAGTGTGTTTTTTTTCCTCTTTTTTTTCTTTGAACGTTTATTCCTTTCTTTTTCTTTTCCTTTCGTTGTATGTTTTTTTTTTTTTTTTTCTTTCGTTCCATATTTGTCTTCACTATTTTCCTTTCTTTTCGTTCTTTCTTTTCATTTTTTTTTCTTACGTATTCATTTTATTAATTTATTTCTGTGATTTATATATTTGTCTACTTATTCATCTATTCATTTATTTATATATATATATATTATTTATTTATCTATCTTATCTATTTATCTATCTTTGTTACTCTTCCGGCAGTGTTAGGCCCATAATCTGAAACACCTCCGCGCCTCACCTTCACTATTTTCAGGGCTCTAGTTGAAGTGACACAGGGTTTTAAGGATGTTTCTGTAATTCTAGTGACATGTTAACAAGTCTTCCGCATTATCAACAGGAAAAGTACTCCTCAGAACTCAGCTAATCGTCTCTGTAGTCTTTGAAAATGGTCGCAGTGAAAGAGAGGGAAGCGTTTCTGAATATGCCGCTGTCACCACCACTTACACCACTTCCACCACCACCACCATCTCCTCCTCCATCTCCACCTCCACCTCCACCTCCACCTCCACCTCCACTTCCTCTTCCTCTTCTTCCTCCTCCTCCTCCTCCTCCTCCTCCTCCTCCTCCTCCTCCAAGTGTCTATTTCCTTCACTCACGCTCTCCTTCCCTCGCTCTTCAAATCGCAAGTTTTTAGGCTCCTGGGAACATTTCTTGAAACTTTTGTGAACCTTTGCTCTTTATTACGACTATTTCTTTCCTCCATCGTTGCTTTCAGACTCTTAACCCCTTCAGTACTGGGACACATTTTTACTCTGAGATTTGTGTATGATTTCATTAACATTAGCGAGGGTCTATGGAGGTCAGAAGATTAATGGCCGGAGTCTTCACTATTTTAATCCTCTCAATAGTTTCTGTGTATAAAATCACCAAATAGTAAGCAGAATGAATATGAAAACGCGTCATGGTACTGAAGGGGTTAATCCTCTGACGCATTAGCAACACACACTACCTGTCTCGTATTTTTTATGTTTTTATTTTGTGTTTCCCTTTTCAATTTATGTTTCGTCCTACTTTGCTTGAGTTGGAGTACTTATAGTGGATAATGTGTTGCTTTGTATTCTTGGATGTATATTTGGTGGCTCTTTGGATGTTGTGTAGTGTTTGTCATATATTTTGAGCAGTTTTTTTCTTATATTTTGAACACACACACACACACACACACACACCACACACACACACACACACACACACACACACACACACACACACACACACACACACACACACACACACACACACACACACACACACACACACACACACACACACACAGAGAGAGAGAGAGAGAGAGAGAGAGAGAGAGAGAGAGAGAGAGAGAGAGAGAGAGAGAGAGAGAGAGACAGGTAGAGAGAGAGAGTTTACACATACGTACTTTTCTTTCAACAATTACAACAGCAGCAACAACAACAACAACAACAGACAGCAACAACAACAGCAACAACAATCAAGACAGTCAGTTAGAGGAGAAGAGTTGATAAGACGAAAAGCTTTAGATTCCACCTTGTTTAGTAAAGCTGTGTGTGGATCCCCCAGACATGAGAGCCATACTCCATACACGGGCGGATAAGGCCCTTGTACAGAGCAAGCAGCTGGGAGGAGAGAAAAATGGACGAAGACGCCATAGGACACCTAACAACAACAAGTAGAGATGTGAAATTTCCAGTTTAAAACAAGGAAAACAAAACATCAGGAAAGCGAATAAACAAACGAAAATCAACAACCCTAAAGAGGATGACCAAGATTCAGTTAGGAAAGTAAGAAGATCACCAGTAGATCTGCCTTTACGGAAACCATACTGGCAATCAGAGAGAAGGTTGTGAGCTGATAGATGCCTCATTATCTTCCTATTAAGGATAGACTCAAAGGCTTTAGAAAGGCAGGAAATCAAAGCTATAGGGCGGTAGTTAGAAGGATTGGAGTGGTCACCTTTTTAGGGACAGGTTGAATGTGAGCAAACTTCCAGCAAGAAGGATAAATAGAAGTAGAGACACAGATGAAAGAGTTTGACCAGGCAGTGAGCGAGTTCGGAAGCACAGTTTTGAGAACAACAGGAGGGACTCCATCCGGACCGTAAGCCTTCCGAGAATCAAGGCCAGAGAGGGCCAGGAAAACGTCTTTATAAAGAATTTTAATTTTAGGGATGAAGTAGTCAGAGGGTGGAGGAGTAGGAGGAATATGCCCAGAATCATCCAAAGTTGAGTTGGTAGCAAAGGTTTGAGCGAAAACAATAATCATCCCAAGCAGAATAGTACTGCCTTAGTTCCTCCCACTTAGCAGAGTTAAAAGCCAGAAGCACCTCCGCTTAGGCGGGTCCTGAGGCTGCAGAGAGAGAGAGAGAGAGAGAGAGAGAGAGAGAGAGTATATACTAAGAAAAATAAGGAAAAACAAAACACAGCATGGAAACACACGTACCTCTTCTTTGCTTCCACCGAACATTTGTACATCGATTTACTTACCAAGTGTTCCCTCCCCATGACGGTTTAGCTTCACACACTCCCAATTCTCAAACATCGTCACTGCAACCGACCCACCTCTTTACATATGCAAGGGAGACAGTCACCGCGCTTCCAGTTTTGAGGAGTTTTAGATGCCGTGAACCAGCCTGCCTTTTTTACGTTTCTTTTTTGTGTGTAATCTTTGCAGTAAAAAAGGAAACGTCTATCAAAGAACAGAGGGAAGAAAAGACGCTATTGCTACATTACCTGCAGGGTGTGTCAGTGTTAAGAGGAGAGGAGGTGGTGAGGGGGGTAAGGAAATGTAGTAAGACGCCGCTGGGGACAGATAAAGGAGGAGTTGTTTTTGTTGGTGTGTGTTTCTACGAGGTAAGTTTTTTTTTTTTTTCCTGCTCTTTTTTCTAGTGTAGGTTGAAAAGAGAGGAGTTTGTTTTGTTGTACCCGTGTATCGTGTCTCTCTCCTTTATTGACAGGGAGAAAGAGTGTAAAGAAAAGGGGCACACGAGTCACAAAAGAGGCGGGGCTTCCTTTACAAATGCATTCTATTTCTGAGTTGCAGTTGAGAACGGAAACACCCACGATAAGACTGCACGTGTGTGCGTGTGTGTGTCTGTGTGTGTGTGTGTGTGTGTGTGTGCGTGTGCGTGTGTATGAATGAGTGTGTGTGCCTTGCGGATCTTTGTTATTCCTTTCGTCTATATTGGCACGTTTCTGTCTCTGCCTGTCTCTATCTGTGTGTCTGTCGTGTAAACTGTGTTACATGTGTTTCTTTTTTATTTATTTCTTCCTTTTGTTATTTAATATTTTTTGTATATGTAGTTTTATCTTATTTTGTTATCATGGTTGTCTCATTTCGCTTGTCCCTGTCTTGTGTGTGTGTGTGTGTGTGTGTGATTCACTGTTTGATCTGCTGCAGTCTCTGACGAGACAGCCAGACGTTACCCTACGGAACGAGCTCAGAGCTCATTATTTCCGATCTTCGGATAGGCCTGAGACCAGGCACACACCACACACCGGGACAACAAGGTCACAACTCCTCGATTTACATCCTGTACCTACTCACTGCTAGGTGAACAGGGGCTACACGTGAAAGGAGACACACCCAAATATCTCCACCCGGCCGGAGAATCGAACCCCGGTCATCTGGCTTGTGAAGCCAGCGCTCTAACCACTGAGCTACCGGGCCGTGTGTGTGTGTGTGTGTGTGTGTGTGTCCGTGCATGCGTGCTTGTGTGTGTGTCTGTCATTAGCACACATTACCAGCCAGTCTACCACCAGCATTTTCTTTTGTTTGACTCAAGGGATCATTATGCAAGGTTGCGTGTTTGTGTAAAACCTGGAGCGTCATCCCCTAAAGGCTCATGTGCCATTTGCGACATTCAGCAAACTTTCCGCCTGTGACAACATTCCGGACTACTGAAGATTGTCTCCCTCCGTGGCACGTTTTGTTTAACGGTTTTTGTGCGATGCCAGTGATGTCCGCAGCAGCAGTAATGGTTGCAGCAATGCGGGACACACACACACACACACACACACACACACACACACACACACACACACACACACACACACACACACACACACACACACACACACACACACACACACACACACACACACACACACACACAAGTAGCCTTATTACAATGCTGCACTCCCACTTGTTTCCAATGGTATTCAAAGGAAACTTTTAATATGATGCCAAATGAACTGGAAAGCCTGCCCTTCTCCCCCTCCTCTCCTCGCGCCCACACAAAAAGAATGACCAATAATCCATTTTTTTAGTTCGTGCCGAGAGAGGTTAATTGACAATTGAACCTCATGTCTCGTATTTAATTTATCATATGTTGGAGTTCTGTCTGTCTGTCCACCGGTATCTCTGCCTTGATTGATTGATATATAGATAAAAGATATATCTATGCGAATATGCATATACAGAGAGAGAGAGAGAGAGAGAGAGAGAGAGAGAGAGAGAGAGAGAGATGGCCGTTGCAGTGTCCCGTCAAGCAGCAAGTGTATTCGTTCCGAGGCCTACGTGCATTTTGTATCCCCGCGTGATGGCCCTGACGAGCGTGCCAATAAAGCCAAAGCTACAGGAAGACATATCGCCTGGCGTGGCTCGTTAGCGTGGCTGTCATTCTCCCATTTGATACGTATCACACAGGCTGTCAGAAATGTTTCACGTTTAATGGGCCGACCAATTCAGTATATTTTAATCTGTGTATCATGTAAATGCTGGACCAGTGAACGGAATTTATTTGAGTGTGAATAAGAGTGATAGAAAGACTTAAGGAAGAATTTCTTTTTTTTTTTTATTAGTGAAGGTAGTAAGCGTTCGTTCGTCGCGGGTGGTTCCGACATATATACACGTAGTACAAGGAAAGGACAGTGATGACGTGGCGAGTAGAGCACCACACCACTAATCTGCATCAGTCCATTGTCACCTGAACGGTATTGCTACCAGGATGCGTGTGAGGTCCAATGCATGTTATTACTGAAGACTGCTACTTGTGATGGTGCTGCTGCTGCTTAGTACACCCCGTGGCGACCCGTTTAGAAATTTAATGTAACACTTTGAGAAATGAAATTGTCACTCAAACTGGGAAGTTGTTTTAACGCATAAGCCTCACAAACACATTCACCATCACCATGTTTGCTTCCCTCTTGCAGCAGGCGAGGCCGGTGATGGTGAATGTGTTTGTGAGGCTTAAGAAGGAATTCATCTCCCATGCCTTCCTTCATCCAAGTTCCTCCTTACATATCCTTGGAGCATATTTGTGTTTCCAGGAGTGGTCACAGCACGGAAAACTTCCATGAACAGCCTCGCCAGCAACAGTTCGCGCTTCAGTGGACACTCTTGGGTTGTGGTGCTGAAGGGAGGAAACTGCAAAAGTCATGTGACGGAAGTGTGTGTGTTTCACTGTTTGATCTGCTGCAGTCTCTGACGAGACAGCCAGACGTTACCCTACGGAACGAGCTCAGAACTCATTATTTCCGATCTTCGGATAGGCCTGAGACCAGGCACACACCACACACCGGGACAACAAGGTCACAACTTCTCGATTTACATCCCGTACCTACTCACTGCTAGGTGAACAGGGGCTACACGTGAAAGGAGACACACCCAAATATCTCCACCCGGCCGGGGAATCGAACCCCGGTCCTCTGGCTTGTGAAGCCAGCGCTCTAACCACTGAGCTACCGGGCACGTGTGTGTGTGTGTGTGTGTAATGGGATTGACATAGTTTTGGAGGAAAGGAGCTTGTTCATCGAGCTTTGCCTGTCTCTAAAGGAGTGTGGATCAAGTCAGGAAAGAAATGCTGCTAGGGGAGATAGGGCGGTGAAGGGCTTGAGTTGGAGGAGAGGCACAATAATGCATATATCGAATAAACTGCTGAGGCGGATGTTGCATGGCGCCGGGGAGGCAGCTCTGTGGTGGTGGTGGTGGTGCTCTATCTCCTTCGTCCAGGAAACATCACCGTGGTGGAGGTAGATGGACGGGTGGAAACATGAGGATGTTGTGCGGTGGCGTAGTGGTGGCGTGGTGAAGGGGTGGCGGAGTGCGGCCAGCTGGCAGTGTCGGCAGGACAGTGGCGGTGCGGCATTGCACTCTCGCTGGTGGTGTGGGATATAAATGGACCTGTTTGTCCAGGCCATTTGCATTCCAGCGCAGAACAGTGAACCGTTAGGATATTACCCATCTTACGAATAATCCTGATTTGCTGTTACAGTGTCATCCAAACTGGTCTTCCTAACTCGCGGCCCCTCCCTGCCCGCCCCTTGGGAGAGGAGTGTGGGAGAGGTGCGAGGATCAGACTTTGTGTTCATTCTTATGAGTTTTGCGTCGAACACAGAGTTAACCAATATCTGTGTTCATTCATGCATTTTACAGGAAAAATTCTAGAAGCCTTTCCTTTTCTATTTTTCGTTTATTCCAGCGACATAAGCTCTCTGGAGACTTTCGAGACATCTCCAAAGTTTTGTGAAAGGATTTAGGATTAACGTCTCTCCTTTTCTGAGAAAGAATCGCAGTATCACATGCGGCTTCGTGTTATCAACGTGGCAAACATGAATTTAATCAATTTATTCTTTCAGCAATAAAAAGAGTTAGTATAAACAGAAATCATCATAACAGCTGATAACTCCGTGCTCAGTGCGTGCAGCTGACTTCCCTTGAAGTGGTTTGTGGTCTTTGTGCCAATAACAGTGAACTGTAGTGGTTGTATTATCAGACAAGAATTATTATAAATATTACAATGAATAACAACTATAGATACAACTAAAGCTCTTTGTACCCTGGCCAACCATGAAGAGAATACATGTGATTCTTTCCTCTCCTTCCTCCTCTTCCTTCCCATCCCTCCTGTTCTCTTCCCTCCTTTCCCTTCCCTCCCCTCCTCTCCTGTCCCTTCCCTCGGCTGCCTGCCACACGTCGAGACTATGTACGCTGGTGCCTGACTACGAATAAACAACACTGAACATTTTTTTTACAGCGACAGATTTGTGTTGGGGCAATAATAAGCATACATAGTCCATTTCCTTGAATAATAAAGCAGTGGTGCTTTGTAAAGAGCAATGACAAGAATAATATTCTCTGTTCATGGGGATTCAAAAGGGCGATGAAGCGAGGCTGAGTTTAGAAATGAGATATGGTGCTTATATTTACATGCAGCAGTGTGCAGTTGCGCTGGAGATTTGTTGTTGCTTCTATGTACGCTTAACTCCGTAAACGTTAATACCACACACTAAGCGGCTATGAAAATCTCGCACCAAATAGTTGCTTCTCTTAATGAATTCTCACAAATTAACCTAGGCTATTCTGACTCAACGTAACTTAACACAACCAACCGTGAAGAACTTTGAACCTAATTCAAACCTAAATTAACCTGACCTAACCAAACTTAACCTAACAAAACGTAATATAACCCAGCATGAAATAACCAAACAGTACCTTCCATTCTACCAATGACTCATCTATATTTAAAAAAAGAAAAACTTATAATTGAACAACCATATAACCGAAGGGAACAAACATACTTTATATATACTTTTTGAAAACTAAACAGCAAACGTCATTGTGTATTAATCTCATGGCTTCAGCTAAAGACCAAACTCCTCGGTGTGACTTAACTCGTGTGTAAAAATCATAATTACTTTTGGCTCCCATGCATTACAGGTTAATTAATTTCTTTTTGTGGAATTAATAGATTTACCAGTCTGCATTTTTTTCCTTGTTGCCTCACCTGCCGCTCAAATTTTTACCTCATTAAACTTTGATCACCTTTGCCACAAATGTATGTGTATGTGTGTGTGTATGAGAGAGAGAGAGAGAGAGAGAGAGAGAGAGAGAGAGAGAGAGAGAGAGAGAGAGAGAGAGAGAGAGAGAGAGAGAGAGAGAGAGCACCACGGTAAAAAATAATAGAAAAAATAATAAAACTCAAACAAATATAAAAGTAAAGAAAGACAGGAATCGTGACTCAATTTAAGAGAAAATCACTAAGAATAAAAATCATCAGAGAGAGAGAGAGAGAGAGAGAGAGAGAGAGAGAGAGAGAGAGAGAGAGAGAGAGAGAGAGATGTGCAGGCAAAACGTATGCAAAAAATCAACTATATCGTCAGGCGCAAGAGAGAGAGAGAGAGAGAGAGAGAGAGAGAGAGAGAGAGAGAGAGAGAGAGAGAGAGAGAGAGAGAGAGGGTGAGGGGGAGGGTCTTAGGTCGCGATATTACACATGGGTGGGTTTGAATGTTGTGCCCTGAATGGAAGCACCTGGAGGGCAGTAGGACGAGTGGACAGAGTGGCTCTTATTTAATCAATCACATAAAGGGACGAGCAGAGAGAGAGAGAGAGAGAGAGAGTGGATAGAGAAACTTTTTACTCTCTCTCTCTCTCTCTCTCTCTCTCTCTCTCTCATGTACCCAAAGGCGCACTGTCGTGCTACCTATTCTAAGGGTACTACAATCTATTTCTCACGTCGAGTTTTTGTTTTATTGATTTTCTCGTAAAGTAATTCATGTTTTCTCTCTTATTTGTTTATTTTTATTTCGTGCTTTTCCTCGTCTATTTATTTCTTTATTTTTCATGCCGAAATATATTAATTCTTTAATACAGGAAGTGTTCTAACCAAGGTCAGTAAAAGGCAAGGTGAAAAAGATCCATTAATGATGTTTACTCTCTCTCTCTCTCTCTCTCTCTCTCTCTCTCTCTCTCTCTCTCTCTCTCTCTCTCTCTCTCTCTCTCTCTCTCTCTCTCTCTCTCTCTCTCTCTCTCTCTCTCTCTCTCTCTCTCTCTCTCTCTCTCTCTCTCTCTTTCTCCGAAGCAAAGAAATATATTGGAAAGTAAATAAAAAACATTACAATATTTAAATGTGAAAAAAAAAACCGATGGAATATTGAAACTAAAGATTTTTTTTTTTTAACGTAACTAAAAATTTGCACCAAAATAATGAGTTACCTTTTTATATTAGAGAAGGTGTTGATGTGGAAATAGATGGGTAGATGAGAGGATCAGAGAGGCATATGGAAAGACAGACAGACAGACAGACAGACAGACAGACAAGACAGAATTTACAGAGAGAAATAGGAACATGAATAGATAGATAGATAGGGATGGGAACATGAATAAATAGAAAGTTCAGATAGATTAGATAACAGATAGGTGTATTGATAGATAGACAGGTAGATGGCTAGACAGGTAGATAGATTGATCAATACCTAAGGAGACCAAAAGGCGCAGAAAACAAGAAACTCAGTAAATAAGAGTAAACAGGAAAAGCAGAAAGTTTCCAATATAGGAAATTGGACGAAGGAAAACACAAAATAGAATTACGGGGAAAAGACTTCACACACACACACACACACACACACACACACACACACACACACACACACACACACACACACACACACACACACACACACACACACACACACACACACACACACACACACACACACACACACACACACTCACACCTCTCTCTCTCTCTCTCTCTCTCTCTCTCTCTCTCTCTCTCTCTCTCTCTCTCTCTCTCTCTCTCTCTCTCTCTCTCTCTCTCTCTCTCTCTCTCTCTCTCTCTCTCGGAAGCTACAGTCAATATTCAACAATTTCACGAACGTAAAAATAAAAAAGAATACAAAAGGAAAGAAAAATGAACCCTTTAATGGAGGAAACAGCAGTGAGAGAGAGAGAGAGAGAGAGAGAGAGAGAGAGAGAGAGAGAGAGAGAGAGAGAGAGGATGAAGGGAAGGCAAGTGAGGATGGAGCGTGAAATGGACCGACGGGTAAGCTTGTGTAGTCTTTTTGTAACAATCGAGAGAGAGAGAGAGAGAGAGAGAGAGAGAGAGAGAGAGAGAGAGAGAGAGAGAGAGAGAGAGAGTTTTTCTGTCTTTAATTTTAATATGTACACTGTAACGTTATGACTCACTGAATCACAAACATTTCCTTCCTAAATGCCCAGAACTGCACAAGAGTAGCTATTGCAATAAGTTCTTTTTTTATTCTTTTTCCGTCTCCTTAGCAATATTACATACATACATACATACATACATACATATATACATACACTCCCTCTGGTTATTATTCGTCGATTGCTCCTCTTCGCTATCTCTTAAATGACAGGTGTGCGTGTGTCTTGTGACGCTAATGTGACGATCCATCACTTTATTTCAGATGTGTGTGGAATTATTACCTAGTTTTTCTTTCTGCATCCGTCTCCTTCGTGCCTTGAATGTCGTATCGTTATTTTATTTTATTTTCAACGTCTCATTCTTATTTATTTTCACGATAAGGGAGTATATATATATGTGGGGTTCTTCCTAAGCCTCTATGTCGATTTCACTACGTAAGACGACACGAACAACGAGATCATATGACGCTTGACCCCTTCAGTGCTATGACGCGTTTTCATATTCATTCTGCTTAATATCTGGTGATTTTATATAACTTCAGAAGCTTATGTGGAGATTAAGATAGTGAAGACTCTGGTCACTAATCTTCTGACCTCTATAGAACCTTTCTTAGTATAAATAAAATCATCTAATCATACCCAAAATAATGGTTAAAATGCGTCTCAGTGCTGAAAGGGTTAATGTAATTTTTTTCCAGTATTCTTTGCATTTAATGAGGCAGAGCATGACTAAAAAAATCAGGAAGAACACCCACTAAAGGAGAAAACCATTCATTAACACTAACTTAAAAAAAAAAAACAGACACTTTCTTGTATTTTCACATTTTTTTTCACTTTTCCTTTCCTTTCTTTTACATCTGTGTTTCCCTCCGTCCTTATCTTCCTTTGTCCATTTCCTCTTTACCTTTCGCTTTTACTTCCGCGTCTGCATCTCACCATCACCTTTCAAGATATTGGTGAAGAGAGAAAGAGTCGCAGCAAACATCCTTACCAGTCAAGTGATGGAAAGCCTCTAGGATGGAGCTTAGAGTGTCGCACGTGATCGCTTTGTGGTCTGAGAGAGAGAGAGAGAGAGAGAGAGAGAGAGAGAGAGAGAGAGAGAGAGAGAGAGAGAGAGAGAGAGAGAGAGAGAGAGAGAGAGAGAGAGAGAGAGAGAGAGAGAGAGAGAGAGAGAGAGAGAGAGAGAGAGAGATGGTGTGCGTGTCTGATATTGGTGTGTGTGTGTGTGTGTGTGTGTGTGTGTGTGTGTGTGTGTGTGTGTGTGTGTGTGTGTCTGTGCGCGCGTGTGTAAAACCTTTTTGTTCCGCCATGTCTCTTTCTATTAATGTTTTGTTCTAGTTTGAATGTTCATTTTTTATTTCGATAGATATTTCTTTTTATTACGTGTGTGTGTGTGTGTGTGTGTGTGTGTGTGTGTGTGTGTGTGTGTGTGTGCTTATGCCTGCATGTGGACTATTTTGTTTTGATATGGGATGGTATTGTATGGTGTGAATGTAGTTGTTTTGTCAGTGTAATACTCTCTCTCTCTCTCTCTCTCTCTCTCTCTCTCTCTCTCTCTCTCTCTCTCTCTCTCTCTCTCTCTCTCTCTCTCTCTCTCTCTCTCTCTCTCTCTCTCTCTCTCTCTCTCTCTCTCTCTCTCTCTCTCTCTCTCTCTCTCTCTCTCTCTCTCTCTCTTACATGAGTGAAAAGTTAGATATGTATATACGGAAACGAAAACCCAAATCACACACACACACACACACACACACACACACACACGAGACCGTCACGAAGTTGCATAGTCCAAACTCAAGTCTCGTTTCTTTGGAGTGACAGGCGCGGGACTTTACCAGAGCCATCCATCGCGGGTTTCAGAAGTTGAGACGAAGGAAGCGGAGAACAACTTTTACTCCCCCCTCCCATCCCTTCTCTTCCCTCTCCACTTGGCAATGCAGGAAGAAGGACTAGTAGGAGAGGAGGGTGGGAGGGAGAGACCACCTGATTTCCTTCATCCCAGGCTACCATTGGCGTCGTGGTTACCTGGATGTTGTAGTCGTAGTGGTATGTGGTTCGACTTTATTGATCTGCAGGTGAGGTGAATGGACGTGAGTTTGTGAAGGAGTGAGTTGATGAAGGAGCGAAGGATTCATTTGGTGAAAGGGTGAAGGAGTTAATGAAGGGATGATTTGATTAAGGGCAGTTTATGAAGGATTGAAGGATTAAGTGTAGACTAAAGGGTTGATTTTAAAGGAGGGAAGGGTTCAGTTAATTAATGAGTGAAGAAGTGTGTTAATGCGGAAGTAAAGGATTGAGTTTAGAGAGGGAATGAGTTTATTAAGGAGTGAAGGAATAAGTTGGTGTAGGATTGAAGAACTGAATTAAATAATGAGGGATGAGAGTTAATAAAGAAGTAGAGGAGTGAGGTGATAGAGTGAAGGAATGCACGGATAATGACGATAAAGTAACATCAAAAAAATTATAATGAGAACGTATTTACACGTATTTTGAGTGTGATTGATTCAGAGGAGAGAAACTTAGTGCGCCCAACCAGAAAAAAGCTCTCTAGACAATTTTAACAAGGCAGTCTTTCTCAAAAGCGGTGATTCTAAAACGAGGAGAGGTTTATTGTTTCATGTCCACTTCTTTGGAATTCAGTGCGCTGAGGAATTACCATAAGCTTCACCATTTGATCAGTGGTGAGCGGCTTACATCTTTCAGTCTTCGAAGCGATGAGAAGACAGACAACCAGAGACATACGGAATGTTTCAGACAGAGTGTAATTATTGTTCTTTCTAAGTTAATACCGCTTAATCATCAGACCTTATAGACTTAATGGAAAGCGACATTTTGGTTTAGGATTCTGCACGGGCTGTAAGCTATGTTTAGTGTTGCTACGTGCAAAAGAAAATGTTCATTACTTTCTCGTGTGTTGATGAGTGCTTTTTTCGTGGAAAAGTTCATTCAGATTCAGTTTTAAGTCCCGCTGCTTAGAGGTCTTGCTACAATAGGCCCGTCATTGAGGCACTACTAGTGAGGTGGAAATATTAAATGAGAATTTAAAAACTAAAAGGATCAACATTGGTTCCTTTGCCGAACTTCAGACATCGTGTGGGTGGTTCTCTTGGCACAGCAGAATGTGGGTGGTGAGCGGAGCGCCTCACCACGCCTTGCGACTCGCCTTTATTCAGCAGCACGTTCACATGCTGAATTAGACATAAAATATCTTAGCGTTAGGAGTAAATTAAACATTTATTAATTTTATAGAAGGTAAATCAAATTGTTGAAGATTTAGAAATTTTGCGGCTCTTATGTACGCTTTTGTGTGTGTGTGTGTGTGTGTGTGTGTGTGTGTGTGTGTGTGTGTGTGTGTGTGTATTCCGAGAAAGAGAGAATATAGATCAGTGCCCCGCAGCTCCATCAGTGGACTCGTATTCGCCGTGGCCTTTATGCGAGTGTTATGCATCTTTGAGGTCTTGCCGGAGGCTCAATACTGGATTTCCTGTTTTGGCGTTGCCAGCAAAATTGGAGCCTTGTCGTGAAACCTTTGTAGTGTGCTGGTGCGACAGTATCAATATTTCACTGAATTTGTCTGATTGTTTTTAGTGATCCCTGTTGGTGTTTGCCACACAACATCCACCAGAGACAGGCGTGATATTTTGTAATACTGTCCTGAAAAAAAAAGAAAAAAATGTATTAACTTCCTTTCGCAATAAAAAAAAAAAGTGTAATAGGATGATATATCACACTTGTGTTTCACAATGGATGACTTGCCTCTATGGATTGTTCTTGTATTTACAACGATTATTTTTAATAGATTTGTTTTTTACTTTTCCTTCCTACCTCCAGCTGTGGTAGTTGTCATAAAACAGGGGTAGCATGGAGACACCTGAGTCCATTATGAAAGTGTATTTACGGTAACACAATACACAACAAGTGTAAACCGAGCGAAACGAGAGGCAGGAGGCGTAGAGTGTCGCCTAAGGCGGCGGCGAGCGAGGACTGGGGGGAAGGACGTGACGTCAGACAGAAAGGGAGTATGGGGAAAACAAAGGACATGCTAACATACAGCCTCCCCATATCCGTTTCCTCGGCGTGGTTAATGTAGCGAGGCACAGCATAGCACAGAACTCAAGCTGTCACTGTCCGCTAATACAGGGCAGACATAAAACACCTCCCTTAACATCCAAGAAAGGCCCCGAAACAACTCGGATGATGTGGCGGTTATGTACCGGCACTCGAATCATGTTAACATACTGGCACAAGGTGGAGGTCAGGGATAAGTGATGACTACCTTGCTGAAGTAGTGTGTATTTCGATGTTGGTAAAGATGCGAACGAAATATCAAGATTTTTTTTTTCCTTTTCCACTGTCGCCATTTTTCTTTTTCTATGTCAAGGAGGAAGATCATAAAAGGGCAATCTGCTTCATGATTTTCCACTCTAGATGCAAATTAGAAGTCTGAACTACAGTGAAGAAACACAGAACAGCAGTTTGTCTCAGAATTCGTCTTTTTCTCATAAGGAATAGATCAGAGAGAAAACAATCTACTCCGTCATTTGTCACTCTTGGTGCAAATTAAAACCCTGAATTACAATGCAGGAAAAAAAAACACAGAAAACCAAATTACGAGAACTCCATACCAGTGCCTAAGTAGCCGCCCATCCCAGAAAGATGAAGACCAAATGTAATATTAAGTTTTCCATCTCTCTCTCTCACATCGCATGAAATAAACTGAAGAATAAATATTTCCTCCCCTAATAACGTGTAAGGACATACTTTGCGAGCTCTTAATGCGCCTGTCCGCTGGCGAGGTTCATGTTATTGCCTCTTGTCTGCCAGATGGAAACATATGAAGCTTGTTTACTTGTTGCAACTTTTGTGAGCTCTGGAGGAGAATTTTAAGGCATTTTGTTAGTTCAGAGAGAGAGAGAGAGAGAGAGAGAGAGAGAGAGAGAGAGAGAGAGAGGGAGTCACGTCTTGTTGCTTATCTGGGCTCTGAAATTCAATCAAGGACAGGAAAGCAATTAAATATTATGGTGAAGAGACGTGTTTACGAGAGAGAGAGAGAGAGAGAGAGAGAGAGAGAGAGAGAGAGAGAGAGAGAGAGAGAGAGAGAGAGAGAGAGAGAGAGAGAGAGAGAGAGAGAGAGAGAGAGAGAGAGAGAGAGAGAGAGAGAGAGAGAGAGAGAGAGAGAGAGAGAGAGAGAGAGAGAGAGAGAGAGAGAGAGAGAGAGAGAGAGAGAGAGAGAGAGAGAGAGAGAGAGAGAGAGAGAGAGAGAGAGAGAGAGAGAGAGAGAGAGAGAGAGAGAGAGAGAGAGAGAGAGAGAGAGAGAGAGAGAGAGAGAGAGAGAGAGAGAGAGAGAGAGAGAGAGAGAGAGAGAGAGAGAGAGAGAGAGATGGAATGAAGTGGGAGTAATTTGCATACTGTTATGAGGCACTTTAGTCAAGAAATTACAGGACGAAATATAAGAATGAATTAGTGAAAGTGACTCGAGGGAGGGGAGAGTGAGACAGACGGCGCGCTGCTCAATTACACGTGCAGGTAAACCTCTTCTCTATGTAAATGTTGTTATTACCTGTACGTAAGTTGAAGCTGTAAGTCTTATAATGTACTTCCCTCTCTTTCTCTCTCTATCTCTCTCTCTCGCTCTATTTCTCGTTCTCGTTCTCGCTCTTTCTCTCCTCAACCCTTTGTGCATCTAATTCTCTGGGATTCTTTGACAAATACTTAATGGCTCCCACCTCTCAGCATGATCTCCTTAGCACTCTTAAACACCTGCTTCTGCCTTTATCACCTGTACCTTATTCCCTCCCTCAGTCTTGCTTCTTTCTCTTCTTTTCTTCTCTCATTACCACTTGCTTCCCCTTCTCATTCTCTCACCCACCTTCCATTCCACCTGATCCTTTCTTCTCTCTTATCCTGATGTCTCTCTGTTCTCTTTCTTCCTTGAGACCGAGAGAGAGAGAGAGAGAGAGAGAGAGAGAGAGAGAGAGAGAGAGAGTGTTCTATTTACCATCCAGTCACGTACTACAGGAGGGTTACACAACATCTGAAGTTTAACACACACAAACACGCTGGTCTCTCTCTCTCTCTCTCTCTCTCTCTCTCTCTCTCTCTCTCTCTCTCTCTCTCTCTCTCTCTCATTAACCCTTACCTCTTTTTTTTCCACATAATTCCTTCTTCCATCCTTCATTCACGCGTCTCTTCCTCACCACCCATTCCTCCTCTTCCTCCTCCTCCTCCTCCTCCTCCTCCTCCTCCTCCTCCTCCTCCTCCTCCTCCTCCTCCTCCTCCTCCTCCTCCTCCTCCTCCTCCTCCTCCTCCTCCTCCTCCTCCCCGTCCCTCACCTGCGCACAATCCAGGATATTGAGGCGGACAGGTGGGAAGGGAGGAGAGGCAACCTTTTGCCTGTCACACTTCCATCACTTACGATTAGCGACGGCCCAGGTAACTAAATGAGCGGGGCATACCTAGAGAGAGAGAGAGAGAGAGAGAGAGAGAGAGAGAGAGAGAGAGAGAGAGAGAGAGGTGAGGAAAATATCTAGAGAAACAAAGTATGGATGTGAGATAAGACATTCTTCTCTCTCTCTCTCTCTCTCTCTCTCTCTCTCTCTCTCTCTCTCTCTCTCTCTCTCTCTCTCTCTCTCTCTCTCTCTCTCTCTCTCTCTCTCTCTCTCTTTCCATATATACCTGTCACTTATTTTATTTCCATTTTTCTTTGCATTTTTATTGGCACTTTTCATCTTTGTGATATTTCTGATTTCATTCTCCCTCTATTTCCTTTCCTTTCATTTCCTCCTCCTCCTCCTCCTCCTCCTCCTCCTCCTCCTCCTCCTCCTCCTCCTCCTCCTCCTCCTCCTCCTCCTCCTCCTCAACCTACTCCTCCTCTTCCTCTTCCTCTTTCTCCTCTTTCTCCAAAGCCTCTTACTCGAACCTTCTTCCTCCTCCTCCTCCTCCTCCTCCTCCTCCTCCTCCTCCTCCTCCTCCTCCTCCTCCTCCTCCTCCTCCTCTTCCTCCTCCTCTGCTTCGCCTTTCAACTAATATTATCCCTTTTGAAAGTTGAGATAATGAGCAACAGGAGAGAGAGAGAGAGAGAGAGAGAGAGAGAGAGAGAGAGAGAGAGAGAGAGAGAGAGAGAGAGAGAGAGAGAAGGAGGGGAGATTGACGTAGAGGGACAGCGAACTTGAGATGGAAATGGGAAAAAGGAAATAAGAGAGGAGATGAGAAGGAGGAGAGAGGAAGAGGAGAGGAAGAGAAGTGGCGGGGGAAGAAATAGAAGCAAAAAAAAGAGGAAAATGAAGAAGAGGAAGAAAAAACACAGGAGGAGAAAGAAGAGACGTCAACGAAATTGAGAAACAGGAGATGAGAGATGATGAGGCAGAAATAGGAGAATCTAGAGAGAGAGAGAGAGAGAGAGAGAGAGAGAGAGAGAGAGAGAGAGAGAGAGAGAGAGAGAGAGAGAGAGAGGGAGAGGGAGAAGATGGAAAATGAAAATAGTGAAGACCAAAAACACGACGAGAGGAGTGAAAAAAGAAAACGGGAAGCAGGAGAGGGAAAAAAATACGAAGGAAAAAGAGAAAGGTGGCTGTCACATGGAAAAAAAATAGCCTTGAGAGAAATTCCTGCCTGCTCTCTCTCTCTCTCTCTCTCTCTCTCTCTCTCTCTCTCTCTGGTCGTCGTCGTTTTCAAGTTAATATTACTTTCTTTTATTTTCTTTGTTTCTTTCTTTACATTTTCTTCTTCCGTTTTTATTATGATTTTTCTTGCTTCGTTTTGCTTATTATTGTTATTACTGCTCCAATTCCCTCTCCTCTGCCACCACTTCCTCCTCCTCCTCCTCCTCCTCCTCCTCCTCCTCCTCCTCCTCCTCCTCCTCCTCCTCCTCCTTCTTCACGTCCTCCATGTCTGTCATTCGTTTCCCACTCTCTCTCTCTCTCTCTCTCTCTCTCTCTCTCTCTCTCTCTCTCTCTGCAACACTCAAGGTGATATTAGCGCCAGGTGAGTCAGTTTACCTGTGTGTGAGATCATTAAGGATAGAAGAGAAGGAAGGAAGGAAGGAAGAGGTGGAGGGAAGAGAGGAGAAAGGAGAAGAGGAAGAGGAAGATAAGGAGTAGAAGTTGGAGGAGGAAGCAGGGGGAAGAGAGGAGAAAGAGGAAGAGGAGGAGGAAGATGGGGAGGAGAAGGAGGAGTAGGAGCAAAGAGAGGAGGAAAAGGAGGTGGATGTGAAAGAGAAGAAGAAGAAGAAGAAGAAGAAGAAGAAAGGAGACGTGAAATGATAAGAGTTGTAAGAAGAAAAATGGAATGGAAGTGTAGATAAAAAGGAAAAGTGGAGAATAAAGTTAAGATAAGAAAGAAGAGACGAGGAAATTGAGAAGGAGGAGGAGGAGGAGGAAGGGTAGAAGAAAAAGAAGAAGAAGAAGAAGAAGAAGAAGAAGAAGAAGAAGAAGACACGAACGAGTATGATTTATAGAAAAGATAAAAGTGTTCAAAAAAAAGGAATTAGATGGTAAGGATAAGGCAAGAGGGAATGAAGAGGAGGAGGAAGAGGAGGAGGAAGAGGAGGAGGAAGCCAGCGTAACCTTGTAAAGATATTAAGTGAAAGTTCAAATTAGAAGTTATTGCTTCTATCTTGCCAACTTTCCAGACCAGTCTCTTCTATCATGGCTAATTGTGTGTGTGTGTATGTGTGTGTGTGTGTGTGTGTGTGTGTGTGTGTGTGTGTGTGTGTGTGTGTGTGTGTGTGTGTGTGTGTGTGTGTGTGTGTGTGTGTGTGTGTGTGTGTGTGTGTGTGTCATTGGTTTGGACTGTTTGGATTGGTGTGTTTAAGAGAGAGAGAGAGAGAGAGAGAGAGAGAGAGAGAGAGAGAGAGAGAGAGAGAGAGAGAGAGAGAGAGAGAGAGAGAGAGAGAGAGAGAGAGAGAGAGAGAGAGAGAGAGTGTATTAGAGAGAGAAAAGACTTCTGGATCAATGAAGCTAATTTGAGAATGTTCTATACTACCATTGTGTCTAGAATTATGTGAAAGAGAGAGAGAGAGAGAGAGAGAGAGAGAGAGAGAGAGAGAAGGTTAATAACGACATTTAATTTGCAAACAGGGCTGGTAATTGGGAACTCTGAATAACAACAAGCAAAAGTTTGGCATCGTGTAAACCATCTCTCTCTCTCTCTCTCTCTCTCTCTCTCTCTCTCTCTCTCTCTCTCTCTCTCTCTCTCTCTCTCTCTCTCTCTCTGTCTCGCTTTCATATTAGCACTGCATCAATTCCAGTCTCCATTTCATTCTATATTTTCATTCCCATTTCAGTCTACTTGGAATATAACGCTCATCACTTTCACTCCTCGGGGTCACGCAGATTTCAGAGGAGGAGGAGGAGGAGGAGGAGGAGGAGGAGGAGGAGGAGGAGGAAAAAAGATGAAGAGGAGAAGGAGGAAGAGATGGAGGAGAAGGGAGGAGATGAAGAAGAAAAGAAAAGAAAGGAAAGAAGGAAGAAAAACGAAGAAGGAAGAAAAGGAAACGAAGAAGGAAGAAAAAAAGAACAAATGGAAAACGAAATAGTACGAATGAAAGAATAGAAAGAAAGCAAATAACATGAACAAAAAAAAAAAACAATAAGGAGCAAAAAAAAAAAAAACCAGAAAAATATCATATGCCTTATTAGTCTAACACCACGAAAGCAGTATTATTTATTACCTTTAAACTGTATGTGGAAGACCTGAAGAGAAAGAACAAGACACCTCTCCACCTGCAACATGTTTTTTTTTTTTTCTAGTAACGCGTCAGTATGAAATGGCAAAAGGAAACGCTTTGTGCCTACTAGGAAATGAGTAAGTAAAAATAACTATATGTGGAAGAACTAAATAGAACTGAACGACTTTCCACCTACAAGTCTTTTTTTTTTTTTTAACTTGTTACCTGTCAGTGTGAAATGGGAAGAAGGAAACGTTTTGTGCCTTGTAGAAAACGTAAAAAAAATCTATCATAAAGAATATAGATGCAGGAGTAGTGGTAGTGAAGTGTTGCTAATTCCGTGCCACATGGAAGGAGGTGGCCTTGGTAACATTGATTACGTATTAGTGCTATTCTCTTCACCCCACTAGAGTAGCATGACGCATTTCCATATTCATTCCACTTACTATTTGGTGATTTTATACAGGTTCAGAAACTTATGTGGGAGGATTAAAATAGTGAAGACTGTGGCCATTAATCTTTTGACTTCCATAGATTCTTCCTAATGTCAATAAAATGGTCTAATCGTACACAAGTCTCAAGTGTCCCAGGATCGAAGGGGTTAATCTGACGTGGTCGTATTTATCTATGCATGATGGGTGTCTCTTTCTGTTTTCCCTATTTGCTCACTCTTTTTCACCAGTGCATCCAGTCTCGGTGCTCTCGTTATCTAGAGCAGAAACAATCAATCAGCTGTGCAATAAAATGTATAAAAAAAAATTCCCAATTCTGATTTGCAACTGGTCTATATTTCTCGAACAGTCGATGCTGTGAGTCTCTTCCGCTGGTCAGCTGTTCGAAAAGTGAAACATATTTTTGCCTGCATGTGCTGTATCTCCGCCCTTTAAACGCCATGTCGTTTTCTCTTGTTGCTGTCGATTAATCCGAAATAATCCCGTAAGATTCACTTTCAAAGAAGCATTGTTTTCATCAAACGCATTTAGTATTTCGAAAAACATAAAATACATTCTCTGTAATCTTTCCTTTATGGAGAACATACAAAGAGACAAAGAAAAATAACAAATCAAACTGCCTCAATCTTTCCTCTTACGATGAAATGCACAATGTCACGATGCAGAGAAAGGGGAGAATGACGAGGAGGAGTAGCAACAGCAGCAGTGGTAGCAAGAGGAAGAGGAAGAGATGGAGGTGGGACAACAGAAAAAGAACAAGAGGGGAACGAACTGGAGCGTAGGTAAGAGAGGAGATAGGAATTGTTTGTAAGGGTCGGGAAGGGAAAGGGGAAGGGAAAAGGGAAGGGAAAGGGAAGAGAAGAGAAGGGAAGGCCAGTTTAGAGGGTGAGAGGCAAGAGAAGGGTGGGGTGAGGATTGACCCTTGGGGAGATAACAACAGTAGGGGCAATTATGTCTTAACGAGGTCACTGTGTGTGTGTGTGTGTGTGTGTGTGTGTGTGTGTGTGTGTGTGTGTGTGTGTGTGTGTGTGTGTCTGGGGGGGAGGGGTTATTATCATCTTTCCTTGGTGATGGTTTACGAGTTCTTTCATTTTATGGTCGTATTTCTCTCTCACTCTCTTTCTCTCTCTTTCTTTCTTTCTTTTTCTTTTTCTTTCTTTCTTTCTTTCTTTCTTTCTTTCTTTCTTTCTTTCTTTCTCTCTCTCTCTCTCTCTCTCTCTCTCTCTCTCTCTCTCTCTCTCTCTCTCTCTCTCTCTCTCTCTCTCTCTCTCTCTTCGGCATGCACACACGTCTCACTCATCGTAATGTTTAATTGCTTATCGTCCTCGACTACATTCCGTATACGAAACTAGGTAATCAACGAAACGTGACACACACACACACACACACACACACACACACACATATACAAAGGTTCCGTTACGTCTGTGTGTGTGTGTGTGTGTGTGTGTGTGTGTGTGTGTGTGTGTGTGTGTGTGTGTGTGTGTGTCGTAGGCAGTGTTGCGTGTCCTGCCTCCGCTACACTCATACTTTTGCCTCCACCAGCTTATTACTCGTTTGGCAGCTTCGACTTCACCTTATTACTAGCGTAGGATGAGGAAGCACGCGACGATGTGTGTGTGTGTGTGTGTGTGTGTGTGTGTGTGTGTGTGTGTGTGTGTGTGTGTGTGTGTTGGCTATTCCTTCCTCCTATTTGTCGGTTCGTTTGTGTTTGTCTGTTTGTCGTGGTAATTATGTTGTATGTGTCTCTTTCTTTCTTTCTTTTCTCTTTTTTTCTCTTTAATTTTTTTCTTTCTCTCGTTTTTGGTTGTTTATTACGTATGCATGTCTATTACCCAGCTGTTATGGAAGTTTATTTTCTTTTTTTGTTTTTTTCCATTTGTCTGTGTGTGTGTGTCTGTGTGTGTGTGTGTGTGTGTGTGTGTGTGTGTGTGTGTGTGTGTGTGTGTGTGTGTGTGTGTGTGTGTGTGTGTGTGTGTGTGTTTGCGTCAGTCACTTACTCACTCGTATATTTTATTCATTCATACATGGAATAGGTGAGTGAGTCTCTCTCTCTCTCTCTCTCTCTCTCTCTCTCTCTCTCTCTCTCTCTCTCTCTCTCTCTCTCTCTCTCTCTCTCTCTCTCTCTCTCTCTCTCTCTCTCTCTCTCTCTCTCTCTCTCTCTCTCTCTCTCTCTCTCTCTCTCTCTCTCTCTCATACTACACCATTCATTGTATGTGAAATCCCTCCTCTTTCCCTCCATCCCTCTCCTTCCTCTAGCCCTCTCTAGTTTCTCCTATCCCTGCATTCTTCTCTTCTTTGTTGGTTGTCATGGAAACAAGTTTGTTTACAGTCATATTCCGTCGAATCTTTACTCTATTGGAATGTTGGGCTCCCGTCTCTCCTTCGAGCCCGTGTACTGAATCCTCCAATATCCCTGTGTATTCTGCTAGTCACGCCTGTTCCATATGAGGTTTGGTATGAACTGCGTCTCTCTGTGTGCCTTTGCCTTCCGTGTGTCTCGTTGGGAGAGTTGCTCATAGATGGCGGGTGTGTTGCGTCCCTGCTGTGTTGGGTTCGTTCCTCGTGCAGTGACTAAGGACCGTGTACTCAAACTTTCCTACGTCTTATCTCTCTTATCTCTCTCTCTTCGGTGCCATGACACGTTTTCATATTCTGATTACTATAAGGTGATTTTATACAGCTTCAGAAACTTGTGTGGTGGATTAGAATAGTGGAGTCTCTGGCCATTGATCTTCTGACCTCCATTCCATAGACCATTCCTAATGTATATAAAATCGTCTAATCGTACACAAATCCCAAGGTAAACATGCATCCCAGTACTGAAGAGGTTAATTAGGAGATATTGTGTGTTTTTAAGGGTATTTCTTTTTTTTTTTTTTTTTTTTATTATGTGTGATGTGCAGAGGAAGCTAATAAGGAAAACTGACTTCCATAGTGTTTAAAGAAGTCGTTTTTATTTTAAAGTGTGTGTTTATTTACTTATTCATTTATATATAATTTTTTCATCGTTTAACAAGTAACGCATTATTGACTAAAAATAGAAATAATAAAACTAGAGCTATTCATTTATGTGGTCTTTTGGAAAAGTTATAATTTACAAGAGTGCATTTTTATGATGCTAATGGCAGTTCAACAAGAATTCTGCATCATTATCGGACAAAACAGCAAAGGAAAACTACTGATCTCTTACGCCTTTCCGGAAGTTATCATAGTTTTAAAAGGCGTTTCTTATTTTCTCTTTAGCGATAGTTCAAGAATTTCACACCAGCAACGGGAAAGCAGCCACAGGAGACTGGTTGTTTATCTCCGTTAAGAAATAGTCTTGATGAGAAAGCAAAGTGCGTTTAACCTCTTCAGTACCATGACGCGTTTTCATACTCATTCCACTTATTATTTGGTGATTTTATACAGCTTCAGAAACTTATATAGGTGATTAAAATAGTGAAGACTGTGGCCATTAATCTTTTGACCTCCATAGACCCTTGCTGATGTCAATAAAATGGTCTAATCCTGCCCAAAACTCAAGGTAAAAATGCGTCCCAGTGTTGAAAGAGTTAAGAATGCGGCCTCCAGAGTATAACGGCAGAAGACTGACACACAGATTCCAAGGAGCCTTACATGTTTAATGAAGTATTGGAAACTGATAATTGCGGTGCTCTCTCTCTCTCTCTCTCTCTCTCTCTCTCTCTCTCTCTCTCTCTCTCTCTCTCTCTCTCTCTCTCTCTCTCTCTCTCTCTCTCTCTCTCTCTCTCTCTCTCTCTCTCTCTCTCTCTCTCTCTCTCTCTCTCTCTCTCTCTCTCTCTCTCGTCGGAAAGGCAAGCTATTTGATCCCTGCATAAATAAAGAGGCACTGAATTAAGACTGAACAATTACCGAAACTCATAAGCGACGTTGAAATGATCACTGGTGATTTGCTGAAAGTTTGTTTAGTTTGCATCAGGCGAGGCGGGCGCATCACAACGGCTGAGTTGGATGGAGAGAGAGACGGAAAAAAAAAAAAAAATAGAAATGTAGTTTGAAAATACGTAGGCGCGTTTTGAAAAGTCGTTAAATTCTAAACACCTTATTATTATTATTATTATTTTTTTTTTTTGACGTGATGCATTAATGAGACTTTTTTCAAAATCTTTGTATTATGTTCAGTGACGGAATTTTAATGATTTGCAAGATTTTAGGTTTTCATGTATTCATATATCCATTTTGGACTTTTAATGTTACTTTTTCTTTTTCAGATGTTAAGCTGAATTCATTTTATATCATATTTTAAATAAGCTATTATTATTATTATTATTATTATTATTATTATTATTATTATTATTATTATTATTATTATTATTATTATTATTATTATTATTATTATTATTATTATTATTATTATTACTAACATCATCATCATCATCATTATTATCATCATCATCATCATCATCATCAGCAGCAGCAGCAGCAGCAGCAGCAGCAGCAGCATCATCATTGTTAGTGTTTTTATTAATGCTATTATTCCTAGTAAAGGTGAACACAGAACCTGCAGGAAGCGAGCGGCAGCACACCATGCTTCCTCCAATACACTCACTTGTTTTAATGAAAAATAAATCAGTAGAGTTTACTGTTTAAAAATTCAAGAATTATGCATGCATCAGTAGCAGAGATGGAAATGTAATAATGCTTTATGGGACGCACATCAGTAATTCTCTTTCTAAATTCAATAATTTGCAAAAGTGCACGGGCCGTTCGATGACAAAACAAATTAACATCGCGTTGCGTGAGGACGATTTGCAGTTATTACATTGAGTGCAGTTTTATCTCTTTGTGGATGCGTGGTGCATGAAAAGAGTGGATTTATGGTTGTGAATCAAGCACGCAATACATACCAAGGCATGTCAGCGCTTCATGACGTCTCCTCGTGTTACCGGTGTGTGATTGTCCTTTAGGATTGATTATGTCGAATTTATTGCTGCTATTTTGAAGACCTGCGCCTTAAAAATCACTATATTTCATCAAACAAAGGAAAAAATAAAGCTGGAGTTGATACGGAACGTAGAAGAATCACTGCGAAAGAGAGAGAGAGAGAGAGAGAGAGAGAGAGAGAGAGAGAGAGAGAGAGAGAGAGAGGAAAGGAATAATGTGGCAGGATACACGCCCCACGCCAGACAATTTTACACTACCTTCCACAACGTTTTTCAGAAGTTCGCCTTGTACTCGTAAATGTCTTCATCACGAGCAAGAATTAGATAAAGTGGCTGAATATACGGTCCGCGGAATGCACCCTTTTATTTCCTCCCTGAACGTGCTGTAAAACTAGATTACGTGCGTGCCGTGTTCATTGTTGCTTCACGGGGTTCGCTCTTCAATTTTCTTCCCACGTCGCTCCGTAAAAGTAGATCAAAGCTTGTGTTGTATTTGTAACCTCGTGGAGAGTAAGAGATGTGCAGTGAAGCATGGTGCACTCTCCTTCTTCCCTCCAGAACGTGTTGTAAAAGTAGATTAATGCTCTTGTATTCTGGAGGTGGAAGGTCTGTTCTATCTAGTTTTTTTTTTTTTTTTATAAGTAAACGTTGTGTTCCTAAGATCAGTTGTTTCATTGGAGTTGTGTTGGTAAGCTTAGTTGTCCAGCAATAGTTGTGTTCGTAAATAAAAATCGTGTTCTTAATTGTGTTTTTAAGTAAAATTTCGTTCTTAAATAAAAGGGTTTTTTTTTTTTCTTTTAAAGTAAAAAGTTCGTGATCTTAAGTTATGTTCTTTAATAAAAATTGCAATTTTAAATTACTTATGTGTTGATAAGTAAAATTTTCTCTCCAAGTAAAATAGATTATATTCATATTTCGTCCAAAGCTCTCAAAATATGAGAGAAACGCAATGAGGCGCGAAAAGGAGCAGAAAGTAAAGTTAAATCGACATATTTCTGTTCCTCAAATAACGTCATGAGTAAGTAGACACAGAGCTGGAAGTAACACTCGTTGACAACTTTTTTGTAACAAAACTCTTTTAAACAATGATGACAACCATCACCACCACCACCCTCCATAACTCGCCAGCAAAACAAAGACTTCTACCAAACCTTTACCCACCAAATCTTTTCTACTCATCCATTTTAAGCCACCCATGCAAAACTAAACTGCTTAGCAATCATACCTCACACAGCTGAAATTTAATTGCTGAGAGCTATCCACTATATATTCTGGCTTTATTGAGGAAGGTGTTTAGTATTCCAACGTCAGCATGACAGATAGGGTCACCGGCCTGTGCTGAGAGACGTGGCAGTATTGGCCGCACTTTGGGACGCTGAAAATGAAGAGAGGAGGGTAAGGGAGAAGGGAGTCGAGGGTGTTAGTGTTAAGGGAAAAGATGAAAGAGAAGAGAACAAGACGGGAGAGAGGGATAAAGTTAAAGGAAGGGAGAGTAATGGAAAAATAGATGAGAAAAGGAGGCAGTGGAAGTCGAAGAGAGTGAAGGGAGAGGAAATGAGTACAGTTAAAAGAGGAAAAGAAAGCTAGGGAAGGAAAAGGGAAGACAGTGAAATGAAGTTAAGGAAAGAGATAAAAAGAGAGCAAAAAGGAAGGAGGAGACAAGAAAACAAAGAGAAGAGAGAGGAAAGGTGTTAACGAAGAAAAAAAAATGGAGTAAAACTACGAGAGTGAAATTAAGGTAGAGAAAAGGAAAGAAAAAGAAGTAAAAGGAAAGAGAAAGGAGGAAGTTAATGGAAGGGAAAAGGAAACGAGTAAAGAGAGCACCAGGAGTAAAAAAAAGAGATGATGAAGCCAGAGAAAGAATGAGGAAAGAAGCTTAGGGAAAGGAAGGGAGAGGTAGGGAGCTTATAAAGAAGGGAGGAGAGGGAAGGAGCAAGGAACATTAAGTAATCTTATTGTGAGGGAAAGGAAAATATTTTGTTGGCTCGTCGTTTTTATGTATATGTATTTTTTCGTGTTATTATTTATGGCAGTGTGATTTGTTCCCTCTGTGTGTGTGTGTGTGTGTGTGTGTGTGTGTGTGTGTGTGTGTGTGTGTGTGTGTGTGTGCGAAGTGTTAGTGCGGGTGTGGGTGCGCGTACGTCTATTTATGTCTTCAAACAAACGAAAAAAATCCGTTTAAAGATTTTCCGCCCTTCAGGAATTTAATATAACTGCCACTCAAGGTCGGCCAGGTGGTGCAGGAATTAAAGAGAGCGGGAAGCCTTTTATTCCTGCGCTGTTATTATCCTTTCAGTTAGCGAGCAGCAAGCCAGCCACCCACCGAGCGCTAGCCAGGCCACGCTAAGGATGGAGATGCTCTGCTATTGTGGTTCCTTCCAAATGTCTCGTTCTCAACTTGCCTTTCAATCTTTTGCGCTTGTGGTGAACTCTGGCGTGTGTCTTCTTAGTATTTGTTGTTGGGTCAGGGTTTGATAAGAGACATTTGTGTGAGGTATGTGTGTTGGTGGCATCTCTCTCTCTCTCTCTCTCTCTCTCTCTCTCTCTCTCTCTCTCTCTCTCTCTCTCTCTCTCTCTCTCTCTCTCTCTCAGAAAGAAAGTATGTAATTATCATGGTATTAGTAAAAAGTAATCAAAATGGTAATGAAATTTTTACACTTGATTCAGTGATTGACTAATTAATTTAGCATATTATTACTAGTAAATCCTGTAGGCTCAATGTTTCTTTTTTTGTGTATTACAGATAATGTAAAGTCTGCGTCAGTATCATTATAATATCGTATGTATAAAGGCCATTATTCTGAAACGCTTTACTCTCTCACTGTGATTTATTTTCACAGACTACAAAATAGATTAGCCGGGATCTTAAGACTGTTTCTCCTGAATGACAATGCACAACACGTGTTAATCTATCTCTGGAACCATGAAAAACACACTTAAAAACCCATGTCATTTTAATTAGTCCTTTTAAGGCAGTGGAGATGTGGCGCAGCGTTTCAGAATACATATACAGGTCAAAAGGAGCACTGGTGTTAACAAGTTCCGCTCCGCTCACCTGTCCTTGCCAAGCCGAACAGAAAGCAGGGACCGTGAGGCAGGACGCTGAGCACTTCAACACTACACACCATCGTTCCTTTTCCCTTATTGCTGAAGTGAATTGGTAGTTTTGTCAGGACTTAAAAACTCGGCAGCGAAACAACGAGGCTTTATGTTGAATACATAGTGGCAATTTCCTGTCTACTCAACAGCCGTGTCCGGGAACCTCTCAAGTTCAATTTCGTGCCCAAAAAATACGAGCGAAAGATTACAAACTCCGGCGCCGCCACACGCGTAGTGAAGCCGTTGAGGGGTGAGCGTGCCTGATGCAAGCCATTTATCACATCACTGACAGACGCGGCAAGGTGAAGTGAGTCGCCGACCTTCCTGTGAGGGTCATCATACCTGAGTGAGAGTGCAGACACGAGGGCCAGGCGGGAATGGGTGCCCGCTGCTGTGTTGATTGCCTACGTCTTCACCACCAACGGTGTGTGTGTGTCCTCGTGCTGAAGTCACTGCAAGGTGCATTACATTAACACTTGGCTCTCTGATCAACACTTATTTTTCACGGCTACAAAAATAAGTCGGATTTTCATTTTCTTCCCATTGGTGGAACGAAATTAATCTTTAAGTATCTCTAGAATTATGAAAGTAGACTTGAAAACGTCAATCACAACTTAAACATGTTAAAAGTGATAGAAATGGACGCTAGATTGCTTGAGGATAAGAACCATATATAAAACATATAATGACGAAAATAGAATGCCTTAGTTATTATGCTTTTATAAATTTCGTTTCTGTGTCTTCTTAACTTCTGTGTACGTCAACTTCATTTCATTTTCCTGAACTACTTCGCATCCTCCTTTACTGTCGCTGAATATTTTGTTTCAGTCTTTCTGTACTTATGTCCATAACGATGTTATAGTCTGTTTTCGTTGGACGTGCGTAACCTGTCAGCCGAAGGTATAGAGTTTTGTACAAATAGAGCAGAGGAGAGGACCCACTTGTTTCCTATTCCTCACATCTAGTGAACACGGCCTGCCGCCTTGGTTGATGAAGGTTCGCCACTTGTTAATTGAATCCAGAATGGTTTAGTGTGAAGTTCTTTAAGGGAAGACCACACTGTCTCTGTTCATTCTGAGATTTGTCAACTTCATCAAGTGGATTCAAGTGTTGTGACTCAAAACCACCCTTTATATAACAACACATGCCTGAATGTTTTACTATGTTAATTGTCTTAAATGGCATTCAGTTCTTAATATGTTATTGTTTTATATTTGTGTTTGTAAAGGAAAGTAGCAAACGGCTAAAATAATAACAGAAAAAAGATAACCTCATTTCCTCGTAAAAAGAAAAAAGAGAAAATGTTATTCGAAAGATCAGAAGTCTCATTAACAAACAACACCTCGAGTCTTGGTTCTCCCTCAAAATTCATCATCTTTCCTAGAAGCTAAACTTTTCTTCTTTTCTTAAGTCCGTCGATGAGATCCGCCTCTGCCTCCCACAGGACGCACCAACGTAATGCACCAGCACCGTCCCGCTGCGTGGCGATATGAAGCCATCGTTCACAGCCCCGCGTCACCCCACCCGAGGGGAGCACACCTGTAATAATACCAACAATAAAAACGGATATTGGAGCAGTGACACCATTGTCCAGGTGCTTTCTTTACACTGTAACTTTCGGCTATTCGTACTGTGTGTGTGTGTGTGTGTGTGTGTGTGTGTGTGTGTGTGTGTGTGTGTGTGTGTGTGTGTGTGTGTGTGTGTGTGTGTGTGTGTTATTCGCCCATGGCCCTCTGCTGATTTCGCCTCACAGCCCATTTTTATGGTGAACTGGACCTCCCCGCCCCAAAACACACCGGGACGGCAAGCTCACGATTTGGGCTAACATCCGGCATCCACCTGCTGCTGGTGAACATGAGGCTCGTCCATCCACCGCTCTGCATCCAATACTCTAACCCAAGCCTCCCCGATAGATAACCGAGCTTGCCAACACTATACAGTATTCGCGGTGTGTGTGTGTGTGTGTGTGTGTGTGTGTGTGTGTGTGTTCCGTAACAAAATATTCACATCGGTATTTGGTAGAGTTAAAGTTAAAGAGGGTGACAGTCGCTAAATGAAGAGTGAAGGTGTCCACTTGACTTTTGTAGTGATTCTGGGTTCCATGGGATCCTGTCGACACCATCAAAGAAATTCAGCGACATCGGCTCAGCTCGACCAGTAAGAGGGACTGGCGAGACGAAGCGGCCATCGGAGCTCTGAGGAAAGGATTCACGGCCCAGTCCAGCACAACACGCACCACGAGACCGAACACCTGCGTCTGACAGTTATCGTCCCTGTAGTTTTTGCTTCCCAGAATGTTCTCACGCGTATGTACAAAGCTTCTCTGTGACGGTCAGAAGTGTTTTTACTTTTACGGAAAATGATAGATGAATTCGAAACCTGTCCAGCCTGTATAGCCCCACGGTGATGGGATATAAGAGGAGGTGATGACTGGGAGATACTAGTGGAGCGTGGTGCGTTAGCTGTGACATTCAAAGTTCCAGCAGCAATACACGCACGCACGCACGCACGCACGCACACACACACACACACACACACACACACACACACACACACACACACACACACACACACACACACACACTCTCTCTCTCTCTCTCTCTCTCTCTCTCTCTCTCTTTCAGTGGAAGTGAGTATTTTTGGATAATATGTATATAATTCTAAAATCTGAATTCACGAGGCTGGAGGTGAAATGATGCTGAGCTGCGGAAACTGTGATGCGGGTATGCTGGGGGGACTAGTGTTATGGGGAAAGGGCGGGGGAGGCTGCGAGCTTCAGTAGCATTGCGTTCATAATCATAACAAGATCGACTAGTATTCCTTTGTCACCGAGGCGCTGCACAGTTGGTGAGGATGACTGACTGTGTACAGTGTGTGGCAGATTGAAACAAGTACGTCCAACTGAGGAATGCAGAGAGTGAAACTGCGAATCGTGTCACATATACGAAGAGAGTATGCCAGTGGGAGCATCGAACCTCATCCCCAATCCAGGTCAGAAACGGAAATGAAGTATTCACCTTTTGGCGCGTTCACGGTCACTGCCTGAGACCTGTCTGAGGTTCTCTGCACGATAAGAAAGTCACACATCTCATGCGCCCCTTAGACTGTCTGCCAGAGTGTGTGATGTACAGAAAACATTCATCGCCTTGGTTTCTAAGCGGTTGAAAAGTAATAGTTAGAATTTTCAGTGTAGAATGTCACTTTTCTGTTATCAGTTAAGAAACAATTGCATTGATGCAGTACATGTCACGCGGTCCCTTCCTTGTGCTACTCTTGAGTGATTTCCCTTGCGTTTGGGTTCAGTGGTAACATGGGTGTATAGAAAAGTTGTAAACCAGCAATTATTCTCCTGGGTCATTCCACTCACAGGACTTGTTCTCTTTCACATCATCTTTGTAACTTACTACACATACATTCAATATGTAAAACATTCCTGTAAACACGTACCCTTAAATAACAAAGCTGCAGACTTTAATGTGACTCTTCATTATATGTTTAAACTTTTTCGGCAAGAAATAACACTTGCCACTTATTGAATTTCACCCTCACGTCCGCTCCCGGCGAATTGTCACTACTCGTCAAGACTGTTCCTGCGTGCTGCATACATGCATGACAGTATCGTGTCAGTTCCTTGCCGGGACTCAGCTTCCTGACGTCACTGTATTGACATGAAAACACGTCGTGTTTTTAAACTTCGTTAAGGAAAGCCTTTGGTAAGGAAGCCCAGCTGGAGAATGGCAATTAGTGTCGGTGCTGCTGCCCCTAAACTTGTTGCTAGAGGTGAAATATTTCATTTTCCGCAAGTAATAGAATCTATGGTACGTGAATTTATGTGGCCACTATTCATCGAAAACTCACAATGTTTTTGTAACACAGAACTTCCCATTTGTCATTGCCATTCTGATGTTGACACGAGCGCAATGTTTACTTCCAGCACTGATGGTAAGTGTCGACGTGTGGACCACGGCCAATAAACACAGGGAAGCCAGCTGGCCATGCAGTGGCCAGGGCTTGTCCTTTCCGCCAGCCGTTCACCGGCCTGCAAGACTTGGAGCAGTTAATGTCCAGGTGAATTCTGTGATTCTTTACATAAACATTTTCTAACCATTAGTGTGGCTAGCGGTTAACAACTTTTGCCTATTATTCTGGTTTCTTTAGTCCATTGTTACCCGCATATGGTTCGCTCAAAACAGCCACCATAAAGAACTCCATGTCAATGTCTTGCTAGGCTCTTCTCTGTCCACTCATTCGTATTCACCATTTTATCCCACAAACTATTATGTGCAGACGTTCTTAACCTCAAATAAATTTTTACAGCCTCGCTACTTGGTTCTTGTAGATATTCTTAATAACACCATCACTCTTCTTTCTCAGCGTGTCAAAACTTTTCAGTCAATCGGGTCGTACTTTATCCAGTGTTTTCTTGGCACTAATACATCTTCCGCAAATATTTCCCTTTGTTTTTTGTTTAGTCTTATTGTAACAAATGCATTTTTCATAACCTTTCCTAACGCAAAAGCAGCTCAGACTTGCTTTTCATGGCTGAACTTCAAATATTCATAATCTGAGACGCAATCCGCTTGTTTCACTTCTTGCATAAACAATGAATTGTTACTGAGGCGTATTTTTTTCTCGTTTGGATGAATGAATATGTTGAAACGGTTATTTTTCTACGCTTTCGTATTATGTAAGTTATTTCTGTTAACAAGTGAGTGACTTTTGATTAGTTCATCGTGGTGACGGAAATTTAACCGCAATTCCTGTTTTCACCATAACGAACTGAACTATGGTATCTAAAATTCTTATATCACGGAAAATATAGAAACTCCTCGCCAGTGGATTCATTTTCCGGCAGAAGAGAAACCGTTAATCCTCCATTGCCGTGTACGAACCTGAGGTGTCACGTAATGAGGAAGAGCAACATTCTATTATTCTATTGTCTTACTGATCGTCATTGTCTGGAAGCCACACTCCAGCTTCGCCTTGCCTCTATAATTCCCTCGCGACCTACATCCCCTCAGTATAGCCTTTGCTACACCCACGTACGTAACACCCCCCTTCCCCGCCCCCTGCTTGTCACTCCCACAAGACTGTAATACCCTCGGCGTTTATCTTTAACCGTTTCGGAATCTCACGAGGACTATTTTGAAAGAACACGGGGATGAATTGTCGAGTTCTCTTTACCATATTTTTTGATTAATGTTAAAAATTCTTGATAAATTTGCTAGAATTGTTAAAATGCTATTTAAGATCCCAATGATTCCCAATAAGGCATGTTAAAAGTGGGCAAGATAAAGGCAGGAGTGGTTGAGAGTGCCATTCTTTACTCCCCAACAGACTGCAGATGGATGGGCGGTGCCGCGCTGCAGTCTTTGATATTTAATTTATAACTGAAAGTGTCGTAATTAAACCCCAGAAATTAATTAACTCCTATTTTTTTATGTTTTATGAAACAGGACTGCAAACAAACGCGAGTTTCACATAAAAGCAAAATATCCTGGCAGAGAAATTAATAAAGGTATAATGGACTCATAAATGGTTAGTTATTAAAGCTGCTCAGTATATTCCCATAATCCTGATTTTTTTTTTTTTATTTATACCATGTGGGCTTTTCACGGGAATTTATGGGCTAAAGGGGATACTTTTGTGGTACCTCCTATCTCAAAGCCCACCCGCTAGGAAACCATTGCCCTGAGTGAGGAAGCCCAACCTACACTCGGACCGTGGACAGGATTCGAACCCGTGCGCTTGGAGACCCCTCGGATCCCAAAGTTGTTGAAAGTATGCGACTCTCCCTCACCGCTAAATACATACAATAAATAGATAAATGAATGAATACAAATCTGCCTTTGTTAGCATTATAAAATCAAAAGAACACGAATGTAGCTCATGCTATCATCAATAATAATTCTGCGCTTGATAGGAACAAGTCGTGGTGATGTGAGCTAATAGTTACGGAAAAGCGTAGTGATAGGTGGTAGTTAGACTCCCAATGATATGAAGACGTGGAAAATGATAGGAAGCAATGGTGAATGATAAGAAGGCCCATGTAGGGATAAGGGATAATTGGATATTTCAGTGATAGGAAGTGCTAAGACGTTTTAGTGACAGAAAGCTCAAAAAGTAGGATGTGATAGGAAGGAACGCATTGATAGAAAAAGTTCCTATGATAGGAAATCCCAAAAATAAGAAGTCTCAGTAATATGAATCAACAGGAAAATTTTGTAATAATAGGAAGTTTTACTGATAGAATGTTATAGAATGTTACAGGAAGAGTAAAAAGAGATATAGAATCACTAATAAAAAGTAACGAGTTATCTTATTTTATGAAACGATAAAGTTCCAGTAATATTCTTGGTGAAATACATAAAACTCTACTCTACTGAACTCTACTGAAGTGATAGGGAGAGCCACAGGGGAGAGACGGTTCAATAATCAAGCAAGATGTAGTCTCTTGGATAAAAAAATGACAAGGTATCTCAATTTTAGAAGAAGATGAGAAGATACAGTGATACTCTTAGTAAAACACATAAAGCTCTACTGAAAGGAGGTGATAGGAAGAGCCACAGGGAAGATAGGGTGCAGTAATCAATAAACACCATATTATTTACTTCATGGCTTTGCTTATAAACACTAAACAGAGAAAGAAAATACTGACTAATCCACTACGAATACTTTCCCTTTAAGTACGTATTTTTCAACCACCCGGAAATATATACAGTTTGATACTCGTGACGGCGCCCTGCATCCTTTAACACCTTCAGTACCATGACGCGTTTTCATATTTGTTATGCTCACGACTTTGTTATTTGATACAGCTTCAGAAATTTATATAGGGATTAGAAATAGTTAAGACTCAGGTCATTAATCTTTCGACCTCCATAGACCCTTCCTGATGTAAGTAATATCGTTTCATCCCTTCAGTATTGAGACACGTTTTTACTACGAGTTTTGAGTAAGATCATGCAATTTTATTTACATTAGGAAGGGTTTATGGAGTTAAGAAGATTAATGGCCAGAGCCTTCACTGTTTTATTTCTCACATAAGTTTCTGAAGCTGTATAAAATCGACAAATAATGAGCTGAATGAATATGAAAATGCGTCATGTATTGAAGGTTAATCATACCCAAAACTCATGGTAAAAGTGTGTCCCAGTACTGAAGGGATTAATAATTACAAAACAACTCACAAAATAAACAATGAAATATCTTTAAGTCCTTCGTAGCCTGTTTGTTTACGCTATCCTACATTTATTACTAAGAGGAAAGTTGTGATGAGGGTACAAACTCGAGTGTGTTGAGGGTGGTGTGTGTACCAAGTCTCAGAGGAAGGGCGGAGGTGCTCACTCTAAGTACAAACTCAGGTAGAGGAGTGGCGATCTGGGAGGAAGCTTTCTGATCGACAGGAAGGAATACCTGTAATGTAATGTGTGTGTGTGTGTGTGTGTGTGTGTGTGTGTGTGTGTGTGTGTGTGTGTGTGTGTGTGTGTGTGTGTGTGTATTTGTGTGTGTATTGTGTTGAAATGTTTCAAAAGCGAACTTCCTATTTTTCCTCCTCCTCCTCCTCCTCCTCCTCCTCCTCCGCTTCCTTTTCCTTTTCCTTCTTCGCCTTCTTCTCCTTCTCCTTCTTCTCCTTCTCCTTCTCCTTCTCCTTCTCCTTCTCCTTCTCCTTCTCCTTCTCCTCCTCCTCCTCCTCCTCCTCCTCTTCCTCTTCCTCCTCCTCCTCGCGTCCGCTAAGGTGGAGAGGGAACCAGGCATCGGCGCGGTTGTTTATTTTCATTTACGGTTTAGATTCGGTGGAAAAATAGTTTAGGTGTTGGCGTGGTGAGGCGCGCTTTCTTTCGTGAGGCTGTCGACGAGTATTTCCTTTCTCCTCCTCCTCTTACTCCTGCTCTCTTTTTTTTTTTTTATTTAAACTATCATACATATATGAGTGGTGTACATTATACTCTCTCTCTCTCTCTCTCTCTCTCTCTCTCTCTCTCTCTCTCTCTCTCTCTCTCTCTCTCTCTCTCTCTCTCTCTCTCTCTTACGTCCTCCCTGTATATATTTCTGCTTGTCTATCTCTCTATTTCTTCTCTGTGTGCCTTTCTGTCGTCTCACGTAAGTTTCTTTATGTTTTTAGGGAAGTTTGTCTGTCAGTCAGTTTGTGTGTCTTCATGTGTCCTCGCACGCTTAACGATTTCTGTCAGTATTCGTATAATTGAAAAATGTCAAGTCAACAAAGGCAAAGTCTGTTCGGAGGCAGGCGTGACGTCATCCTCCGGTCTCCTATTTCACGTCATTAATCAAGGGAGTCTTCGTCGCGAGGCTCATTTGACCCGCGGATCTCATGAACATCACTGCTTGACGTTCATTTGAGATTGACTCTTCTCATTCCAGACTTGAGTTATCGCGTGTCTATTGAAAATGAATTAATTTCGTACGATAACGTGATATAGGAAGACCTCCATGAAAGTTGTACATTTGTGAGATATGAGAGAGTCCAGAGTGATGGAGAAGTGATGGTCGAGACACTTCATTTAGCGCATGTGAAATTCCTGTCCATAAAACAGTCGATAGAAATAAATGGATTCCTCGGTGAAATGTGCGAACTGCGGTATGACAGCGTGTCAGGCGTCAGGCTTCACCGCGCCGAGTGTTGCGGCAACATAGCGAGGACACCAGTGAAGCCAGTGAAGCCAGTATTTACGCGAGGGGAGTTCGATAAAACTTTACGGTGTTTTTGTCAAGGTGAAGACATAAACATTGCTCCAGTATCGCGTGCACAAGTTATGCCTGCAGAAGCTTTCCCTTCGTCATATTGCTCCTTGTAAGCACTGTGATGCATGTGCAGTACTGCAAATTGTACCTTTCTGCACGGTTGCCTTTGTGCATGAGACATCAGGTTGCAATCACCGCCAGAAAATGCCCTTCAGATGATGTATGTCTGTAATGTAGGCTGGACACTGTAGGAGGTGGTTAGCTCGATACAGGATTGTCTTTAAAACACAAATTTGAGCGTTGTGGTTACTACTTAGTGTCTCATTCTGTTCCAGTTTCTGTTGCTGCTGACGTTTTTTCTTTTTTTTCCTTTAAGATAAGCAATCATTAACAATTTGCCCTATGACCTTATTCTCTTATTCTTATCTTCATGTCAAGAAAATGTTGTCGCATAGGAAATAACTTCAGTCTTTCAGAATATCATATGCTCAGACCACTATACAATATTCGCTTCTTGACTTCGCGAGGGAAAGTTTTGGTGTAAAATTATATACGACCTATAAAAAGTTTTGCTCCAGTTGCAGCCTGAGTGTGGCGTGGCAGCGACTTCAGACCGTTGGCATATCATTAAGGAAATGTAATGCATTATGTAATTAGCATTTAAGCAATTAGAAATATTTCATCCATACCAGAGAGAGAGAGAGAGAGAGAGAGAGAGAGAGAGAGAGAGAGAGAGATTTTCCCTTGTCCCGACGGGGTGTTGCTCATTTAGAAAGAAAGTGATGAATGAATTGGATGTGGTCCCCGTGAAACACTGATCATTAACATATTGCACCACGAGTGGTGGACATTTTTCTCTCTAAATTTCGCACCCTCTAATGTTTTCCTTCCACCACATTGTCTTCCTGTGGACATTACCCTCTCCAAACATTCCCACCCCTCCATACTTTTTTTTCGAGACATTTTTCCCTCCACAAATTTCCTCTCTTACATATTCAGTCATTAATTAATTGGCTAGTTTTCCTGCATATGAATTAGCTTGTGTCTTTTCACCATACTACGCACACTAATACTGGACATACTCGGTGGAAGGAATAATGACAAGGGAGAGCTGAGAGAGTCACCAGGAGGAATCAGACGGGCAAGATGACCTGCCTGGCTACGTAGAAGGAGGGTGTCGGCTTCGGGAACTTGAACTAAAGGTATATGAGTGTCTGTGATGTTGGGGCTACGTAGCAAGGGAGGTGTGGGCTTCGAGAATGTGCACTGAGGATATATGGGTGCCTGTGGTGAAGGAGGTGTGTTGCGAGGTGTGCTGGCAGCTATTACTCTTCCAGGTACTCGGACGTCACCGTAAGTGCCATGTCGCAAGTGGTGGTGGTGGTGGTAGTAATTTGTCTTCCTGTCCTCCCAGAAGTCCATACACATTCATACTCAATTCCATCAGGCAGAGCGGCGGTCGGTGTGTGAGTGTGTGTGTGTGTGTGTGTGTGTGTGTGTGTGTGTGTGTGTGTGTGTGTGTGTGTGTGTGTGTGTGTGTGTGTGTACTGCGTGATGGATTGCTGTTGTTGTTTCTCTAGCTTCTGTTGAATTATTGTGTGATGTAATGAATATATGTAATTAGACAGTCTCTCTCTCTCTCTCTCTCTCTCTCTCTCTCTCTCTCTCTCTCTCTCTCTCTCTCTCTCTCTCTCTCTCTCTCTCTCTCTCTCTCTCTCTCTCTCTCTCTCTCTGTGTGTGTGTGTGTGTGTGTGTGTGTGTGTGTGTGTGTGTGTGGAGGGGCGCGGACGCACTCTTGTTATGACTCTATAAATGGTCTAAACCACAATATTAAAATCGTTAACGATATATATATATATATATATATATATATATATATATATATATATATATATATATATATATATATATATATATATATATATATATATATATATATATATATATATATATATATATATATATATATATATATATATATATATATATATATATATATATATATATATATATATATATATATATATATATATATATATATATATATATATATACACACACACACACACACACACACACACACACACACACACACACACACACACACACACACACACACACACACACACACACACACACACACACACACACACATAAGTGAACCCAATCAAGCTCGGTAACGTTTCATTAAATTGCTTTGTTGTCAGCGTAGCCTTCGTTGGCCAAACGCGGCGCAGCTTTCAACACATTAAGAGTTGCACTGCTATTGTCTCGATGCCGCACTATACCTGAGGGTGAAGCTCATATGAACTGAACCTGAAACATCAAACAAAATAATTATATATTTTGAATTTGATTGAATTCCATATTTGGCGTCACAGTGTGTGTGTGTGTGTGTGTGTGTGTGTGTGTGTGTGTGTGTGTGTGTGTGTGTGTGTGTGTGTGTGTGTGTGTGGTAGTAGTTTGTCTTCCTGTCCTCCCAGAAGTCCATACACATTCATACTCAATTCCATCAGGCAGAATTTTAATTTGATGGCACGTTAGAGTTTGATATGTAGATCTACGTGTGTGTGTGTGTGTGTGTGTGCGCGCGCGCGCTGTTCTTTGAAAGCCTTCAGCACACACACACACACACACACACACACACACACACACACACACACACACACACACACACACACACACGTAGACCTACATATCAAACTCTAACGTACCATCAAATTAAAATTCTGAAATTGAGTCAGATAAACATAACTAAACATTTAATTTATTTTTAAGAGGAAGTTCATTGGCATTATTGCGGAGCCACTGCCACGATTACAAAACTTCATTACACCAATATTATTTTCATGGTTTCCGGCAGAATTTATGGGGCGGTGAAATTGGCGTTGGCACACAATATAAGCCCGGCAGCGTATTCTAAGGGGCGATTCTCAGCGTTATGAAGCACGTTTATTCATTGTATTATTATGATCAGTCGTAAGCAGTTTGAGAGATATATGATTGGCGTTCACAGTGACATTCACAATTGATCCCCTAGCTGCTACGACCACCACAGCAACGTGCAGGGAATGGCAAGTGCTCGCCTCCCTCCCCGCGGGATTAGGAAGCAGCCCAGTAGGTAATACCACTGCATTATCGACTCCCAGGCAGCTCAGCATGACTCAGAAATTGAAAATCCGTAATGTATCGGAAGGTCACTCATGGGTGAGGGATGGAGGAACATTGTGGACGTTAATGTGCTTGAAAACGACCACGCCTCCCACTGCAAACATAGAGGCTAGTGGTCGTCATCGTCTGCATGTCGTTTCTGGGATCAGCTACACACTCCGGGCGGTCTGTCCAGCGGTGAAGGCAACTTCCGGGATGCCGCCGCTCCGCCGCCACATCAGCAGTGTTGCCTTCTGTCTTCCAGGCACATGTGCAATTCTGAGCCGTGCCAGCACGGTGGGCGCCGCGGATAAAAAAATTGTGCGTCTATGCAAATTGAACACGACGCATACGAGAGGTACATAAAGGCGAAAACTGCTGGTTTTGGCACGATGTCCAGAAGGACTCACCTCCCTGAAACCTTCCACGGTGACTTGGCTGTGGGATTCTTTTAAGTCACAATTAGTTGATAACTTTCCAACCTATTATGAGAAACATTAACCATAGTGATAATGGTTATTTTTTGTTAAAACACCAAGTACTCTAGGCTGACAAAGCGGTGCTGGGAACGTCTAGTCACTCTAGTGTAACATCTTTAAGCGAGGAAGGACAGCACAGCGGGAGGAAGAAGGGACGCTGAGGGAAAATAGTGGCGCGGCGTGTGTCCCGAGGTGCATTGAGCTGCCAGAGTGTATCCTAGTGGTGCCTGACAGAGGAAAATAGAGCACTGAGCTGATATATGTGTGGAGAGGTTGGGGAGGAAAGAGGGGGGAGGCATCAGGTAGGACACGCCCAGGAGGTGACATGACTCGTGGCCACCACCTTGATACGTCACACACCTGATGGCCAACTGCGTAGACGTCGTGGAAAGGTGAAGGTCACGTGACGCGCGTTAAGAACATGTCCGCAGCTCTGAGTGATCTACATTGCTTTGTGTGGTGAATGTTAATCTTTCATTCTCATAGTGCCGTTATAAGTCTCAGAGTAAAAAATAAAAAGCTAAATGTGAATTAATATTCCTATATAAAACTTCCGTGCTAAGCTACGTAGCACCGTTCGTACAGAAATAATCAATGTTATTTAAAATTTTAGCGAGAGTCATCGACAACACCGTGCCGCGAGTGTGTTACAAGGAATACGATCTTCTGTTTCTCATATATGTTGTTCTCTTTCTTTTTTTTTTTTTTTTTTTTTCTTTACGAGCGCGAGGCATTTTAATTTGTTGCCGACATGCTACAGGATTTTCTTTTCCCATTACACAGGATTTACTTGCTCTTTATTTATGTGTTTAGTTTTTATCCATAATCACAGTACGTGGCCGGTAATTACCTCATAATGTACTGCAGCCTTTTTTTCTCTTTTTTTCAGAGCAGCCGAGCGCGCGTAATGATATTAAATGAATATTCAGTTAATCACCTGACTAGAAACGCATAAACATTTTATATCCCTGAAATAGTAACATAATCATAATTACGCACCACTATGTATTTTTTCCTTTGTTATTTATTTACCAAAAAAATTAGTATCGCAAAACTGACGTGACCATCGCCAGTAAAAATGTCACGTCACAAACATTCCTTTCGTATTGACTCGGTTTTTAGAACACTGTCCGGCGAGTAACAGCCACAGTGCTTCTTTAATACAATTTATTTTTTTGTCATATGTACTGAAAAAATAAGACATCAATCCCGTTTTATTCTTTTATTATTTATTTAGGACGTACCACTTTTCGCCACTGCTTCCTTCATATCTCAATTTTTATCACCATCAGATTTTTAGAACGCTCTCGTGTATCCAGCAAGTAACAGCAAGAATATTATTACGCAAGTCCTTGTATTGTGTTATCTGTAGCTTGTTATTCATGCATACCGTGTAGCACATATTAAAGAGTGAGCTTCTGCATGATCATTATTTAACACCACAACAACGTTCCCCTGCATTATATATTGAACTTTACTCCTCTTTCATTACTTATTTTTATCTTTTTGCTCCCGCTAGTGAATATCATAACTCGGCCTTTTTATGAATATGTAAGCATTGGGAATTAAAGGCCCGTATCAAATTCACTCTTTAATAACACTGCAACCTTCTTCGTCACTTTTCTTCATTATTTTATTATTTTTTTCAGAACTCCTTTCCCCTTCCCTCTCCCAGAAAGTAACAATTATATATCCACTTTTTCCCATTCATACGGATTGAAAAAAAAAAATGCCTTCCGTAACACCACTGTAACTTTCCTTGTTACTGTACATATATTATTACACTTCTTGTCTCCTTCATTACTTATTTCATTCTTGACAACTCCTTTTTTTTTCCTTTCTTTCTTTTTTTTTTTTTTGACCTTGTAATTCATAACTCCCTTTTCCTTCCTTCTTTTCTTTTTTTTCTACTTAAACGCACTGGGAAAATTAGAAGATCCGTGTCGAATTAGTTCCATAACACCTGGGCAGCTTCCCCTATCGATCTAATTACCACCATTACACTTATTACATTACCCATTATACATACAGTACTTCCCTCCCTCCTCCCCTCCCACCAAGGAAAGAAACATTGTGATACCTTTTACACAAATGAATCCACACCTCGTTGAACTGATTGAAAACATACCCTTACTTTTAATGTACTCCCTTCAACACGTCCACAGATTTCCCCCCCACCCGCATTTATTCCTTATCCATTCAGGTCTCGTCTTCATTCATTGATTTGGTATTTTCAGAATGTTTCCTCCCTCTCTTTTCTTTTAATGCCTTTATATATTTAGCACCAACGTAATTTTCCTCCTCGTCCCATGCTCCTCAATCTAGCGTGAAGGGAAGGGAAGGAAGGGGACAGGAAAGAGGATGGAAGGAAAGGGAAATGCAGTGGGATGGGAAGGAAAGTGGATAGAGAAGGGGAAGAGGAGGTAAGAGTAGGGAAGAGAGAAAAAATGATAGGAAAGGAAAGAGAAGAAGAGGAGGAGGAGGAGGAAAGGAAAGAGAGAGAGGGGATGAAAGAAGAGAAAGAGGATGAAATGAAAGAGAAAGGAGAGAAAAAGAAAGAGAAAGAGGAGGAACGGAGAGAGGAAGAGGAGAAACGGAAAGAGAAAGAGGACAAAATTAGAGAAAAAGAAGGAACGGAAAGAGAAAGAGAAAAGAAAAAGAAAAAAGAAGAGAAAAGGGAAGATAAAGATGAGAAAAGGAAAGAGAAAGAGGAGGAAAGAAAGAGAAAGTGCAAAATGGACTAAAGGAAAAAATAAAAAAAGAAAGGAAGATAAGGAAGTAGAAGAGAAAGGAGAGTATACACGTAAACCTTGTGTACGTATGCGTCTTGTATCTTCATGTACGTATGTATGTCTCCCGTTACTGTGTGCGCCTTGTGTGTACGTATTGGCTGATACTCACTAAATGGCCTCATTACAGACTGAGAGGCCATTAAGACTTTTTATATCCTCTCTCTCTCTCTCTCTCTCTCTCTCTCTCTCTCTCTCTCTCTCTCTCTCTCTCTCTCTCTCTCTCTCTCTCTCTCTCTCTCTCTCTCTCTCTCTCTCTCTCTTCCCGAGCCTTTAATGACGATAACGTTAATCGCCGCCAAGGAGGTGATGCTGATGGCGCTAATAAGGTAAGAAATACTGATAATGATGTAACATGATGGCCTCAATATTTACGGTGGTGGTGGTGGTGGTGGTGATTGTAAAAGTGAAGGAAATGACACGGTGATTAGCGATGGTGAAATGAGTCCCATAAGTTTCCGCTCTGGTTAATTTCCCTCGCCAATATTACATTCTCACTGGATTTCTCTCGTAACCCTTTTCAGAACCAGGATGCATTTTTATCATGAGTTTGTTTTGTGTACGATTAGACGGTTTTATTGACATTAGGAAGGGTCTATGGAGGTCAGAAGATTAATGACCATAGTTTTTACTATTTTAATCCTCCACATAAGTTTCTGAAGCTGTATAAAATCAAATAGTAACTAAAATTGAATATGAAAATGCGTCATGGTACTGAATGGGTTAAAATCGATTATAATTCTTTCTTTCTCTCTCTTCTAATGGGGCGAGTTAGGTTAGGTTAGGTTGGGTTAGTTTGTTTGGGTTGAGTTGTGTTCAAAGTTTAGTTAGTCTGGGTTTGTTTGGGTTGAGTTGAGTTGGAGGTTGGGTTAGGTTGGGCTTGGTTACGTTACTTTGCTTTGGTTGAGTTGAGATCAAAGTTTGGTTAGGTTAGATTATGTTAGGTTAGTTTTGGTTTAGGTCAGTTTGGCTTTACTCTTGTTAAGTTAGGCTAAGTTAGGTTGAATTGGGTCAGGTTAAATTAAGTTAAGTGTATTTGGAAGTCAGTTGTTTTGTAGGCTTTCACTGTAGATATTTACATATTTGTTCTTACATTCTTAATTTTGGTTAGGCCAGTTTGGATTTAGTGTGGTTAGGTTAGATTAGGTTAGGTTAGGTTGGTTAGGTTTGCTTGGAAGTCAGGTAGTTTGGAGGATTCCACCACAAACTTTTTTTTTTCTATTTATTCCTTCATTCTTTCATGGATAATCCTCCCTTGGATGTCATTTACTTCGGTGGAATTTACATAGAAACAAAGGTGCATGTATAACGAGTGAGTAATGACAGTAATGATAGTGATTATGATGGATATTCTGATTACGGTCTTTATGATGGCACGCGATAATGATAATGATGATGGCTGACGATGATAAGGGTAATGCTAATGTTAGTGTAAAGATTGTGATGAATAAAAGATGATTTATAAGTTTATATGTATAAGGAATATAAACCGATCTGGACAGGGAGGGTGATGATAATAGCTGTAAGATTATGCCGTACTTATTCTTGCTATCTTCATGTCTGCTTCTGCTGAATAAGTGAGATGAAAACAGAATTATGTAATTTACGATCCACGAAATGAAAGAGATGAATAAAAATGACTGGATAACATAAAAAAAGATAAGGGAACAGGAAGATAGATAGATAGATAGGTAAAGAAATAACACAAACAAAAGAAAGACAGGAAATTAATGCAAGAATATTGGTACTGAGATGAGAAAATGAAGATAAGCCTAGATGCGAATACGTATTGAAATTCCCAGAATGAGAGAAAGAAAAAGAAAAGGATAAAGCAAATTCTTCATCGCTAAAACGCACAAGGAATATTAGAGAGAGAGAGAGAGAGTGTGTGTGTGTGTGTGTGTGTGTGTGTGTGTGTGTGTGTGTGTGTGTGTGTGTGTGTGTGTGTGTGTGTGTGCTCTGCTTTTCCCATGTGTCTCCCCCTCCAATCCTTCTCTTTGCTCTACACAACACAGTCCACGTGGCCTCGTCCTTCCCCGCCCACAGCCAAAGCTTCCCTGTTTGCCGAGGGACTTTGAAGGTAAAGATAAAAGAGG
>NC_059301.1:22437253-22497253 GCF_017591435.1 Portunus trituberculatus | reverse complement strand
ATTATTTAACAAAATTTCCAATGCTGCAGCATAATGACTCATAACATGTCAGTTTGTTACGCATCTGCTACCTTCCTGTTTCTTTAGATAAACTGTACATGACTGCCACCCTCGGGAGCAAATATAACAATCCCTCGTCCAGTACAAAAGAAGATAAAAAAAAGCAATAGTTTTATTAAATATGAACCAATTAATTGATAGTAAACTTGGCCCACACCAAAGTTTGTAATCACGCCACGGGAGCCTCCGCGTCAGACCAATTATCGTAGGGAAGTTGGTAAAGCTGCCCACACATTTTTCCACTTTATCTATGATTTTTTTTTTTATCTATATGCTGCTCTCTTTAGGAACGGTTAATGATATTCTAACTATATTCAATGGTTCCTCCTAAGCAAAGATTATTCTTGTAACTTGACGATTTAATTAGATAAAAAATTTAAAGACCTGTAACAACACGAAACATCAAACCAACGTCAAGTTTTGCAGTGATAGGGAGCCGCTATTGGTTGAGATCTACCATATAGTTTAATCATTATGTATTTATTTTGTTTTACTTTTCACTAAATGTTCCCTACAATGGGGAAGCATGGAGAGAGGCCGCCCTAACCACCACTCATCGCGTCCAACACTCGGACGTGATTCTGTAACTGCTTCAATGTGGCGAGGACAAACCCAACATCCCTCGTCTGGTGGAGCGAAGCCGTCCTTCCTCCCGCCGCCACACAGCTGACGCTCTCTCCAGGTGGATATTAATTCGTACGTAAGTAGGTATTAATTCCCCAGAGTTAATGAGTCCTGGTGAGAGGTGGCTGAGTAACGCCAGGCCGTGTGTGCTTGGTGGCAGATTCCATGGAGTGGGGAAAGGGGGGAGAAAGGGTGGCTGTGGCGGCAGCACAGATGATTCTGTTGAAAAGCGTCACGCCATGTCAGTTTAATGAAATACTAATTCAGTCAACATTAGGGGAGTACACTGATACTGGCTCCTAGTGACACACCCATCCAACGCCCCTGAAAGCAATGCTTTAATGACATCAATAGCTGTTGTATTACAACACTAGAGATTAATAAAGACCATCGATAAAAAAGAAAAAAATAAATAAATTGATGATATTTTTATAATCATCAGTCTAAACGTTGCGTTGAACTAGACATGCCAGGTGTCACTCATTAGACACTAGCCATTAACACTGACGGTTGTTTTGTAGTTTTCCCAAAATTCAATACCGAGAAGACTCATGAACTCAGAGTAAGTGGTTTATATCGCCAGCGACACATGACAAGCGCATCGGAATTTAATGCAACGAAAAGAGGCTCATTAAATTTTTTCATGCTGGCTTCCCTATCATAAAGAAAAATGAACTTCAAGAAGAATCAACACGCACTTCATGGAAGAGTGCAAATGCTCTCATTACTTGGTGCATTCCATTGTGTTATCTTGTGACGATAGACTCCTTCCATGTGGGACTTGGCGTGTTGCTCCAATCAGACCAGAGCCAGACCGCTGTATGATAGAGGGTTTCACATATTTGTCTTTAATTTGAAACTTTGAGTTACGCAGTGCTTGCATCGTACTGCTTGTGTAGCGTGGTTTTTTTTTTTTTTTTTTTTTTTTTTGATAGATTAATTATTTTGGCCATCACCCAACTTTGTGTGGATATCCCATATGATACACATACGTATATATTTGCTGCATGGTTACCATTTAGTTATTACTATTTATACGACTATCCCGACAAGTTATTTCTTAATCAGACTTTTTGTTATTTACGTAGCATGTAAGTCTTCAAATACTAATCTTTGTTCCCGGCATTGTAGGTTTGATTTGCATACAGACAGACCAAACTAAACTCTTACACTTACAAGGATGACCACACTACAATATAGAGACAAGCTAGGTTTTCTTTCATCCCTAGATTCGAAACGGTTGAAACTCTCAGGAAAGCGTTTACTAAGAAATGCTTTTCAACAGCTATGTTACCTCAATTTTCTCGATTGTCTAGGTAAAGAAATGTGCTGGATCACTATTATACTTTGCCACAGTATATTTCACACCAAGCGCTAATTTTTCACTGCACAGTGCATTACCAGAAGTGTATGAGTAAGCTACATACTCTTGACAATTGAGAGAAATTTTCGATATCCGGAGAAGGCATTCGGACAGTCACTACTACGTCACACCCCAGCCCCACCCACCTCACTCCCCCTGTATGATCCTTCCTCTCTATCACTCTTATCCCTTCCTCAACAAACCCTCCCCAATCTCTCTCTCTCTCTCTCTCTCTCTCTCTCTCTCTCTCTCTCTCTCTCTCTCTCTCTCTCTCTCTCTCTCTCTCTCTCTCTCAATTCAATTCATTTCAATTTTGCACCAACCAAAGAGAGGTATATGGCACTCCCACTGGTGCATCCATTAAGCCACTTGTTTGCCAACATTCTCGTTCGTTATCAACCTTCACGTTATCGTAACCAAGGCTTTATATCCACATTATTTTACTCTAAATAAATGACAAGTCTACGTTGGTATACCACATTTTTTATATACTTCAGGAAAACAACGTGCACCGTAGGTTATGAATCCATGAGAGAGAGAGAGAGAGAGAGAGAGAGAGAGAGAGAGAGAGAGAGAGAGATTGGGGGGAGGGTTTGTTGAGGAAGGGATAACGAGTGATAGAGAGTAGGGAACATACAGGGGGAGTGAGGTGGGAGGGGCAAGGGTGTGACGTAGTAGTGACTGTCCGAATGCCTTCTCCGGATATCGAAATTTCTCTCAATTGTCAAGAGTATGCAGCTTACTCATACACTTCTGGTAATGCACTGTGCAGTGAAAAATTAGCGCTTGGTGTGTAGCTACTCCGTCGTTCAGTAGATGACACGTCAGCGTTTGAAGCTCGGGATTCTCCTGGTCTGAGACAAATTTGGAAAATATATATACAATAGCTTTAAAATAAAGACGAAGTGAAAAGAACAGAGGAGTCAGGGGTAAAGCAAATCGTTACATATTCTTCACAACTAAGTCTTCTTTCCTCACACACAACTGTTTGGCGCCATTTATTGAGCTACAGTCCGAAAAACTGGACGAATGAAACAATGAACCGTTTCGTTGGTTTTGAATTCAGCACGTGGCAAGACGAGGTTCACTAGTCACTGTCTGTATGGGAAGGAAGTAGCGTCTGACTCTTCCTGGTGAGTATTCAGTTCAGATTTCAGATTGCTATGTACGAGGTAGGTGACGGGATAGCTATACCATGGTAGTGCCTGAAAGTGTTCGATGTTGAGACGTGAGAAATGAGACTACTTTATGTTGTACGTTCACAATGTTAAATAGAGATGCCATAAAAATACTCGGAAGAAATAAAAATTGGAGTGATTGTGTGATTTTAATATTCCTCTATTTTCAGTTCGCAGTGATGTGTCTGTTAATAAGATGCAGCGTTTGATAGAGCAGTAACTGTGCTGAACTCCTGAACCTAATGGTAAGTACTGTGCGATACTCTTTCTTCCTTGGCTTTACATATGACGGGATTTGATATTTGTGAATAGTCGTTAGGCGAAGCTTTAGTCAGTGTGGTGATTCTCAGATCGCGCTGCGTAGTTAAGTAATTACTTTCGCAGTTAGATGTTAGGAAAGTTGCGATTGTGCGAGATTCATACTGCAGGAAATAAAAGTCCAGCCATTGGTAAAAATGCATAAGAAGTCCCCTCTCCCTTTCCCCACCACCCTCCCCCCAGCACCAACAAGCTTGGGGGCCTGTGGGGAATCGGGGGTTTTTGGGTGGGGGGAGCCAAAAGAGGTGATATATGGGGGTCGGAAACAATAAGGATAAACCGCCGTTTTCAAGGAAAAATTTGAAAAAAAAAAAAATCAAGAATTTTCCCTTCCCAGTTCTAGCAAGTTTGGGGGCCTGTGGGAAATCGGGGGTTTTAGGGGGGGGGGAGGTATATTTGAGTGATAAATTGACTTTGAAAAATCTAGGAACATTTCCCCAAATGTTCAAAAATATTCCTAAATAAGGGTTTTACATAACCCTCCCCTCTACAACACTAACCTAACCCTAACATAAACCTAACCTAACCCTTCACCCCTACAACACTAACCTAACCTAACCTAACCTAACCTAACGTAACCCAACCTAACCGACCCCCTATAACACTGACCTAACCCTAACCTAACCGGGGAGGCTGCACCCCTGGATCCCCCCCTACAACACTAACCTAACCCTAACATAAACCTAACCTAACGTATCCTTGCTTTGGGGCAGCTTCCCTCCCCCCACACCGGTTCTCTTATAGCTCCACACAATATGCCCTACCTCTACCAATACCCCTCCTCACAATACCTCAACAAAAGGATGAAGGTCCTGGCTGGTCCTCTTCTCAATTGTACACCGACTTGCATCGCAGGAGCGATGATTTCCCAGCAATCAAATTCGCAACCTTTCCGCTGTACTTGACAGCTAACTCCAGCAAGCCGAGATCACAGTCTTCACAGCGTGTCATGGCGGGTGCAGGGTAAGGACTGGGCACCTGTACACGTGTTACCCTCATCCTTCATTGCGGATTGATACCTGCGCTGATATCTGCACTCAGGAACCAATGAAAAGTGTTCATGTTTGAAAATTAATAGAAGTACATGAATGAAAGTGTGAATTGAGGAAAAAGACGAAGATAAGTTATCATCAAAGAGAAAGGTGGTGCATTATTTACATTTTTGTCTCATAACACATACGTTGATGACATTTTGTCAATTCACATGTAATAGGAACTTGTTCCTGTCAGGGCAGAGGTACATGACTGAGGTGTTGCGAGGCTCAGTTTCACCTGCGTACCACAGTGAACGGATCTGTTAGGGACTTAGATTCTGGCGGAGATGGGTGATTTTCAAGAAAGCAGTGTGACCTACGTAAGGTCGACCGCCTTCCGAAATCTTTATACATCACAAGTATACTATTATAACTTCTTCATAATGACTACTTTGAAGAGATTGGTAAGGGGGACCTCTTCTACACATTAACCCAGCCATTGGCCTGTAGCACATTGTTTGGTTGCTTAAACCTGCCAGTAATTATTTGATCTCTTTGTGACTGCAAGATGAATAATTGATTAAATATAATCCATTACTACATCCTCGATACTTGCTACTGGGTTCTTTTGCTTGGTCCCAATGTACGAAGTGCTCTGCCTGCCCCACGTAAGCTGCAAGAACCCATCAGGCCTACGTGCGTGTCCTTGTATTTATATACCCTCATGACTCGTAAAACATCACTTGTATATAGATATCTTGAACCGTGTGCTCATCTTAAGGTGTGAAGTCATCCTGATTACAAATGTATGAATGGAAATGACCGCTGGAAATAGGTATTTCATGCAGGGAGCGTGATGTATAGGCCTGATAGAATGATCATGAAAATACTTTAAATATAATAAGGAACAAAAAGGTAAAAGGGAGACTCTTGAGATATACTCTGTCTTTATTAACATTTTCTTTTGTCTAGGAAATATAGGTAACAAACTATTTCTTACATCACAGGTAAAAGTGTGATTGGTCCAGTGCCACACCCATCGCCTCAACAGTGAGCTCCTAGTTTTTCTAGTAACAAGGAGTCGCTTGTGGATACTGGATTGAGAGGAAAGAAGGGTAAATGTACCGTGAAGGTAACTGACCTCTTATAGTTCCTTCTAAACTCTGTGAATCCACACTTTCTGCATCCCATGTATGGTAACTACTCCTACTCCACTTACAGGTACAGTTTAGGAATCACTGAAAATCAAAATTATTTAATATCAAATGTTGGTGGGGAAAAATTTAAGAATTTAAATGGATATAGAGGGGTACAGTATCTCCGTATATGTCTGCTTTGGAATAAGTCTTGCTTGGTATATGTACTGTTTAGATGTTAAAATATTTACTTGGTATACAACTTTTGTTTGGAATAAAACTCGTTTGCTAGAACTTTTATGAGTCAAAATGAGTCGCAACACTGCATGCTTCCCTGAATTGCCTCTCGAGACAAGTCATGGTTGCCCAGAACTCTGTTCTTTTCAGTAGGTAGAGGTTAAATTTCTATATTTCATCTAATTCCTTTTATATGACATACTTGATGGAATAAGACACATTTTCATTAAATTGCCTAAAAAAATTACCCTATGTCATATATGTGGATGAGAGCCCTCCCACAGTATCTTTTAAATTTCATCCATACATCCAAAGATTTACAGTGCCAAATCAGGCAAGGGTGCTATGTCATTTTTGTAACCACAATAAGATGTAAGAAAATGCTGGAAATGAAATTGGTCTTGTTCAGCAATGCATCAAGTTGACATTTCAACAGCTGGGGCTATTTTTTTTTTTTTTTTTTTTTTTTCCCTCACCTCCACGAGTGGGCCACAACTTCTAGTTTATAACTGTAATCACATAGAATATTCTCATTATTGTGATAACATGTTTTTTTGTTTAGACTTATCACCAGCTTGCTTTAAATATATGGTTAAATACATTGAAAAAAAAAAAAAAATAAATAAATAAATGCCTTGCTGAAATGGGGTGTATCTTAAATACCATCAGATATGGTGTATGTGCTAGTATCAAGCAGTATGCATTTATTTTTCTTTAGAATCCCATCAATGTACTGTACATAACAATAGGATTTTTTCATGGGAATAGATTAATCATTTCCCCCTTTTATTGTGTTAAAAGTTCAAGAATCTAGAATGGATAAAGGGCATATACTGATTTACCACTGTAATTAATTTGGTGAATCTTCAAATGATGTATTGAATACGGGAAGAACAATTAACAAAGATTGTTTACAAAAGTTCTGAGTGCTTGTTTTTTTTTTCATAATTTCATAAATTGAAAGAAGGTAACAGATAGAAATATATACATTATATTTGAGACACTATGATCTTGTATTTTCCCCATGAAAGGAATATGAAGATAATTCAAATGTAAACTATTCAGTGCTGCTTTTGGATTGAAAGCTATCAGGTTTCTTTCCACAAAGACTACCTTATCTAGGATACAGTGCTGGATCAAGGAAGGGTTGGTATTAAATTTTAAGCATTTATGTAAAATTCAAAGGACTAATGCTTATACTGTTATGCATTTTTTAGTACCTCGGCTTACTATAACTTTAATGTGAAATCAGTAACATGGAATTATCCCATTTGGTCAGCATATTAGTCAATTTGTCTTACCATGAATTAACTGAACACAGATCAGCTATTATTTCAAGACCATAATTATTCCAATCTGTACTCCTCTTTAGGTCAGGAACACTCATATTGACAATCACAGGACAAACTTTTCTCATAAGCTTTCAATATGGCAAATTTGTTTCCAATGGAATCTACTTTTTTTGCTGTTACCATAGCCACATGTATGCAAAGATTTAAAAAAAAAAAAAAAAATGATTTTGCAGTCAAATATCAGTTCAGAATACATAAATTACATGGATCCCAACGATTTTTTTTTTTTCTAGATAAAACTCTTCTTACTACAGTTTCTATTTCAGAACTATACATAGTTGATGAATGAGAAATTAATATACTACTTATAATGAGATGAACTTTACTGCTTGCTTCATGTATGAAATTAAATAATGAACAAAATGCACAAACTAATTTTAGGACATGAAATTATGACCTTATGGTACTTGCTTATTGGAGTGTAGTTCCTTACAATGATGCCTATTGTCTTATCTCGTACCACATTTTCCTAAAGTCACCCAAACTAACCACCTCACATTTCCTACACTAAAAACTAGGTTTGTGACAGATCATAAGATTTCCCACAAGAGGATTCATGGTATCACAGATGGTCATACTTAGCAGATAGGAGCCTTGTGAGCATGACAGGCAGCAGCTGTGGCATAAGCCTTTTGCCTTAACATCAAGCATCAACATAAATAACTTGCCTACATATATATGATGCACGCACCTAGTCACATGAGGAAAATCAGGAGGATATCCAGTGACATCTGTAGCACCAACTTGCCCTCCAGTTTACAAAAAGGGCAATATATAATACATAAGTAACAGATATTTACATTCTTCAGAGAGGAGCACTACACTGTTACCCCAATCTCCCCAAAAATTTCAGAGAGTTTTTGCAAACTGGCTTGAAGAGTTTCCTGAGATGAGCCTGGTGAGGAACGGTGCAAAAGCTGCAAGGCATTTAAGTACTCTAACTCGGAGAACTGCTTCCCACGGTTCATCAGCACATTGAGGATCTCCTACAGGGGAAAAAAATAGGTGAGAATATAAGTGGTGGATTTGATAGAGCAATGAAATTACTTATTGGCTTTGCAAAGTATCAGATGGAATGATAGAGCAATGAAATTACTTATTGGCTTTGCAAAGTATCAGATGGAATGATTGAGCTTTGCAAAGTATTAGATGGAATTTTCTTTTTTGCAAAGTAATGCTCAATATAGTTATTTGATTTATTCTTATAGACAAAGTTACATGTTTAATAGACAGTGGAAAAAATACTGCAACTCAATATTCATTGCACAAACAAAAAATATATTTGTTATAGGAAGGGTAGTGTTCCTTTAATATAATCTAGGAAGCTGTGGCTAGGTTGTAAAATTGAAAATCTTAGTAAAATTGAAAATCTAGGGTCTAGTAAAAGTGAAGATCTTTCATAAGTTCTACTATAGGGAAAGTTGTGTGTGACACTGACATCACTATTATTTCTTATTACTATCTGAAAATTTCTGCCTATTTTATAAGCAACTTTTTTTCCAAAATATTTATACAGTAAAAAAAAAAAAAAAAAAATAGGATAAGGCAAATGAATGATAATAGTGATGTCAGGCCTTCCCTTGTTTTTTGCATCCTTTCTATTTGCATCCTTCATATGTTCTGTCCATACTCACATCCTGGGGATGGTAAAGCATCTCGTAGTATTGGCGGGCCTGATCCAGGGCCAACTCTCGTGTCATTGTTATGTTGGTCAGCTGCTGTTGTATACTGAAGATGTTGCGGCACATCTTCTTGATGCCATTCTCATTAATACGCCGAATGTGTACCACAGAACTCATCAATATGTTGGCAATGAGAGGTCCCAGTCCTTCAAAAATGTACTGCAAGAAAGAAGGGATTTTGAACACATCTCACTCCTGTGGAATAAGTTTGGTAAGGATCTATCCTCTGTCCAAGTGTGTGTGGGGGTGTGTCTACATGCATGTGTGTTAGTGTGTGTGCATGTTTTGTCTTTTCTCTTATTTACCTTGAAATCCAAGTGTGGGATAGCGAATACAGGATATCACATAGCTGTAATATATAGTTTTGCTATCCCAGTATGCCACCTTATTTATTCATATAACTTTCTTACACAGGTGCTTGCTACATTCATTATGAGGTGTGACCCCAGATGTCTGTCTGCCCTGTCAACACCCATTGAGCTGGAGGAAGATTTCACCATTCTGCTGCTGCCATGTCCCTCACCCCACCCAACTTCCCATATCTTAAGAATAAGTGTGTCAGACTATATAGTGTTGCTAGCTGTGATGCTGGTACATATAGCTGCAGTGTTCCAAGTCCCAGACTCCCTAACTCAGATACTGTATTTATTTATTTATTTTTTTTTTTTATAAAAATTTTAATTTTCAATAAATGTGTACACTTCTCCTGGAGAGTCTTCTTAGTATCTTTAAATCTAAATTCTGAAGTGCTTGCAGTGTAAAAAAATGTTAAAATGGGGGGATGACTGGCTTGGAAGGTAGCTTGTGCTTGGAAGTTCCACAGTAGCCTACCTTGTATCTATCTTTCTTCATGCAGATATGTGGAAATTTGTTGCCAGTATGTCTATTTTGCTCCAAAACTATGCAACATAGGCAGAGAAGGAAATATACAAACTCTTTGAATGAGAGTTCCTTAAGAATAATGCAACAAAACAAAACAAATTATTGGTTTCAAGAATGTGTGTATAAAAATGGTGCCATGACATCCCTGCACCAATGCTTCATGATCACAAGAAGACAACAGAAAACAGATGTCAGGCCAACACTTTCTTGACACCTGTCATTTGGTTTATTTCTTTTTGTTTAAAAAATTGATTTTCTCAAGCAACTTAAGTTTCAAATAATTCTTGGTTTGTATTATGTATATTTCCTTCTATGCCTATGTTGCTCATGGAAAGTTTTATAGTTTTGGAGCAAGTAGCCATACTGGCAACAAATTTTCCACATCTCACGAAGAAAGGTAGGATACAAGCATTATTCTTCGGCAACTCTCACTCAGTTTGTATATTTTCTTCTCTGCCTATGCTGCTAACAAAGTCTATAGTTTTGATCCTATTTTGAGGTAAAGTAGGCAATGACATTACAATTACCATAGAATATCCCTGTAACAATCTATATGTACAACAAAGATTTTGCCCTGCTTTGAAAAGAGTTTGTTGGAACTTCCAAGCCATTTCAGTAGAGTACTTTAATGCAAATGTGTCTTTGTATGACTTCACTTCAACCTGAACTTATGTACATAGTTCAACCTGTAGAAACAATTAAATTAGCAAACCACAGGTACACCTTAGCATATGATTGTGTAATGTAAAATTTTATCAAATGAAAAGTTTAGCACTAGAAATACAAAATGATAGTTTAATCACTTTATCTATAATGACTGACAACTTAAAATCTAGACACAGGTACACCTTAGCATATGATTGGTGTAATGTAAAATTTTATCAAATGAAAAGTTTAGCACTAGAAATACAAAATGATAGTTTAATCACTTTAGATTTTAAGTTGTCAGTCATTATAGATTGAGGACTTCTATCAGAATGGCATTTTACCAGGATGATGGACATGCAATGGTAAACAGATTCTAACCTTGCACTTGCGAGGGTGGAGAGTGCTGGTAAGGGCCTCGTCAATGGTGGCAAGATCCTTGATCAGTTTGAGTACCTCTGTATCTGGTTCCTGAGAATCTAGCCCAGAGGCAAATACACCTCCCCGAGCCACTGGCAGCAGATAGAAGAAGCAATGGAGTCGCACCTAGAAATAAAAAATTTCATATGCACCTGAATCTGAGGTGAGGGAAGGATCATAAGACTGCAGCAGATCAGACAGTGAAACACACACATAAGCCATATCATGGAAATGGGAAAAAGTGAAAGACGACCAGTGGGAATCTATAAGATGGGAGATGGAGTAGAACTAGAAAAAGTAAAAAAGGAAAAGGACTTGGGAGTAACGATGGAAGAAAACAATCAACCAGTAAGCCATATTGATAGAATTTTCAGACATATAATTTGCTAAGGAATATTGGATTAGCATTTCACTACATGGACAAAGAAATGATGAAGAAATTGATAAGTACTAAAATAAGACCCAGATTGGAATATGCAGGAGTTGTGTGGACCCCCATAAAAAGAAACACAAAGAAATTGGAGAGACTACAAAAAATGGGTACAAGAATGGTTCCAGAATTTAAAGGGATGACATATGAGAGACTAAAAGTTATGGATCTACCAACCCTGGAACAGAGAAGAGAGAGAGGGGATCTAATACAAGTTTATAAATTGATTAATGGAATGGATCAAGTGGATAATGAGAAACTAATCCTGAGAGAAGAATATGACATTAGAAGCACAAGATTGCATAGTAAGAAACTGAGGAAGGGAAGATGTCTGAGAGATGTTAAAAAATATAGTTTCCCGCAAAGATGTGTTGAGACTTGGAACAGTTTGATTGAGGAAGTGGTGTCAGCAACGAGTGTGCATAGTTTTAAAGAAAAATTGGATAAGTGTAGATATGGAGACAGGGCCACACGAGCATAAAGCCCAGCCCCTGTAAAACTACAACTAGGTAAATACACACACACACCTCTAAATGCAACACAAGGAGACAAGTGTGAGCCAGCTCTTCAAAGTCCTTGGCTAGAGAGGTGAGGGTTTGCACAGAGGCATCAGACACAGGAGGCACCTCACCAGACACCAAGATACTGGAGGAAGATGACTTCACTGGCAGAGATGCTGCAAATTTGACTATACATCCCCCAAACCATTCCTGAAAGAGAATCTTGTGTCACTGCTGATGAATACAATGAGGTTAGATTTTATTTTACACAACAGACTTAACCTGAAGAATAATATAATCATTATATCTTCCATTTGCAATTATATCTGTGTTGCAAAATATTCCTAGCTTACCCAGCTCACTCACCAAGCTCTCCTGCAAGTGGGCTAAAGTACGCAGTTGGCCTGAGTCAGCCAGTATCTCATGTTGTGGAATCAGCTGATCCCCGAGATTGCCTGTCAATATCTCTGCTTCTTTGCGGTTGCGCTCACCAACCTGGAGAAAAGGGGAATGAGGCTTACAACAGAAATGAAAAATTGAAGGTCTTGACCTGTGAGAAACAACCTAAAATTTTATAGATAATTAAATCATGAGAAGTTGAAGAATATTGACATGAAAAGTACAGTGATACCTCAGTTCTCAAACTTAACTTGTACCTGAATGAAATTTAAAACCCAAAATCTTTGGAAACTGAAACTTTTCTCCATATGAAAATGGCCTAATCTATTCCCAGACACCTGTCCAACCTGTGTCATCAGACCTTCTCATTGCCAATGCTATTGCTCAGAAATCATCCATCCAGACAGGACATATTGGAGCAATGATGTCCTTACCTCCTCTGGATTTTCATCTTCCAGGCAGGAATCTGAAGTGACGCCAGCCTGAAGTGCCCGCCAGTTAGGGAGATCTCTGAAAACATGGGAGGCATTGTCATGACATACCATGTAAGATCTTGAAGTCCAACTAATGGTACTCATAAATAAGAGCATGGCAAACAGGAAAATAGATCATTACAGTAAATGGCACCACAGAAAATAAAGAGAGGATACTGATTAATTCCTTAGTTGGAAAGATTGAGGCAAAAATCTTATGCCACATTCTTGAGTGAAGTTGACAAGATCATGAATATATGTTATAATAATGAAACAGAATATTATCCATAGGAGCAGCTTCTAATGCTTTGATGAGCCCTATAAAAAATGAGCAAAGTAGAAATACCTTCACGTTACTCCATCCTAGAACATTTAATTAAGGGGAAACAACCTCTTTTCAATTCCTTAGCAATGTGTTCCAATATTATTCATCTGATAGATGAGTCTTCCTCTGTTTGTACTCAACATTTCCAAAATGTTTTTACATTCATACTATTGCATTTGTAAATATCTTTCTTTATTTTGTTATTTTTCTAGAACTCAAAAGTTCATCCAGCTCTTCTACCTAATACCATCCAATCTCACCTAAGGAAACGACTGATATCCTCATCCTTGGCCCAAGTTGCAGAGATGATCCTCTTGTCCTCTGAGTCTGGCTGGGTAATGCCCCGGTAGGCAGCCTGACAAGTCTCTCTGTAGCTCATAAGAGTGTTGCACATCCTGGTGACAAAATGGTCGGCATAAAGCGGAAGTGCACCAAGCAGCCATCGCAGCTCTTCTATGATCTGCCACACACTCAGGCTGCTCTGTAATGAAGAAATCACAAGCAGGTAATGAGCACACAAAGACACAAGAAAATGTTTGTTATCCTCTCTCTAACTACTTTCTCTTGATGTATAAATGATACATCAAGGCTGTAATTCAGACCATAATGTAATAGTCAATTAAAACTAGCAGCTGACCTCCAGAAGAGGACGAGACACTTTCAGGGAACGCAGTGTGGCTGGGTCCTTAACGGTCTTCCACAGGTCTAGAGCCTTGGTTGCTTGTTCAAGACGGCTTTCTGTCTCCATGTGAAGCTGGGCAAAAAAGGCATCCTTGATGTAATCTGTGATGAAGACATACAGCGTGCAGTGTGTCCTGGGGATAGAGAAGCTGTGAGAGGAGGGGGAAGCACTGCAATGGTAACAAGTGGCATTGTGGTGACATAATAAGAACTATTCTTGGTACTTTAGCACGTCCCAGCAAGAAATATGAGAGCAAACAAATGCTTAACCTAATTCATTTTTCTACAACACTATAAAAGCCACATTTTTTTTATCTGGTTACTTGATATATTTTATCTCTATGATGTTCAACACTATAATTCAAGAGCTCAAGTTACTAGCAGCAACTATAACCCTTGTGACAAGCCTTACCCAGGAGAGCAGCCAAGTGCTTCCTCTATCTCCTTGATGAATAGCTGCAGAGGATTAAAGATTGCAGTGATATTGTGTGGAGAAGGCGAACACACTAGGACACGCTTCCCCACCTTGCTGCCTCTACCTGCTGTGCTGGATGCATTGCCATCTGTGTGTGCAGGCAAGCATGTGCCAAAATGTTGGTTGTTACAGACCAATAATAAATGTAATATTTTTTTCTTACAAATTAATTTTAGAAAATCTGAAACAAAGATGACCTGTGTCTTAATGATTCAACAACGAATAATATTCTACAGTTAACTCTCAATTAACATGTTTGAATAATGTGATTTGTTATTTAAGGAGATACAATTAAATAATACAATTTATTTGATTAATTGCGTGTTAACTTGACTTAATGATGTCACTAGCACTCTACGCTGCTTCTGGTGAAAACCACACAGAGATGCTCTGGGCCGGGATCCAAGAAACTTAACATAGAATGAAGCAATTTCCGCCCATGAAATGGTATCCATCAACATATAAGTGGACATTGTTGCCATGGTAGTGAGGTTACTAGCAGGGTGTTGGTAACACCCCCTCCCGAGGAGGTATTACTGTCTTATATACACATAAAATGGTCACAAAACAAATTTCTATTACATTTTTACAAGCTTTACCATCAAGAACCATCATGGAACACCGAAAACAAAGTAGGATATTCAGAGGGGGCAATTGTCCGCTGCTGATGAGCATCGGCTGCTTCTTCTTGTGACCCCTTAAGCTTGTGTGTTGCTTTCACCACAATGTGTGTGTTTTCACTCCTCTATTGCCTGCTATAATAGATATCATATCTTTGTATTCATATACGACCATGCCATGAGGATCACCTTGACTCCGTGGCAATGAGTAATAGTGAACTACTGTTGAAATACTGCTTCCCTCGACATGAACTTTTCTCTTTGTAACTTCATCAGGCAGAGGAAGATTCAGTGGTGCATACAATTCGCACTCAAAGCCAGATTTTACTTCACTTACTGATTATATGTACACCAGAACAAACTATTGTTATATTATTGGATGGGTTTTCAAGACTGCCAACACCAACCCATTCTAACCCACCCTAACTTAATCTTACCATCTTTGTTAATTTTTTAGGACATTAGTGACCTACATACATGTTTTGCATGGGTATTATTTTATTTCTTAACCTGACTGTTGGAATAGCTTTTATTTCTTTGCTTTTACATTGCTGAGAAATGGTAAGGTTAAGTTAGGGTGGGCTGGGATGGGATTAGAAAGAGAAAAGTTTGTGGCGAGGGAAGCAGTATTTCAATAGTAGTTCACTATTACTCAGTGCCATGGAGTCAAGGTGACCCTCATGGCATGGTTATATATAATACAAAGATATGATATCCATTATAGCAGGCAATAGAGGAGCAGAAACACAAATATTGTGGTGAAAGCAACACACAAGGTTACGGGGTCACAAGAAGAAGCGGCCAACGCTGATCAGTGGCGGACAAATGCCTCCTCATCTCTTGCTTTGTTTTCAGTGTTCTATGCAAGACCTGACCTGGTGATGTATTAATAGTTTCTTTTAAGATTTGAGTTACAAAATCCCCAAAATTGGCAGATTTCCCAGTGGCTAAGAATGTAACATCCCCGTATCACCATTGTTTTCTATGGGAGAATTATGTTTGAATAACACAATTTTGAATAACACAACACCTCAAGGAAATCAAGAGTTGACTGTATATATAACAGACTATAAAAACACTGACCAGTAACAGATATGTCAAAAGTAACAGTGTCACCGCCGGTCTGTTCCAGCTGCTCCATGAGGTAAGAATTCATGGTCATAGCATGGTAGGATGCTTCAAACTTAAATAGGCCATAAGGTTTAGACCTGAAAGGGAAGAAAGAATAAGTATAGAGATGGTTAATTCTTGTTACTAGCCTTGTCTCTCACTCTAGACACCAATGTCACAAGAAAAATCATTCCTATCAGTGCAACAATATGACAAACAACACATATTCTCTAAACAACAAACTGCAACTTATGCATGTCTTCAGCTATTCAAAGTAAGTTACAGACTTACAGTTCTTAATAACAATAAATAAGTGAAAAACTGAAATATATCCAGTAAATTCATATACAGAGTTTTTAAGATCAGCATGAATTCTTCTAAGCACTGAGGAAGTAAACTGAGTTACATTTTGTTTATTTTTCACTTAGCCACCATTTATCCCACAGTATGTAGCACACCATTGCTGGTCTCTTGTAGCAAACACATACATGCACACTTACATTCACACACACAATATAAACAAACAAGAAAATAAACATTAATTAATCTTCACTTCCTATCATAAACCTGAGATTAAAACTCCTATATCATGATAAAGGACAAAAATCCATTTTATCTCCACCTGGTCTGGGATTCAAACCTGAGACCTCACAAATGTAAGCTCACTGTACTAAGCTACATACAGATATACAAAATGTTGCATTTACTAGACACAATATTCTTCAGATTTCATCTTGCTTTTATACTAACATATCCTAATCTATCCTTACTGGGATAGTATTTTTTTTTACAGCCATGAGTGAAAGCTCACCTTGGAGTCCTCTTCTTTGAGAAGAAGGAAGAGAGATCAGAGGCAGCTTCAGTGAAGGCTGCTGGTGCTTGCTGCTGTCCTGTTCCCAGCTGACTCAAATCTAAATATTCACTTAGCATCACTTGCAGCTGCCAAGTTAAGATAGACCTTAGGCTTGTATATATTGAAGTCTTCTCTTTATGTAAAGCATGCTCACCTCTCTTCCACAATAAAATTCAAGAAGGCTATTACAAAAGGAAACTTTTATCTTACATTCATTAACTTATGGATGTTTATTTTCTTTTTAGAATATTCAATGTTAAGGTCCCAAACAAAACAGAAATGGTTGCTGTTATAATGGGTTTCAATGGCCCATGTCCCTTGATAGTAATTCTTTCCACCCCAAAAAAGAATGGCACATCACAAAAATCAATGACAACATTTAATGCAAGAAATGAAAATCGTTATCAGTAAAAATAATACTCACATATATAATAACAGAAATGTCCTACATCTATAAAAGTCATCCAGTAGTATTTATATGCACCATATTTCAGCATTCTACCTGTGCAGTACATGGAATAATCTTTATTGCAAGTTTATATTACTACTCACTGCAGCCTGAACCTTGGACCACACATCTGGCATGGTGTAAAGCTGCACCTCAAGGCCATGCTTGTCAGCAGAGCAGCGGAGGCTGGCAAGCACTGATCTGTGAGCAGCCACTACCAGTCGCAGCTGTTCAAACACCACCTGTAACCACACACAAAGAAGTGGAGTAAGACATTTCACATTTGAATATTAGTATTAATTGACTTATCTATTTACAAAGCCAGGCAACAATTCTCCACAGGGGGCACAGATATAGCACCACAACCTCACACTTTCATCAAATTTGGTCCCTCATGCAAAAGTTAGTTTCCTGAACAACCATACACCCCATGAGCTTAGACAGTGTACAACTGGCCACAGAGAAGAAAACAGTAGACACCTATCAAAATGTTAATCACTTTCAGTAAGCTCTCAAATCCTTTAATTTTCTATGACTATTTTTGACTCTATTTGGGAACCAGTACCTCAGTTGGCCTTAATTTCTTATGAATTTTATTGTTTTTACAAGTGCCTCTCCTATATATATATATAGAGAGAGAGAGAAAAAGCTATCTTTACCAAGCTTCAATAGCATGCACTGGTCTACCCTTGGCAATTCATAAAGAGATTGTCTCTTCCCTTGCATCTACTCCAATGCTATGACCACAGCAGATGTATAATACTTCATATGGAGTGCCCTGCTTTTTTAATTTGGTCCTGAGGATAAAGCTAAGCAGTGTTGCTAATCACCTATCATCTTTGTTTATAATACTCACTTCATTTCATGAATTTAATTATTTCTCTCTTAATAACTTTTTATGAGTAAGAAAGATGTGCATGTGTGAATGTGTCATGCCTTGCTGACATGCCAGCCTAGTATATGGAGATTTTAATTTATGTAAACAACAAAAAATTTAATGATGAACTAGAATAGCAAAATAAACATTGCGAGCTTGGAAAGCTTAGCAAAATCTATAAATTCTACCTTTTATTGTTATAATTATAATTACGAGTATTTACTTTCCTATTTATTTATCATTTATCACTGACTTCTTTTTTGTGTTCTGAGGAGAAAAGAATAAGAAAAACTATAAACACACCTACTAAAAGTAAACATGAGTGGTGAAGTACCTGTAGCAGCTCCTGCAGCAGCCTTGCCTCCCGGGCATCAGCACGGAGCATAGTTGGAGCAGAGGCAGGGGGAGGTTCATCCTCTGGAGGAGCAGGAGGGTGGTGTTCCACTATCTGCTGTGTGGTTCTTTGGATGATGAGGGCAAGTTCCTTCTGCATTCTTCGGTTGATGGTCTGATAAGAAGAGAGAAGCAATTCTACCAGAACCATACAGATACTAAAACACAGGAGTTATAAATATAATAATTTTAAAGTCCAATGAATAGAATTAATATAAGGACTTCAGAACTGCTTTACATAAGTCTTTCATAAAGACTGGAGGATCCAAGAATGCAACAAGTGAAAGTATTTGGTAGACTCTAGACTGAAACCTTTGTGAGAAATATGATGTCACTACTTTAGGTAAGTGAACAACAAACACACACACACAGAACAATCATAAAACCAAACACCCACTCCCAGTTCTTACCTCCACAGCATCAGGTAGCTTCCCAAGCAAGGCAAGGCACTCCACCACTATCGCCATGAAGTGCTGAGAGTCATCCTCCGGGTTGCCACTCCCACTTACGTCCTCCTGCAACACTTCTCCATCCCCAAGGCCCCTGCCCATGACAAAAGAATATACATAAATAAAGAAAAGAAAAGAAAAGAAATAAAAGAAAATTAGAATAAAATAAACTATAACATAGCACAAAATAAGATAATACATGACACAGATGTTCATTCTCAATTCATTTTTCACGGGAAATTAAATATATATATTTTTTTGTTTTCCCCAATGAAGGATTCCAAGACTAGAAAAACAGCAAAAAGTGGAGAGTTAATCTTTCTCCCCAAGGGAATTTGCTGTCTTTATAAACTTTCAAAACATAAAGTACTTTTCAGAACAACCTAAGTCTGAGTGCAGGGAATGTGCAGTAGGCTGGATCTCTCACATCTCCCTGTTCTCTATCCCATCTCTTCCCTATATCTTATAACATTTCAAGTGTGTGAGAGCTCTGACACTCTTTTCCCTTAAAGCACATACCTAACTTTTCCAGGTGAGGTCATCATCTCCAGGAGATTTTTCCGAGCCTTGTCAGCTTTGGTGGTTGTGCTGGCACGATCAGAACCAGCCCGGGCCAGAGCTGTGGCAGGATCTCGACCAGATCCCTGCCGGCGCAGTGAAAGCACCTCCCGTGTCCACCGCCGGTATAGGTGCTCATGAACCTCCTCTATTAGTGCCTCGTGTAGTCTCTGGAGTAGAGGAGAAAGTTTTTTTTTTTTTTTTTTTCAGTGGTTCAAGCACTCAGCATCAGCTATTTAAATCCCAAGCAAGTCAGGCACTATTTTTGTAAACAATGAATTATTAAGGAAGGATAAAAAATCAAGGTAGACACAAATGGGAGGTAGAACAGGGAGGGACAGCCTCTGCATCGTCCACATTATATCTGCCACAACATAGGAGTAGTAGTGACAAGAAAATTGTCAGAATCTTTTCATTAAAATAGCTTGCAATGCAAGTCAGATCTCTTTGAATGTTTGCTGCTACAGCATAATTCCTTCACACTGTTATAGTTTTAGCGAGTATTAATTGATATTTTGTTAATTCAACAAGAAAGGAGAAAATTGAACAAAAAAAAGAACTTTCATCCATGCATAAAACATTAGTGCACTGCATTTGACAGATTGTCTTTAGATCCTTATTATTTGACACTGATGCATTCCACATAGATAATGTACAACATGTACACATAACATGAATAATCATATTATCTAGTGGAGCACTTCCCTTGTAATGAAACTCTATCTCATAAGGTGAATAATTTATATGCCACAGGACAGAGCTAAAAGATTTATTTTTTCTTACACTAAATTCATTCTAAGTAGAAACAGGCTTGTTACATAGCAGTGAATTTGCACACTATAAAGCTGGAATATTCAAATGTACTGTACAGCCAAACAGGTCCATGGAGGAAGAAAATGATGTGGTACTAACCTCCTTCCTGGAATGTAGGTCAGTGTTGACATCCTTAAGGGCCTCCACCTTCTTTAGGTCTGTGCGCAGGCGTGTGAGGGAAGTGACCAGCAGCTGTGTGGCATGGAGGTAATGCTTCCTTCCCACATAAGCCCCAACACGCTCACCCACATCCTGAACCTCATCTCTGGATAGATGAATAATGAATAATTTAAGGAACATCAGAAAACTGAATTCTTCACAAGTGAAATTGGACATAAACACCTTCTCTCTCTCTCTCTCTCTCCCTTGCATATCTGTCTCTGCCATACATATAGACACTTACATCTGTTCCAGTAAAAGCATAACATGTTTGTGTTCTACTCCCTCCAGCCAGCGCTCCTTCAACTCATCCCGCTTGCAGTGGAGGAGATGTTTGCATGCTGCCAGGTTATCCTTAATGGTGCGGATCCGCTTGCGGGACTCTGTAAGACGTCCAGATACGTCCCCAAAGATCTATATCAGAAAGAATTGTGAGAATGAATGTCAAACAGGGTAAACTTTTTTCTTTAAGACTAAGATGTTCAGCTAAAGTCTACTTATTACATTTACACAATGATACCGACATGTGGAGCTGTGGTTGACAAACTTTTGTAATGTGCACATTAGTTTTACACTACCACTAATTAATTCCAATATCTGAGCAAAATAGCTATTCAGCCAATCTAGAAGCTGACTTTTACTTTATTTCTTTGTTATTAAATGTCAGAATCCTCTTAATTCAAAAAGACAGGATAACTTTATCAACACAAAATAAAAAAAAAACTAAAAATATTAATATAAATATTTAGAGATACCGTAGGATGGAAAGAAATATGAAGTTTTCACTTCTTGAATAAAGATTTATGCAAAACAGTTAACCAAATATCATGCACACACACACACACACACACACATTCCCTATCTATATCTTAGCCTTTTATTCTCAAATGAGGAGAGGGCTGGTCCTTGCACAGCATAGAGAAAATAACTACTAGAATGACTGAACCAAAAATACTAAAATTGTGACGATGGACTCTGCAAGGAGAGTATGTGAAGGTCCAAAGGAACTAAAATGCAAACAATGGGTAACATCTGAAACAATACCAAAACTGTCAACAATTAAAGAAAAAACAAAGCAAAAGGAGCAGTGGAAACATTAACAAAAGAAAAAATTGAAAATTAAAGAAATAAAAGTTGGATCACATGAGTGTAACTCTGATTTTAAATACTAGGTAGTGTCGACCGGGGAAAATCGGACCGTCCAACGAACCGGTACAATTTGGACCGCCTCATTCTTATTTACAATAAATTCATATATAAATTTCTTTTTGAAGTTTTGAGCATTTCACGATAGAAAGTAACTATTTTCACATTTCTTGTGCAGGTTTGATAAAAAAAAATCGATACAGGAAAGAAATTATAATTATATGACTGAAAGCACTGAATCGTAGCCAAAAAAAAGTGCGGCAAAGTTTGTTTACCAAATCAGCAGTTTCGGCGAACTTTGTTGTGGCGGTCAGACGCAGCTAACTATCCTCTTCCAAATTGATGATTATAGAGTGTTTTACCTCTACTTTAACATGATTTCATCAGCAATACTTTATTTAGCTTCGTTTTCTCACAATTAACGCTCACTTTTTGGTTCAATTTACCCGGTAAGGAAAATGCGCCGGGGAAATCGAACCGGTAGTTTTTAGTGCGCAATTGTTTATATTTTGAGAATATGCATTAATATTTTGCCCTGTGCCATCTTTGGCTTATAAAGGGGATTGCTTAGACTCATTATATACCCAATAATGATTATTAGGATAATTAGGGTAATTTAGGAAATTTTTAATGAAGACTATAAGCCTATAAAGGACTTCAAAAGCTAGGAATTGTCCGCTCACTCTCTCTACAGGCTAGCGAGCGATAGTGAGCTCAATAATCTATAGAAAAATGAATGTGAAAACCAATGAGCAGTATTTTTATACAAAAAATCAGCTCCCTGTTGCTCGCTAGCCTGCAGAGTGGGAAGGAAAATTAACGTGACCAGTCTTTTGACACCCTGAGCCTATACCCTGTTTTTACTCAGCTGATCCTCTTTCGTCTGCTAGAGTGCCCATTAGTAATATATATGCATATAATCTGCTTATTATATGCTTATGTATCACTTCATAGGGACCTTATAAAAGTACCTTTCACATTCAGAATAAATAATCTTCTTACTGAATACAATAACTTCAAGTGTTACACCAAAACATTGGCTAAAGTAGCCAAGTAAATGAGTAGGCTATGTAGTCTATGAGTAACAGTTTTTTGTTCTACACTGTTTCTTGCCATTGATTTTGTTATTTTGAATGTGAAAGGCTCAATGTTTATGAAATAAAACTTTTATTTTTTGAGGAATTATATCCATATATATATATATATATATATATATATATATATATATATATATATATATATATATTTGCATTTATAAAGGGTGGTTCAAATTACCCCATGGGTGGTTCAGTTTACCCCAGGTGGGGGTTCACATTACCCCATTTTTTGATAACTGTGAACCACACTTATTACTTCAAAGCTGAAGAATCTGCTATGAATGATTTTTTTTTTTTGTTAGTGATTTAAAGGCAATAACTTGCTTATGTTTTCATAAAATTTTTGTAAGTTTATCTTAATAAATGTGGGAACAGTATCAAAGTTTGTCAAAACCTGGTCCAAATTACCCCGGTCGACACTATGAACTCTTTCCAGCCTTGCCTTCTCACGGTCACGCTGTTCATTGCTCTCGCTGGCTGACAGCGTCCGGATCACTGACATCAACAGCCCACTCTAAGGAAACATTGAAAAAATTACAAACTATGAACAATATAAGGAGACTCTTTCTATTAAAGGTGGAGTACATGACAACTAAATTACTGATTTATTTAATAGGAAATAAAAATAATAAAAATATAGAGATGTACAATTCATCAACTATTTAGCTGCCACGTCTGATTTAAATTTACAGAAGATTTTAGGTAATTAAGTTTATATAATAATAGTGTTCTGAATGTGTAATACCATGCAGTGTTACATTTAGACTAGGCCACCAGCTGAAATTAAATAAAGATGAATCTTACAACTAGGAGGAAAACTATTATTTTCAGTGATTTTAATAGTTTAACAGATTTATTTTAGTCTGCCAGTTGCTTTTAATTGGGAGAAAGGATATGAAAAAAAGTTATCATCCACCACGAGACTTTCGGGGATATACCCAAGCTGGCATGTGTTCACATTTTGTTGGAAAGATTCCTTCATTATTACCTCACCAAGACTCAAGCTTGACAAATGACTCGATATCTAAAGTAAATAACTAATCCACAGCAGCAAACATGACATCTACGGTGCCCAGGGCCACGAAGTCTACCCTTGCTCCTAAACACCCACAGAACTGTCAAATGCAACTTTTTGAGGGCTTGTTAGGTAAATGTTTGCCCTCTTGCTGTGAAATCCCACTTTCTCACGCATGGGGAAATATAAGACTTCTATCCTAGTGGGGTATGTGTCTCCCTTGACCCCTTAATCAATCTAATGGTGTAAGACAGGTGTTTTTGTTGACGTTTTCTCCCGGCCTGTCACAGTGCAACAACAACAACGCTCCACTCAGGACATGTCATCGCCCCTCTAGGTCAGGCATTAGGTTTTATAACATCACAAGTGCTTGAAAATACTATACGCACATTATAGCAAATATTTGAGGCCACGTACCGATTCTTTAGGCGGATGTTTGCCACCCCGGGCAGGTCGCTGGGGCGTGCCTGTGTCTGCCATCTTTGTTGTGTGTTCGAGCTGCCTCAAGCGACACTGGCTTCCACTCACTCCATTCATCTTGACCAATGACTTCTTCTGTATCAGTGGTCTTAGCTTCTTCCATAGCAATATTTAGTGCTCACTCTGAACAACAACCCAAAATAACAATAATATGATAAGAATATATAACTGTTGGCGGAAAAAGTCTATGTACTAAACGACGTAAAGGATAAAGGAAGGGATAACACTTGATTACTTCAGCTGTGGCGTGTAAAACTATGAAATGAGGAAGGTTCACACTTGGCAAATTGTTGTTGGGATGGAATCATTTAATTGTTGGTACAGAGAGGTTTTACGATAATATTAAGTAACGTGTACAAAAGGCTGGCAGTGCAGTCTTCAGTCAAAGGGGAAAGAGTCAAACATATAATTGAGTGACACTGACAATTGACCAAAAAGAACAACCAACAGCGACTGACATCGACTTTGGCCTGTATTATGAAACGCTCTGCTTTCTCACCATCACTGCTTTCCAAAGACTCCAGATGAAGATAATCGTGTTGTTAAGAGTATTTTTGTGATTCTGACGATAGACTGGTAAGGTTTCTAGTTTATTTAATTGAAAAAACTGTCTTGAAAACTCCACTAGTTGTCTTTGTGGCCTTGCAAAATTGTCTTAGTGAGAGGGGAAGGCGTTTCTGAATACGGACTGAAGTCCGCTCTTAGACACCCGTCACTTTTTAAACTTTCACCTGGTAGTGGCAGCCGAAGAACACCACACGCTTTCTACGGACCTTATCCTTCATTGAAACTGCACTGGAGGGGAAGTTATAAACCTGTGCAAGGACAACACTCCAAAAAGTCTGCATTCTTCATCCCATCTGGACCTCAAAGAAGGAACAACCTCTCGGCTCTATAGGCCAAGAAACAACTAAATAATGTACTTTCCGTCCTCTTATTAAGGGGAGAGTACTTTTTTGGTAAGATCTATCCGGTATCTTCAGATGTCTCTCAGTATTGTTAAGGATGGTTCAACCGTGTCAATGTGCGACTGAAATTGCAAGTCAGTAGAGTTTCCGACTAAATATAGGTGCCTAGCGACTGAAGAAACCAGTCACAAAACAAGACCGACATGTTAGTCTTGCTCAGTCGATTTGCGACTTTGTTTACGTTGTGACATCACGGAGAAAGGTTTAAAAAGGTGGTGTCTAGATGTAGAAGATGTTGGAGTTGGTGAGGGAAAAAGAGCACATCTGGGACCCCGAAAATTAATTATATACAGCAAGGAAGAGCTTGCGAAAGTCGACGTTGAAATAGCTGCCACTCTCCAAGAACTATTTCCTTCTATGCAGGGTGTTGTTGGGGGTGAGGATTGAATAGTTGTGACGATTTAATTTGATCGCAATTATGCATGGTCTTTTTAAGATTAAACTACCGCTTCGGCATCGTCGCCGGAGGAAGAAATCTTGTTGTGTAGCTACTTGTTTACATTCACTTCCCGCCAACCAACCGGTACTTCCCAGTCGCTATGTGGGAACGTGTCCCGACTAGAAGGGCTCTGTCAGTACTTCTAGCGACTTGCAATTTCAGTGATCGAACCCGCCTTTAGTCATCTCCACTGGTGTTTCCATGTAGCAGCTTCAAAGTATCAGCAGATATTCCCAAATAAAGATTTTTATTATTTTTGTTCAATTTCTGTGGTCAACTTTTCGTTTAACTTTCCCATTTTCTTCAGTTTTCCTTTTGTTCGGCATTTTTCCTTTCTTTCCATTTTTCCTTTCCTTCCTAGCTTTACCTTTTTTTTTCTCTTTCTAGTCTATTTTTTTCCTTTTACCTACCCGGACGAAGACTGATGCTAGCGCATAGGGTTGAAAGTGTCTCTCTCTCTGTGTCTCTCTCTCGCTTTGATTCAAGAAATTAACAACTGCCATTTCTAACTATCCAATGTTTTCTCCCGTAAGAATATACAAGACCTCTCCGAGAAGACTTGATCCAAAGACTTCCTTCTCTTATCATCACTTTAACTTTGTGAGTAATATTTGAGTTTAAAGCTTATTGGGGAAGGTGTTCACTGGCATGTGCTCACGTGTACTGGCAGGATGGTAACGTATGCTGGCAGCAGGAGATAGATCCCTGACCAAGGGCTCACTAGCAAGAAGCTCACCCACTGGTCGTTGCGGCTGCAGCAACATCGTGCAACAGTAGATACCTACCAGTGGCAGCAAAGAAAAGTTAGCGTCCAGTAGGTCCAAAATCAAGCAATAAGTAGCCAGCGGCAATGTCAGCCTGCGGTCAGCTGTTATGATGCATGTTTCCAGTGGTAAAGCTTGCCATCCTGCCTTGTCCTGTGAACTGCGCCGTAATGACGCCCACCATCTCCATTCTCCTACATTTACCACCACCTTCGGTCCACCAAATAAAATTCCCGGTTTTTCCCTCTTCTAAATTAGACTGAACCATTTTTTTTTTTTTTTTAATTCTCGGAAGAACACTTACAGTTTAGGGCCCACCACCCTCCTCCCAGTGTCAGGAATAGAGATGGGTGTCCCTCCTCGTCAATAATCAGAGCGTCTTATGTGAGAATCTAATTATTTATCTGTATTTTTCTTACCTGTGACATATTCACTACTAACTTCACTTCTCTCCTTGAGCATTCTCATTTACCTATTCAGTTGTTTATATGTTTGTTTATTTGTTTTTTGTTCTCTTACTTTTTACAACACACTTGGCATTTGCTGCATATTTTTGGTGGCAACGTTTAGATTACGCGACCGGTAAGACAGTACAGTGCAGAACCAAAGATACATATATGTATGTGTATATATATATATATATATATATATATATATATATATATATATATATATATATATATATATATATATATATATATATATATATATATATATATATAAATGAGCCTTTGGCCAACAAACCAGAACTTTTTTATTGTTCATACACAAAATATAAAATACAATTTGTACTACGAAACATTGCTGAATCCTGAGCCTCTTGACAGGATGCTCTACTATAGATGTGAGCCATCCAACACGGGTAAACGTAGCTGATAGGAGCAGCTTATGTTGCAAAGTTGTGAACCCAAACATTGATAACAGGAAGTGAATGTACTGACTTATATGGTGTATGATATCCAATAGTTTTAAGTTTGAACTCTGAAGATACAGTAACAAGCGTGATAGAAGTATAATTGGCAAAACTGTTACTGAAAGAAATACTCATTGTAAAACTGAAAAAATAATGGTGGTATGCAGACTGTGTATATCAAAATGAACACGATACAGAAATACCTGTAATCACATAACTTCTGCCAGCATCAAGTACACAAACAGCTTGCTATCCAAAGCTATCACAATTCACAGCTACCCTTCATTACTACGATCTCTTCACGAGTTTAGAACTCAAGGTCTTCTCCATCAGGCAAAGGTGCAAAGTACTCATCCATCTTTTCGGAAGTAATTTCCTCCAGAGTCTTGGGTTTCCATTGGGGCTTGTAGTCCCGGTCCACCAGGACTGACCGGGTGCCTGCCAGAATGAGGTCCTCATCATTCAGTGAATATCAGGCACTGATGAACTCAGACACACAGGGTGAGGTGATCAACAAGTGTACACAGATTCACTATATATATATATATATATATATATATATATATATATATATATATATATATATATATATATATATATATATATATATATATATATATATATATATATATATATATATATATATATATATATATATATATATATATATATATATATATATATATATATATATATATATTAATCATCAAGTACCTAAAAATATGTTCATACAATACGGCAACAGTTTAAACTTTAAAGTTGTCTCATAATGATTCTTAATCATTACTCTTATATACAAACAGGTGTGTATAGTTCATTTCCAATTTCCTGAACCAATGAACAAAAAGCAATTAAAGAAAGATGAAAATACAGTTTACTCACAAAATGGTTACTAATGCTTGTTATTACACTCTAGTTTTTCTATGCATTATACTTAATTTATAATAGACATCCACCAAGTTGATAGGTAATTTTCTCGGCAGTGAATTAAGATACTTCAAATTTGTTATAAGATGCTTAAAACCATTTTCATATTCTGACCAGGTACAGCAATCTCCATGCGGAGTGAATACTGATCGTGCATACCTGAAGTATTCTGCATACCTAATGGCCATCTTATCCTAAAGAAGACTACACTACACTTTGATCTTAGCCAAAACGCCGAAAAGCGATTATCCTAAAGAAGACTTCAAGATTATTCACATCTAACTAAATAGTGCAAGGATAAAAAGCATTGCAGAGTGAGAACGTAACAGTGAAAAAACACAGTGAGTCAGGCAATCATGAAGAATAAAATAGATAAAAAAAAAAAAAATATATTGGATCAAATGCCACAAATTATGACACACATTTGTAAGTTCACACACAGAGAGAGAGAGAGAGAGAGAGAGAGAGAGAGAGAGAGAGAGAGAGAGAGAGAGAGAGAGAGAGAGAGAGAGAGAGAGAGAGAGAGAGAGAGAGAGAGAGAGAGAGAGAGAGAGAGAGAGAGAGAGAGAGAGAGAGAGAGAGAGAGATTGGGGGATTATGCACTTATTAAATAGTGACTGTTACACAGACCTTCAATGAAGTTATGCCCCTTATACAAGCGCTTCACAGTGCGGTACTCCATGGCGAGGCACTCCTGCAGGGTGAGGCACGCTCCTCGCTCCAGCATGTGACACGTCAATTTCAGAGAAAGTGGTGGCATCCTGTTAAGGGTTTCCAATTGCTTCAGTGCCCACTCAGAACCATCCTGGGATAAACAAATAAAGGCACTCATCTCCCAGATGTAGCTACTAACTGTGGTACCTCAGTCTGCAAGTATCCCTACTTTTCAATAACTAAGGTAAATAAAAAACAAGCTGGGAGTGAATATTTGAGTTACGAGAGGTATATACAGTACATCATGGTTTCACTATTATCAAACATAAATTCTATCTATCTTCTGCATTCATGTCCTTATTTATGAGATTATAATCATGTTCCTTTAAGGTTTATTCTTTTTCCATTTTGCTAAACTTGGAATTTCTTTTTTTGGCGGAGCATTTGATTAAAAAATTCGTTGGAATTTTCCTTTCCTCATCTTGTCTTTCAAGGCATCAACAACTCAGCATATTTCTGACATTTACTGTTTTTCTTGTTCTTAATTCCCTTCCTCACATAACAAAAACTGCTTTCTGCATCTCATCTTCACTTTACCTTTTGTACGTTATCTCTTTGTCACACTATATAAATATATAATAGGAAAATAAATGCAAATAAGTACCTTCTCCAGATTTCCAAAAATCTCTTCCACAGTGGCACCGGAGAAGCAGGACTCAATCTTAGGGAGCACCGGCTGCAGGGAGAAGGGTGCATCCTTGTTGAATGTTGCCTCCTGCAAAGATTTTCACGTCTGTCAGAACTGTGGCCTACAGTTCTATAAAAATATGTTACCACTAAGAAACTGATAGAGCAGGGTTCGTTTTCAAGAGTTAGAGAATGGAGAATATCAATTGCATAAGTTAATTCTATTCTCACAATGAGTTATTTCCTTACACACGACTGGTCTTGTCATCTTGTTACGCGAGCTTACTCGTATTACTTTTAAGAGTACCACTGGCGCAAAGGCAAAAAAAAAAAAAAAAAAAAAAAAAAAAAAACACCTGGAAAATAAAAGCCTACATGGGTGCCAGTTCTCAAAAAGATAGCCAAACAGAAAAAAGAATACAAATGAAAGAAGATAAGCTTCTTAAAACCTCTCTGGAAAGAGTTCAAGTCATACGAAGGACGGAATACAGAAGCAGGGCACGGAGTTCCAAGATTTACAAGAGAAAAGGATGAATGATTAAGAATAGTGATTAAGGTTTTCATTAGAGAGCTGGACATAATATGGGTGAGAAAAAGTTGAAAGTCTTGTGAAGAGAGGTCGCGAGAGGAGGGGTGTAGGAGTTACCATAAAAGAAAAAAGAGTAAAGGATGTGTGTGTTTTGTATGGATGTATGAAGAGTTGTGAAGCAAGTTATCTTCAGAAGACAGGTTGTGATTATCCCTTGTGTTGTTGGATACAAAGGGAGATGTTCAGAGAGTTCATAGCCGGGTCACTGGATAGTCCACAACATCCCCCCTCTTATACAGTACATGCTGACCCATTGCTGCAGACCTCACTGAGAGCCTCTATCGTTTCATCAGGTATCTATCGCCTGTTCGGACTCACTGAGACAGACTCACCTTATGGAACTTTTGTAATACAGCAGCTACATTCTCTGGGTTTGTAAATCGCAAGTCCAGTAAGGATTCTTCTAGTTCTGCAATCCTTGCTCCGTCACACACATGAGTGGCTACACCTGCCTTTAACACATCTGGTCCTTTTAGTCGATGACCTAAGACAAAAGTGATCAAGTGACTATGGACTGAAAGCACAGATTATGATAATAATCAACCTAGTACAATGAAATCTTTTTCATATAAAGTAAGCTGGTCAGGACAATGAAACTAAAGTTAAGTAAGATCTGTTTTCACTTTCGAAAAGATATGTGACAGTGTCCAGAGATGTCTTGACATTTCTCTTTTTAAAATCAAAGTTAAAAAGAAGCGAAAAGGCAAACACAGAAAGAATATTCCAGTTCACCATTGAAAGAATTTAAAGAAAGAAAATATTAACAAGAGAGAGAGAGAGAGAGAGAGAGAGAGAGAGAGAGAGAGAGAGAGAGAGAGAATGAGTAGAAAGTCTTAATGCAGCCAGGCTGAAGAAGGGAGGGAAATAAAATCAGTGAGTTCTGATAAGAATGAGCATGAAAATAATGATAAAAGATAGCAAGTACTAAGATACTGCGATAGAATGTCACAGCATATTGACAGTCACTTAGAGGAAGAAAAGGATAAGTGTTAATATGAAAAGAAAATTCTGATAACAAAGGCATGTTAATATAACTCTCTCTCTCTCTCTCTCTCTCTCTCTCTCTCTCTCTCTCTCTCTTCGAGCTCACCGGTTAGGGCTAGGTATGTTCCCAGCCGTTCTCTCAATGTAGGCAAAAAATGGGAACCACCAACATCAGCAGCGAGGCCAAGGCATACTTCTGGCATGGCGAAGATGGTGCGTTCTGTGGCCACCCGGTACTGGCCATGCACAGAGAGGCCAGCACCGCCGCCCATGGTGAAGCCTGCACGCACAGAGGAAATATTATCATGGTGCACTTGTGTAAAAAAGAAAAAGACATAGAAGACTAGTATCACTATGGAAACAACAATAAGAGAACACAACACTCTAAACAACAGAACATAAGGATAAACAGGAATACATTTCTCCATATACAGTAATAAATAGACCAATGGCGTGTATTATCAGAGAAAATGTTGCGTTAGATAAATATTTAAAAATACATTGTTACATTCTTATTATATGCATAACATAATAAACAATCACTTATTTTCTACAAACTTGTCTTTCACCCTAAAGGTCTGATTTCCTTACATGATAAATAATCATGCAACCCTTCACTGAAATGTACATTGTAATATTGGGGATGCATGAGAGTCAGTTCACCTCTGAATTACTTGTTAGTCATGTTTCTTTTGACACTCACCGACTTTGCATTATTTTGATCCCTTGAACTAGTTAACACTAACCTAACTGTTCTCTCTTGGTCTGCACACATATATGAATATAAACATATAAATTTCAATTCAACTTACTGCCATCTACATTAACTGAATGTTACTGGACTCATCTGGATCACTATTATCCACCAACGATGACTAACTAATTCAGGAATTATGATCATAGACGGAAAAAATGTCATTACAAAATATTACAAATACCAAAATGCCAAGCAATATATAGTTCATACTATAGAGGAAAGGCGTAGTTCATACTTACCATCAATGAGGGCAATGTAGGGGATGCGAAGAGTTCCTATGAGGTAGTTAAGCATGTACTCGTCACGGAAGAAATACTCTCCCAAGGCATCTGGCTTACCTATTGTCTCAACAACAGCTCGCACGTCCCCTCCTGCACAGAATGCCTTGTCTCCCGTCCCTAAAATAACATAATTGTTGGAGGAATGGGGCCTGACATGATAATAAAAATAACACTTATTTTTGTGCAGAATAAAAAAATGAAAAATTGTTCAAGGTCTATCAGGAAGAGAACACACCAACCTTTGATGATGACTAATTTCTTGGTGTTCTTCCATTCCCTGAGCCGAGGATGGATGAGCTGTACCATTTCGTGGTTGAGGGCGTTAAGTAACCTAGGCCTGTTGAGGGTAATGACACCCTTATCCCCCACCTCATGTAGGATCACTACAGGCTCGGAAGCTACATGCATAGTACGGGCGTGCAGCAATAGCGGGCGTACTACCTCGGTGCTCAGCCTCAACGACCTCAACTGGCAAAACGACATCCTGGAAGGTGAAGTAAAGGGACATAATAACATCAGGTGATGATGCCACCTGGAGGTGTCAAGGCAAACACATCACCTCAGTGCACTTCCTCACCAGCCACACTCAATTCATTGTCACATTGAGCGAGTGGGGTAGCTGGGGTGTAGCTACACTTCTATGTACTTGTACTATCGGGAAATCTCATACCTAGTGTTGCGTGATCAGCGAAAGTCAAGAAATCGGCTGTAATGCCATTTATTGAAGTGTTTCAATCTGCAATATCAAGTATTGCTAAGCACAAACTACATAATAAACTACCATTATAAATGCAAAAGCTGACAGGTTAGTAGCCACACGAACATATACTCGAACTACCACACAACCAACAATAGTTTGAAATTATACGCAAAGTAGAGGCAGAAAGTAACCATCCCCTTCCCGGCGGCAGGGTAGATGTATCAAAGAAAAAGTAATCTTTTTATAGACTCTGCCGGCTTTCATCCATACGTCTATATATAACTTTCCCGCAAATGGGCATTCCAGATTGACATTTATATATAGACTCTGCCGCGAAACTGAACAAACAGTTGAATCTATATATAGATATATGTTATTTATGGTTGATTGATTATAATGTATGTCAATATATCTTTATGAATTATATGAATGTTTGGAGTTAGTCACACCCATTGCAGAGGTAATGTTCAGGTCCCAGGACTTGTGACCTGGATGTAATTTATTTCCATTTTTCTTTATATTTTTTTTCACGTACAAGTTTTACACAACTATCTCCTGTAAAGGGAAAAGGTTCTCTCTCAACAGTTCGTTGACTTTGCCAGTTACTATATTGAATATCATTCTCAGATTCTGCTTTTATTCAGCATCAGTCTGACCATCTGGCTCAACTTTAGGCTCTGATTCTGTATCAGTGGAAGCACTGACACGAGTCAGAATAAAAAAAAATCATCATCTATATCCTTCACTAATAAAACCGTCATTTCTTCCGGATCAAGAGTTCTCTTTCTCCTTGACATGATAGACTAATAAAAAAAGAAAGTAAAATAATGCAAAAAATCCCAATATTAGCTTTTAAGTATAACACGTCCACAACCGACAAAGCACAAGCGGTGACTGCCTTTGAGAGACAATGTTGCCAAGTGTCTTAGTATTTGAAATAGTTTATGTGTGTGTAGCACAAAGGGTGATCCTCATTAAGAGGCAATGTTGGCAAGTGTCTAGGTATTTGAGATAGTTAATGTGTGTGTAGCACAATTGGTGACCTTCCTTGAGAGGCAATGTTGGCAAGTGTGTGGGCACTTGAGATACCAAATAATGATCTATTTTATAATTTTTGTTACTTGTAAGAAATCGTCTATATATAGACCAGGCCACAGTTTAGTGCGGTAAAACCCTGCAAAGGGACTGGCAATTACGTGGGCCTTTTTTCTATTTTTGTTGCCCTTGGCCAGCTTTTCCCTTTTACATAAAAAAGAACAAACGTCTATATATGGACGAGCCGACAAAAACTCCCAATTTCGAAACATCTATATATAGGGAGGCGGTGGCGTAGTGGATAAGGTGGTGAAAATTTCAGATTTCATGAAGCAGTTTTACACCAAGATACAGCAGTGTCAAAGGAAAGAGTAACACCTCAACAACATTTTTAGCAGTGTTGTATAAATCTGATGTGGTGTTATCTGTGTAGAATTCATGTTCAAGTAAGGTGAAACCGCAAATATTAAGTCAAATTTTGAAATACTTATATATATTTTTTCAAATGAAATATGGGATTCATCATCATCATTATCGTCATCAACATGTCATCATCATCATCATCGTCATCATAGTCATAATAATAACAATAGTAATAATAATAATAATAAATGATGATGATGATGATGATGATGATGATGATGATGATGATGATGATGATGATGATGATAATAATAATAATAATAATAATAATGATGATGATGATGATGATGATGATGATGATGATGATGATGATGATAATGATGATGATAATAATGATAATAATAATAATAATAATAATAATAATAATAATAATAATAATAATAATAATAATAATGAAAATAATAATAGTGATGATGATAATGATAATGATAATAATACTAATACTAATACTAATACTACTATTAATAATAATAATCACCATCATCATTATCATCATCATTATCATCAACATTACCATTAGCAACATCATCATCATCATCATCATCCAACATTATCATCATCATCATCATCATCGTCAACATATCATTATCATCATCAAAACAAATCATCCTCAACAACATATCATTAACACCATCCTTATTATCACCATCATCATATCATCTCCATCATCATCATCATCACCATCAACAACAATCATCATCATCTCCATCATCAACATATCATCATCATCATCATCATCAACATATCGTTACCATTATATTTCAAAATTTCAAGTCAATTTATTTTTTATTCCTTTTCGGATCACACGCTCTTTATTTCCACCTCGTATTTTTACTCCTCTCTCTCTCTCTCTCTCTCTCTCTCTCTTAAGTACGTTACAAACTTGGAGGAACTTGAAGATAAAGAGAAGGTAGACAAAGAGGAAGAACAAGAATGAATGAGAGGGGCGGGAAGTTAGAATGAGGAGAAAAATAACAAAGAGGGGAAAAAGACAGAAGAAAGGGGAAGGACGAATGAGAGGAAGGGACGAAGAAATAGGAAGATGAAAGTGGGGAATGAGAAAGAATTTGAAAGAGAAAGGTGAGAAAGAGGAAACAAGAACGAGAGCAGACTCAGGCCAAGGGGGCGGGGCTAAGTAAATCAGCTGAATGGGGGCGGGGCAGGATGAGGATGATCGGCTGCACACAGCTGCTTCTCACTGCATTTCTTGCACTGGATCCACGTGACTACTCCGCCGGAGTCCGCCCACCCTAACTCGGCAGCGAACCACCAGAAATCCACAATACATGGTACTTAATATAGCGAATAACAAATATGGAAACAATATTAAAGTTTACACAACTGGTACAATATTTTATATGAAGACAGACAAAAGTAATACATAAATAGGGTTAACAAATCATATACAATAACCCTTAAATGTACATATCGTCACAGACGATAAATCTGGTAAAAACCTGAGTGATGAAAACGTAAAACCTGGTTGCACTGTTTGCTTCCAACTTGTTTGCTTTGGTGCAGGTAACCAGGTTACATTGGATTCATGCAACCTTGTTGGTTTGGTTGCATTCCTTGGTAGCCTGGCATCATTAGGTCCCACCTTGGAAGCTAGACGATCACTGTTTTTCTTTGGTCCACCATTGGTAGCCAGAGAATAACCGTCATCCTCTGGTTTTCCCTTGGTAGCCAGAGAATCACTGTTAGCATTGGTAGCCTGGTATCCTTTGGTCTCCACTTGATAGCCTGTCATCCCTTGCCCCCCACCCTGGTAGCTAGATGATCAATGGCCAGAGGATCAATGTCAATCTTGGTAGCTTGGCATCCTTTGGGCTCTCTTGGTAGGCAGAGAATCAATGTCATCCTTGGTTCCCCCACTGGTAGCCTGGCATCCTTTGGTCCCACTTTGGGAGCCTGAGGAACACTGTCATCCTTTGGTCACCCTTTAGTAGCCAGATGATCACCGGCATCCTTTGGTCCCTCCTTGGTAACCTTGGATCACTGGCATCCTTTGGTCCCTCCTTGGTAACCAGACGATCACTATCATCTTTTGGTCCCTCCTTAGTAGCCAGACGCCCACTGTCATCCTTGGTTGCCTGTCATCCACTGGTAGCCAGACGAGCACTGGCATCTTTTGGTCCTCCCTTGGTGGCCAGATGATCACTGCCTTCCTTTGTGCCCTCCCCCCCATGGTAGCCTAGCATCCTAGTTAGCCAGACGATCACAGTCATCCTTTGGTTCTTCTTTGGTAACCTAACATCCTTTGGTAACCGTCTGGTAGCATCTAACCTGAAGGCATTGGTTGCAACGATCACAATGCTGCGGCACATCCCCCTTTTTTTTAATCGATCAAACAATCAGCGTTTATTAGGTATCCTTCTCGAATGGCCGCGCTCATTGGGAATACTATCAGGTATACGTATATATCAACACGTCCACGTATTATTTTTCTCTCCTCCATTCTTTATGATAAAGACGTGTAGTAGAATACGTAGAATATGTAGTAGAATAAATACTGTAGTACTTTTGCTTTAGCCCAGTCTTACTACCAGTTATTCCTAACATGGATCCTTTACCCTGAACGTGGGCAATGAACTTAGTACACTATCTCCATCATCCGAGCATCCTCTGCGCTGCGGTACATGGATTCATTATTGTTGCTAACTGAATTATCTAGTCTACTGAAGGACGATAAACGTTGCTTCTTTTCCTTCCGGATAAAGACATGATAGAAAATCAGTTACAACAACAATAACAATAATAATAACAACATTGATTTTAACACCAACACCTGTACTGCTCATACCAATACTACTACTACTACTACTACTACTACTACTACTACTACTACTACTACTACTACTACTACTACTACTGCTACTATTACTACTACTACTATTACTGCTACTACTACTACTACTACTACTACTACTAGTACTACTACTACTGCTATTGCAACTACTACTACCAATAATAATAACAGCAACAGCAGCAACAAAAACAACAATAATAACAACAACAACATCATCATCATCATCATCATTATACCTGCCCACAATGCAATCTCCGTTTGAAGGTAATCGAAAACCATCGGACCAGTTTCATATTGTCCTCAATACCTTTTCATACATTTTCCATCAAGATCTTATTACTCTCTCTCTCTCTCTCTCTCTCTCTCTCTCTCTCTCTCTAACTGGCTGTCTTATTTTTTTTCATCTTTATTTCTTTCAATTATTTTCCTTTATTTCCTAACAAGCTCTAGTCATTGCGGTCAAACAGTATTTTCTTCTTCTTTCACCTGAAGTATTTCACTTCATCCATCAAGTTTTCTCTCCAGATATCAAGTTTTCTCGTTTTTCTTAACCTCTAAGACTCGCTTTTTTTTTTGTCTTTTTATCCATTCCTCGTTTTGTAAATTCTCCCTCTCTCTCTCTCTCTCTCTCTCTCTCTTTCTCTAGGAATTTCACTCAATTTTTAATATTAATTCCCGAATAATATTCTACATATTCCCACTTGAGATGTTTTCTTTTTATTCTTTCTAATGAATTTTTCCTTTTCCTTTACTTCTATTAATCCAATTTCATTCTCTCTCTCTCTCTCTCTCTCTCTCTCTCTCTCTCTCTCTCTCTCTCTCTCTCTCTCTCTCTCTCTCTCTAGGCTTTTATTCAGAGTTTGCGCTAGAGACAGAAAAAAGTTAAAATATGTCACTGATTCCTATGTTGAAAACTAAACGGAAATCGCATTAATCGACGGAAAAAGTGCTAGTGTGACACCGCCTTTAGGAGAAATTAACAACTGCCACTTCTAACTATTCAATGTTTTCTCCCGTAAGAATATAAAAGACCTTTCCGAGAAGACTTGATCCAAAGACTTCCTTTCCTTTTCATCACTTTAACTTCGCTGGAGTCAGAAGGATTTAAAAGAGTTTAGGTGGTAATTGGTTGCAATTCTTGAGCGTCACAACTTCGGGCGCCTCTTCGGTCCGCATTCAGACATGATTTATTCTTCCGCGTGGGCTGTGTTGTCAATGGCGAAAGATATATCAAGCCGGGTTCTCTTCAGCTTACGTTTTTCTTTTTTTTTTTGGTGTGGAATCTGTGTTAAAATATCTCTGGAATCATTAAAACACTCTTGAAAACCTCTCTTAACCCCTTCAATACCATGACGCGTTTCCATGTTCATTCTACTTATTATCTGGTGATTTCATACAGCTTCAGAGACTCATGTGTGGGATTAAAATAGTGAAGACTGTTGCCGTTAATTTTCTGACCTCCATATACTGTTCTAATGTCAATAAAATCATCTAATCGTACACAAATCTCAAGGCGAAAATGTATCCCAGTAGTGAAGGGGTAATCCGAACTTACATCATGGGAAAAGTAGTCGAGATGAAATACTGTAAGGTTTGAGAGGAATACAAATGGATGTTAAATGACAATACGCTTCTGTTCTGTATGCTTAATTTTCTTTTCTCTATCTAGAGTATTTTTTTTAACAGGGTACAGTGCAAGTTGTTATTCAGGCGCGTTATTATGATTCTACTAAGAGCTCAAGTGGTAATTTTAGTGTTCTCATTCTCTAAAGGGTAAAAACATCGTGAAAACCATGGTAAATATCTCAGTGGCCTCACTTTACGAATATTTTTTCATCTGTTAGTGTTCAAGGAGCTCAAGAACATGAGTCTATGTCACCACTACACCATTTGATTGAATTCTAATGTCCTACCAACGAGACGAGAGAGAGAGAGAGAGAGAGAGAGAGAGAGAGAGAGAGAGAGAGAGAGAGAGAGAGAGAGAGAGTGGGGGCTAGTTACAACAGAAAAGTATAACCTACAGCTGGTATTGTGTGTGTGGGAAGACAGTGTTTTCAATGTTTCAAGACACTGCTTTATTTTTTTTGTTCTGCCTTTATTTATCATTTATTTTTTTAGGTTTTTCATTAGATTTTTTCTTCTCTATCTTCTCTTTTATCCCTTGGCCAATTAGCCTCTTGAATTAAAAGAAAAGAATACAATAACAATAAATAGACACGGAATGAAAAACCGCATCCCAATTTTCCTCACTCACATCTCTCATATAATATAACCGTTCTTCCTGATAGATTTACGTTTTCTATTCCCCTAAACGTCCAGTCACTCGGCCAGCAGAGCGGAGAGCGACTTTAGATTCATCAAAAGATATTACAGGTCGGTGCCATGTTGAGTCGTCCATCACGCGTCACTTCCTGAGAATGTGCTGCAGTCTTGGGCCCCGCACCATAACCGAGACACCATTACCAGAACCTCCATCACCTGGTTCACATTCACGCCCCACGCATCTCATCCCTTCAGTCACTGCGATAATTATATTCTTATTCTCTATTTTGTACTTATACTCAATGATCTGTTTAAGTAGTTATCACTCTATCTGTCTAAACTTTAACGTTTATGTATAGAGGAAGACCGGCCAGAGAGCATATAAATAGAAGTTCATGTGTCAAGAGAGCCGGCACTAGTGAAGACTCATTAGAGGGAGAGAGAGAGAGAGAGAGAGAGAGAGAGAGAGAGAGAGAGAGAGAGAGAGAGAGAGAGAGAGAGAGAGAGAGAGAGAGAGAGAGAGAGAGAGAGAGAGTTCGAAGAGGTAAGATGATCAAAGTTAACCTCTTTCCAACTTTCTCCCCCAAAAACCTTCCAAGACATGAAACAGGCGCGAGAATGTCACACACACACACACACACACACACACACACACACACACACACACACACACACACACACACACACACACACACACACACCAAGTAAACATATCTTTGTAGGTAAACACTGTTATTCCGTAATTCGTTTATCAATCTAAAATGAGTTCGATAAACAAACAAGTGCGTACTAATATTAGCGGAACACAAATTATTGCACCGGTGATATAAGACACACCAAACAATATAAATTATTAATTTTATAGCCTCAAAAATTCAACTTATCAATTTTATAGCCTCAAAAATTCAACATAAGATTTGTCTTTGGGTTTTGCATATGATTTTCCAACAAGCAGCGATAGATTACTAACTTTACAATATCATTACGTTGTTTGTTTTTCAGCAGCAATGACTGTCCCCAAGCATACAAAAACCCTTTGCTATTTCTCTCTTGATTTTCGGGGGATAGATATCTTCTATCTTATGTAATAAAATTTCTTTCGATTCTTCAAACTGATATTGTTAGTTACAAGAAACACAAAGATATGAATCCCACATTTCAGAAAGCAAGATTTCAAACTTGGATTAGTATAAATTTTATTAAGCAAAAAAAAAAAAAAAAAAAAAAAAAAAAAGAAGTGCAAAGTTTTTGATATTCACGTTTCCAATAAGTACATTGATACTTTGTCTAGCATGTCATCATATATACAGAGTTATTCAAGAGAGCTCTAGGCAGGGACCATCCTTGACGCTTGTTTCTGCCTGAAGACATGATTTTTCTTAATGATCATTTAGTGAAATATTTAATTGGATAACTCCATTCTTTTCGAGTTAATTATTAGTTAAAATATTGGTCCTTATGGCTCTGTCACCAGAAACATCAATTTCATTGATTCTGTATTTAACAAAGTGGAAGATGTGGAGGAACGAGAGACGACAGCCTTGCAACTTGAGCAATGATGACGGGGCGCCAAGAAGATCGCTCAAATACTTGTAAGCACTCATTTCCTAAGTGCTGAGTTCTATGCGACTGACTTGTTGCATCACTGAAGATACACATCAAATATTGAAAACAAAATTAATAAAATTTAACACTCTACGATTTCGTCTTACACGAAATTGAAGAACTTGTGTGCTCAGCGAATACGCCGTGGTCGCCCAATATCGTGTGAGTTCTTCTCACGTTGAGGATTCTTAGGAGATTTGCGAGATTCCTTTAAACGTGAAACTTTTAAAGTTGCAGAGTGCTCCAGGTCTAAGAGTAAATGCATGGGCCTTTCTAACACAGCTGGTGGGATGGTGGTAAGAGAGAAAAACCCTCCTTTCAGCATCTGGTGACCTGGTGGTGATGAAAACATGATGAGAAAAGAAAAAGGGAACTTTATACTACAGGCCTTACGATTATTCTCTCTCTCTCTCTCTCTCTCTCTCTCTCTCTCTCTCTCTCTCTGTCGCGTAACGTCACAATCCTGGTCTGAAAACCACTTCCTCACCCTTGTTCAAAGTAGTTAATTATTTGGTATTTCCACGGAGGACTTGGTAGCCAGGATGCAGCAGGTTCGAGTCGTGGAAAGCAGTTTAGACTTTTTAGCTAAAGTTTGGAGTGAGTCTGGCAGTTTGGGATGCTCTGCTACGGTCTCCTGAAACATCTTGTTCGGAAGTTGCACGGGAAGCAGAAAGGCGATTATTCAACTGAAGGAGAGAAAGGACGTGCACTAATGAAGATGGTGAACTACGAGATTTCCTACTGTGTGAAGTTTTATAGTCAGAATACCGAAAACACACACACACACACAAAAAGAGAGAGAGAGAGAGAGAGAGAGAGAGAGAGAGAGAGAGAGAGAGAGAGAGAGAGAGAGAGAGAGTATATGGACATAATTTTTCATCAACAATTCATTTCCACCCACTCAAGAGGAGCGTCAGCATGGGAGGAGGGTTAGCCGCAGGGTCCTCACAGCAAGTCGGCAGTCGATCGCACATGGTCTGCCGCCACCACACTTTCGTATCCTCCCAGTTTAACAGCCCGTTATTTATTATTTTTTTGTGGTGAATAAATATAGCACGCAAATCTGCTAATGTAGAAATTTCCAATCTCGTTTCTTCATTTTCGTCTTCACTTCCAGCCAGTGTCGGAACATGGTGTCATCATATTATTGCATATGATAACTATTTCTATCTTAATATTTACTAATAAACTAGGAGAGGAAGCAGTAAGTAGACTCTAATCCCAGCCGGTATTATAATGCTAGCACCAGTGGTTCTCAGGTTGGGGGTCGAGAGATTGTTTTGAAGGAACGGAACGGCGCAAATAAATCATCTAAACAATATTGTGTTGTAAAGGATGGACTGGTTGGTTTCTATCGCCACAATAACTTTCATATTTTCTCCATTCCCCATCCTAGGACACTCATATGTGCGTGCATCTCCTTCATTCCCTCTCTGCATGTGAACGATACCGTGTGCATGCATTCCCTTCATGCTCGTTTGCGATAACGTTTAGCTGTTCTTACGTTTGCTTTTCCTGTGAACGTTGATATGGGCGTGCATTGCTTTGATTCCTCCTCCTTGTTAACACTCATACACTGTGCGAGTATTCCCTTTCTCTCCCTGGGCACGTCACTGTTACCTGCGAAGCGTTAAACAACCGAGCGGTGTGAGTGAATGCGTTAATAATAGTCCAGAATGAAGGCAGGAGCTTCAAAACTAGAGCGTGGATGATTGGTGCTGTGTGTGGCGGTTCTCATGTTGTTCATGCTTGTCTGGCTTCATGGATTCCTCGCCGTGATAGAGTGATTGCCACCGCGGACTCCAAAACACCTAATCATACACATACCGTGAGGGAAATATACAATGCAGGAACAGCATGAAAACTTTTTTTCTTCGGTTTGTCCCAACGAATTTGAACCACACGTGGCAAAAGGGTTTACTTCGAATGCTCTTCCTGACGCAAGCCTTTCCATCAACCTAAGTCTGGAACCGTGACTGAGCTGTACCGGCATGTTCCCTCAGCAGCTGGGGAATCGGCAGCGAGCAGGTACCCGAGAGAAATCCAGACAGCCAGCCGAGATTCGAAGAGGAGGCACTCTGTAGGATAGACGCGTTACTGGCCGAGCCAACGCGTTCACTGTTAGTCTAAGGTTTATTTTCCATTTCATCCTACCTATTCTTTCTTTCTGCTTTAAGTCTCATATTAATTTTACACTTAGTTTAGTTTTTATGTCTAGTAACTTTATTTTTATCATTTATTTATTTTTTTGTCGTTCAGTTTTTATGTCTAGTAACTTTATTTATATCATTTTTTTATTTTTTTGTCGTTCTATCTCTTCTTTCCATGCCTTTTACTCCACATCTGTCTTTATCAACTCATCTTTTTCTTACATTTTATTATCTACTTTTCTCCATCGTACTATACTTCAATGCCTTTCTCTTTATTTCTCCTATTGTGATTGGTAGCCGTCTCCGTTGTTTACGTCTACTTCATCCCTTATCTCCCTCCTTTACTTCCTCATCCATCACCTATCTCCACATTTCCTCTCGCATCTTATTCTTCCTCATTTTTTCTCCTTAATCACTCCATCTCCTCATCCTTCTATTTCTACACCTTTCCTGTCCTCTCCGCTTCTATAATCTACCCAACCTCATTCTCTTTCATTTTTTAGTATTTCTCCACCTCTTCTTACCTTTCCCAGCCTCTCCATCAAGCAAGATCTTAATCCCCAGCGATCCCCTCCAGCAGGTAGTGCTTCTGTGGTCTTTGGTATTCAACAATAACATTCTCTTCTCGCCGTCACCGCCTCCTGCCGTATCAGGGAAGCCGAGATCGAGCGAGGGCCAGGCAAACGGAACATGATGAGACCAACGAAGAAACCTTGCTTATGTAGTGGTAGTGGTGTGTTACGTTCACCGGTTAAACGGGTAAGATTGGCATCGGGGAGCCGGTGAACAATAACAATAAAAAAAGAAAAACCACTGCAGGTTCAACTGGTGAGGATATGCAAAAGGGGCACTTAAAAAACCTATTTTAATAAACCAACAATGAAACTGACACAGATATAACATGAAACATCTGAAACCGATATACACATATACCAGAAATAAATACAACAATAAAGAACCCAACTTGATACCTAACAATAATCCTAATCTTATATGGAGGCAATGTGGAAAAAACGGACGAGGGGAAGTGCTACTTATGCGGTGTCGCAGTGGTGAAGTGCTGGGTGATGGTGAAACCCACGGTAGTCCAAGAGGCGTTGTGTTCACTGGTTGAGGCCTGGACCTCGACTGACTTTCCAGAAAGCCGAGCTTGCTTTAACACTTCCGCTGGAGTCCAATGGGGCCGCGTGAATCCAACTTCGGGACAGTAGCGGGGCTTCATGAGACGGTGACGTGGAGGGTTCACGAGACGGTGGCGTGGAGGGTTCACGAGACGGTGGCGTGGAGGGTTCACGAGACGGTGACGTGGAGGGTTCACGAGACGGTGACGTGGAGGGTTCACGAGACGGTGACGTGGAAGGGGAGGTGGAGAGGTGGCGAACGAGGTAACAAGCGGAGGAGGTGATGGTAGTGGAGTATGTTACGGGCGGGCCGTAACATTTCCTCCCCCCTAAGACCTCCGTAATGGGCTCATGAAGGAGGTGAGACGGGAGATCTTGATAAGGCGTCGGCGATGATGTTGTCCACCCCCTTGATATGGTGGACTTCCAAGTTGAAGGGTTGAGTTAACAAGGCCCACCTAAGAATGCGTTGGTTTCGGTTCTTCATGGCGTGAAGGAAGGCCAGAGGGTTGTGATCGGTGAAGACCTTCGTAGTTTGAGGACCAGGATGAAGGTAGCACTCAAAACGTTGGAGCGCCAGGACGAGTGCCAGAGCCTCCTTCTCGATGGTGGAGTAGTTGAGTTGGTGTTTCTTCAGCTTGGCGGAGTGATAGGCGATGGGATGGAGGATGCCGCTTGTGGGGTCCGCTTGGAGGACAGCACCCACTCCAACGCCACTCGCGTCCACTTGTAGATGGAAGGGGCGGAGTGATCTGGCGTCCAGACCACTGGCTCCGAGGAGAGGAACGCCTTGAGATGTTGGAAGGCTTGGTCACAGGTCGGGGTCCAGTGGAAGGGGACGGAAGTGCTGATAAGGTCCGTCAGGGAGGCGGCCAGGGTGGAGAAGTTCCTACAGAATCGTCTGTAGAAACCAGCCATCCCCAAGAACCTCATGAGAGCTTTCCTGGTGGTAGGGACAGGAAGCCAAGGATGGCCTCCACGTTGGCTCTCTTGGGGCGAACCTTGCCGTTCCCACCACATGTCCCAGGTAGACCACCGTAGACTTCCCGAAGGTGGACTTGGCCAGGTTGATTGTAAGCCCGGCTTCCTGCAACCGACCCATCAGCCTCCGAAGACGGGTCAGATGTGTCACCCAGTCGTCCGAAGTCACCACCAGGTCGTCCAGATAGGCAATTGTTCCCTCCAAGTCCTGGGTGATGTAATTTATAGCCCTCTGGAAGGTGGCGGGAGCATTAGACAAGCCGAAGGGCATCACTGTATTGGTTTAGCCCGAAGGGGGTGATGAAGGCGGATATCATTCGGGCCTCGTCCGAGAGGGGAATCTGGTAGTAACCTTTAAGTAAATCTATAGTGGTTACAAATTTGGCTACTCCTATGCTATCTATAAGGTCCTCTATCAAGAGCAATGGGTAGGAGTCCTGTCACGGTCGCCAATTGTTACGTTCACCGGTTAAACGGGTAACATTGGCATCGGGGAGTTCACTGGCATCGGGGAGCCGGTGAAAAAAAAAAAAAAAAAACACTGCAGGTTCAATTGGTGAGAATATGCAAAGGGGCACTTAAAAAACCTATTTTAATAACCCAATAATGAAACTGACATACATAGATATAACATGAAACAGACATACACATATAACAGAAATAAATACAACAATAAAGAACCCAACTTAATACCTAACAATAATCCTAATCCTGTATGGAGGCAATGTGGAAAAAAAAGGACGAGGGGAAGTGATACTTATGCGGTGTCGCAGTGGTGAAGTGCTGGGTGATGGCGAAACCCACGGTATTCCAAGAGGCGTTGTGTTCACTGGTTGAGGCCTGGACCTCCACTGATTCTCCATTTTTTTTTTTTTTTTTTTTTTGGCCATCACCCTGTCTTGGGTATTAGGCCATTTTTATTTCTTTGTTTTTTTGTGACTTATATTTCTTTAGAATTTGGTCTTTTATTTTATTTTACATATATACAGTTTTTTATTGGTTTATTTATTTATTTATTTTATTTATATAGTTATCATTATTATTATTATTATTTATTTATTATTTTTTTTTATTTTCTATTTATTTTTTTTTTTATTTTTATTTCTTTTTTTTTTATTCTTTTTTTTTTTATAAACAAAATATCCACACACATTCTCATGCACGCTTCATTCACACAAGGATCCTATACCTATCTCAAAACTGTTGTCCTTTGTCAGGGCTTGCTTTAACACTTCCGCTGGAGTCGAATGGGGCCGCGTGAATCCAACTTCGGGACTGTAGCGGGGCTTCATGAGACGGTGACGTGGAGGGTTCATGAGACGGTGGCGTGGAAGGTTCACGAGACGGTGACGTGGAAGAGGAGGTGGAGAGGTGGCGAACGAGGTAACAAGCGGAGGAGGTGATGGTAGTGGAGTATGTTACGGGCGGGCCGTAACAGGTGGTTGTGGTGAAGGAAGGTGTCTGGTGGTAATGTAGAAAAGGAATGTAGATGTTGCGGTGACGGGGAGGGTTCGTGGTGTGGTTAGTGTCTGGTGGGGAGCTAGTGTGGCGGGAAGATGAGTGGTGGGTGAAGGTGTGGCATTAAGGAAGGAAATTTAATCAAGAGAATGAGATGAAGCCTTGCGCGAGTCTTCCTTCTGATATGCAGCTTCACGTGCTGTGTGTGTGTGTGTGTGTGTGTGTGTGTGTGTGTGTGTGTGTGTGTGTGTGTGTGTGTGTGTGTGTGCTGCAATCGTAAAACAAGTGTTCTCCAACAAGTCATGCAAACACCATAGCTGCCAATTCACGGATACCACTAATAGAGTAGCTCATCACACTAGCCATTACTGTTATAGTTAGTTCCTTGAATGTTACCGCTCATAGTGTTGCTGCTACTATTCCGTCTACGATATTCCTATTTTTTTCAGATTTTTCAGCAGAAAGTGAACATGTAGATGAGCTACATTATATTGGTGTTAAGTATTTTCAATGTACATCGCGATACAAATTTTGCGCTGCAGGACTAAGAGGCTGAAATATGAGTAAAAAAGAAAAGACTGGCGCAAGTGATGGAACGCGAGGCAAACACAGAGCACCATAGCGTAGGGGTGACAGAAGTCTCTCCTCTCTTTCCGGGTGCGAGACAAAACTAATAATGTTGCGTTGCACTGAAAGGCTCCATGAGCGTATCAGATAAAACTCACTGCCTAGGTTATGAGTATATTAATGGGAATGAAGGTAATTTCATGTATACAATGAGTGCATCCATTAACTGATAACGGGTCTACGGAGAAATATGCTCACATTATTTTCAGACGTGATTATTTTAGTAGTTTGGATGCACGGCTTTTGGAAGTACACTTGGGGAAAAAAAATATGTGCGTGACTGCTGATCAGCGTCATGTTCTGCTTCGAAGGCATCACTTAAAAATGCATTTGAATAAACAGACAAGTTGCTGCTATAGTGAGAATACAGAGACAGCTGTTGGCACAAGATACTCTGCAGCGTTTCATAGCCACATATTACCGACCGCTACACATATTGATATATATATATATATATATATATATATATATATATATATATATATATATATATATATATATATATATATATATATATATATATATATATATATATATATATATATATATATATATATATATATATATATATATATATATATATATATATATATATATATATATATATATATATATATATATATATATATATATATATATATATATATATATATATATATATATATATATATATATATATATATATATATATATATATATATATATATATATATATATATATATATATATATATATATATATATATATATATATATATATATATATATATATATATATATATATATATATATATATATATATATATATATATATATATATATATATATATATATATATATATATATATATATATATATATATATATATATATATATATATATATATATATATATATATATATATATATATATATATATATATATATATATATATATATATATATATATATATATATATATATATATATATATATATATATATATATATATATATATATATATATATATATATATATATATATATATATATATATATATATATATATATATATATATATATATATATATATATATATATATATATATATATATATATATATATATATATATATATATATATATATATATATATATATATATATATATATATATATATATATATATATATATATATATATATATATATATATATATATATATATATATATATATATATATATATATATATATATATATATATATATATATATATATATATATATATATATATATATATATATATATATATATATATATATATATATATATATATATATATATATATATATATATATATATATATATATATATATATATATATATATATATATATATATATATATATATATATATATATATATATATATATATATATATATATATATATATATATATATATATATATATATATATATATATATATATATATATATATATATATATATATATATATATATATATATATATATATATATATATATATATATATATATATATATATATATATATATATATATATATATATATATATATATATATATATATATATATATATATATATATATATATATATATATATATATATATATATATATATATATATATATATATATATATATATATATATATATATATATATATATATATATATATATATATATATATATATATATATATATATATATATATATATATATATATATATATATATATATATATATATATATATATATATATATATATATATATATATATATATATATATATATATATATATATATATATATATATATATATATATATATATATATATATATATATATATATATATATATATATATATATATATATATATATATATATATATATATATATATATATGTTTCAGAAATAATGCCAGGATTTTGATCTCCATTTATTCAAAAACTAATAATGACAAAAGAACAAACTGTAGTGCTATCAAAAGCAAACCTGATGGCAATTTATCCCTTGTCTAAGTGAACTTCTTGAAGTTCATGTTTTCAGTATGAGTGCCGCGTGGGTTGAAGCATGATTTAAGGCGTACACAGAAATTCTCATAAACTTTCTGGCATGTCCCTGACCTCAGTCCTCCTGATTTTTGGTTCTGGGGAGCTGCCAAGGCTGAAGTCTATGCCAACAAACCATCAACACTCACTGAATTAAAGCAAAATGTGGAGGCATACACAACCAGTGTGACCCAAGAGACATGCCAGAAAGTTGGTGAAAATTTCTGTGTACGCCTTAAATCATGCTTCAACCCACGCGGCACTCATATTGAAAACATGAACTTCAAGAAGTTCACTTAGACAAGGGATAAATTGCCATCAGGTTTGCTTTTGATAGCACTACAGTTTGTTCTTTTGTCATTATTAGTTTTTGAATAAATGGAGATCAAGATCCTGGCATTTTTTCTGAAACACCCTGTGTTCATATATATATATATATATATATATATATATATATATATATATATATATATATATATATATATATATATATATAAAGAAAGGAACATGGAAAACAGTATTAATTCTTACCCAGCCTTGTCACGTCATGGTGAAGGTTGTAAGTCTCAAACTCAAGAACAAAAATAGAAAATAATAGATATATACTGTTACGGATTTTTCTTTCTGTTGCGCCGGCGAAAAAACGGTTGGGATGATCGTTGCATGTTGTGGCTGAGGCTGGGAAGCTGTCCCTTACCAGCTGGGTGGTTTAAACGATGGCACCCTCGGCAACACAGCAGTTGTGGAAATCGTTAGAGTATTAAGTTGAGTGTGTCACGTTGTCCATCTGTACTCATGTTATCGGCAACGGTGAGTCTATCGCTGAGGCTCACACGCACTTACTGACCTCCAGCAAAAAGTATCTAAACTAGCGCCTGTTATGTTGAGTATATCGAGCCAGCCGTTCCTTCATGGGTCTGGGAGCAATTGATCGATTGTATCAAAGCACCGCGATGATAGGAACAAATAATAGCGCATATCATATCTTTCAAAATTCTAATAAATACAAGATAAAAGATAAGAAAAAAAGAATAAAATGGAAGGTAGGTATATATGTAAAGCAACACCAACATTTTAGCATTAATGAAGCACCACGGAATGGCGAATGATTTTACTAAATCTGATAATGTAATAAATATTCCCCCTCCTCTCTCTCTCTCTCTCTCTCTCTCTCTCTCTCTCTCTCTCTCTCTCTCTCTGTGTGTGTGTGTGTGTGTGTGGAAACTTCTCTCTTTCTATTCTAATTTCCTCTTCCTTTTCTCTGTCTTCCTGTATATTTCGATTTCTTTTTCTTTGCGTCTGGAAAGTTGTCTATTCTAATTTTCATCCTTTGTCTCTGTCTCCATGAAAAGGCCCTTGTATATTCTATTTTTTCCCCCTCTCTTTTCTCTGCTAATTTGGAAAGCTAGCTGTCTATTTAAATTCACTCGCTCAGACAAAAAAAAAAAAAAAAAAAAAAAAAAAAAAAAGATAAAATAAGCAGGAAATTCATGGTGCAATGGACAACATGAGGAACGTTATCTGCTTTGTCTAATCTCCTCTTCTCTTAGTACAAAGGTTCCGATGGTCCGTTTCTCGTTGTTTTTCTTAGTAATCCTCAGTAATCCCAAGCCCACGCTCTCACTGACACCGAAGCAACGGAATCTTGGCCATTTTTTTTTTTTTTTTTTAGCTATTATATTATTTTTCGTGTAAGTTTCATCATTGTGTCTAAATTTGTACATAGTTTTTTTGGGGGGAAGCTTAAATCTCTCTCTCTCTCTCTCTCTCTCTCTCTCTCTCTCATCAGTCTAAGAACTCAGAAAATTCAGTGTGTAACGAAAGATACAGTTTCCTATTTCCTTTCACGGACGCCGCGTCTTGTGAGCAAAATGAGAACTGATGGTCTTTTCTAACTTGACGAGAAAAGGAAAGGAAGGAAGAGGAAGAGGATGAAAAAGAGAAGGTGAATAGTAGGAAAGAAGGGAAGAGGAGGAGGAGGAGGTGGAGGAGGAGGAGGAGGAGGAGGAGGAGGAGGAGCAAAGGAAGAAATTGTTCGAGAAGTTGCAGGAAGAGGAGGAGGAGGAAGAGGAACCTACTCCATAAATAGCTCAATGGAGAATGCAGGCAAAAAAAAAAAAAATGAAAAAAAAATGAAAGAAAAAAAAGAACCGAGATCAGACGAATACAAACGAGATAAAAAAAAAAATCACTTCTCATCATCGCATGTGAGAAAACACCTGCTGCTTTCACACACACACGCACACACACACACACACACACACACACACACACACACACACACACACACACACACACACACACACTCCAGACATTCACCTACACAGAATTTAAAATCTTGACAATACCTTCTTATTCCTCCTCCTCCTCCTCTTACTCCTCCTCCTCCTCCTCCTCTTACTCCTCCTCCTCCTCCTCCTCCTCCTCTTCCTCCTTCACCACTTTCTTGCTCTTCATCTTACTCGTACAACTCATCTTATATTCTTTCTTCCTTCATTCCTTCTTTCTTGTTCCTTTTTACCTTCCTCCTTCTTTTCCTTATCTTCTTTTTTCTCCTCTTCTTCCTCCTTATCTCCTCCTCCTCCTCCTCCTCCTTCTCCTCCTCCTCCTCTTTCCGGCACAGAAGGCAATATAGCACGGCTTCGGGCGGACATCTGGAGTGATCAGTTGAAATTGATAAGCGTGTCTGTTAACTCCATGAACTACAGCTCCAGTTAACCCGTCCCCCTCCCCTACCGCTGTTTTCTCTCTCTCTCTCTCTCTCTCTCTCTCTCTCTCTCTGTTATATATTAGTGTGTATTGACTGGCAGTGTGTGGTGATGCTCGAGTGTTGTGTGTGGTGGTCATGGCGATGAGAGATGGTGGTGGTTGTGGTGGTGGGCATGTGGTCATGGCGGTGGTGATATCAATAATAATAATAATAATAATAGTAATAATAATAATAATAATAATAATAATAATAATAATAATAATAATAATAATAATAATAATAATAATAATAATAATAATAATAATAATAATAATAATAATAATAACGACAATAACAATAATAACATTAAATAAAAGCCTTTGGTCTATCAGATTCTTTTTGTCTTTCGTTATCTGTGTATTTGCCTGCTCTTTCACAGCAATAAGGTAAAACTTTTTGGATAAAACTAACGCCATTCAACACAGATATCTATAGGAGTAGGCAGTAGTCACCTGCCGCCCGGTGGAATACTCCAGGAGAGGTACTTACGGGGATGTAGGCAGTGCTGCAGACTGAGTGATTCCCCGTGTCCTCTCTTCCCGGTTCCCTTTGTGGTCTCATTTATACAATTGAGCAGCTGCAGCCTGCCCTCTAAAGACAACTTCTACTACTTCCTACACTACACTACAACACCTTACACTTTTACACTCTCTTCAAATCAAAATTTAATAATGGCTTCACCACGCCCTGCCTCGGAGTCCCCCTCTGGGGAGGGGACCATAAATGTCCCCAGGTCGGACTGCCCTCTGCTGTCGACCTTGGGTGTCTTGACACTTCATCTAATACTTTCACTATCAATTTCTGCAACATTCGTGGCCTTCGTTCTAATTTTCAATCTGTGGAACACCACCTCTCCTCTACTAAACCTCATCTTCTCTTCCTAACTGAAACACAGTTGTCTGTGACTACTGACAGCAGCCCCTTTTCTGTTCCCTCCTACTTGCTCTATCCTCATTTTCAATCCAAAGCTGGATGTTGCGCATACGTGCGTAACGACACCACTTGCTCTCGTGCCCACAATCTTGAATCTTCAGAATTTTCTACCATCTGGCTAAGACTTCAATGTCACTCTCTAACTAAATTCATCTGTGCTGTATACCTCTCACCTAATTCCTCTGACTATGTAAAATTCTTTGACTATTTGACTTCCAAGGTGGAGCACATCTTATCTCACTTTCCTTTGCTGAGATCTCCATTTTAGGGATTTCAATGTTCACCACCAGCTTTGGCTTTCATCTTCTTTCACTGACCAACCTGGTGAACAAACCTTCAACTTTGCTATCCTTCATGACCTAGAGCAGCTAGTGCAGTTCCCTACCCGTATTCCTGACCGCCTTGGAGACACGCCCAACATTCTTGATCTTTTCCTAACCTCCAACCCTTCTGCTTACTCTGTTAAACTTTCCTCTCCGTTGGGCTCCTCCGACCACAATCTAATTTCCGTTACCTGTTCTATCACTCCAGTGCAGCCTCAGGACCCGCCTAAGCGGAGGTGCTTCTGGCATTTTAACTCTGCTAAGTGGGAGGAACTAAGGCAGTACTATTCTGATTTCCTTGGGATGATTATTGTTTTCATGTCAGAGATCCTTCTCTTTGTGCCGAGCGCATAACAGAGGTGATTATCTCTGGCATGGAGCTATACATTCCTCATACTTTCTCTAACCCTAAAGCTAAAAAGCCTTGGTTTAACTCTGCTTGTTCTCGTGCTGTCAATGATAGAGAGGCGGCTCACAAACGGTTCCGTAGCCATCCAACTGCTGAAACTCATGCCCTATATATTTCTGCCCGTAATCATGCCAAATCTATTCTCCAACTTACTAAAAACTCTTTCATCAATAGAAAATGTCAAAGTCTTTCCAATTCTAACTCCTCTCGAGATTTCTGGCATCTAGCCAATAATATCTCTAACAACTTTACTTCTTCGTCTTTCCCTCCTTTACTTCATCCAGATGGCTCTACAGCTGTCTCTTCTTTCTCTAAAGCTGAACTCTTCGCTCAAACCTTTGCTACCAACTCAACTTTGGATGATTCTGGGCATATTCCTCCTACTCCTCCACCCTCTGACTACTTCATCCCTAAAATTAAAATTCTTTATAAAGACGTTTTCCTGGCCCTCTCTGGCCTTGATTCTCGGAAGGCTTACGGTCCGGATGGAGTCCCTCCTGTTGTTCTCAAAACTGTGCTTCCGAACTCGCTCACTGCCTGGTCAAACTCTTTCATCTGTGTCTCTACTTCTATTTATCCTTCTTGCTGGAAGTTTGCTCACATTCAACCTGTCCCTAAAAAGGTGACCACTCCAATCCTTCTAACTACCGCCCTATAGCTTTGATTTCCTGCCTTTCTAAAGCCTTTGAGTCTATCCTTAATAGGAAGATAATGAGGCATCTATCAGCTCACAACCTTCTCTCTGATTGCCAGTATGGTTTCCGTAAAGGCAGATCTACTGGTGATCTTCTTACTTTCCTAACTGAATCTTGGTCATCCTCTTTAGGGACTTCGGTGAAACCTTTGCTGTCGGCCTTGACATATCGAAAGCCTTCGATAGAGTCTGGCACAAATCTTTAATTTCTAAACTACCCTCCTACGGATTCTATCCTTCTCTCTGTACCTTCATCTCCAGTTTCCTTTCCGATCGTTCTATTGCTGCTGTAGTAGACGGTCACTGTTCTTCCCTAAAACTATCAACAGTGGTGTTCCACAGGGTTCTGTCCTATCACCCACTCTCTTTCTATTATTCATCAATGATCTCCTAAATCTGACTCAATGCCCTATCCACTCCTATGCTGATGATACCACCCTGCATTATTCAACAGCGTTCAACAGACGCCCAACCCAACAACAATTAAATGACTCAAGGCGAGATGCTATAGGACGCCTAACTTCTGATCTTTCACTTGTTTCTGATTGGGGCAGAGAAAACCTGGTTTTGTTCAATGCCTCAAAACTCAATTTCTACAACTATCTACTCGACATAACCTTCCAGACAACTATCCTCTCTTCTTCAATAACACTCAACTTCCCTCTCCTCTACATTAAACACACTCGGTCTATCCTTCACTAAAAATCTAAACTGGAAATTTCACATCTCTACTCTTGCTAAATCAGCTTCCAAGAAGTTAGGTGTCCTATGGCGTCTTCGTCCATTTTCTCTCCCTCCCAGCTGCTTGCTCTGTACAGGGCCTTATCCGCCCGTGTATGGAGTATGGCTCTCATGTCTGGGGGATCCACACACAGCTTTACTAAACAAGGTGGAATCTAAAGCTTTTCGTCTTATCAACTCTTCTCCTCTAACTGACTGTCTTGATTCTTTAAGTCACCGCCGCAATGTTGCATCTTTATCTGTCTTCTACCGCTGTTTTCATGCTGTCTGCTCTTCTGAACTTGCTAACTGCATGCCTTCCCCTCCTGCGGCCTCGCTGCACAAGACTCTCTACTTCTTCTCATCCCTATTCTGTCCATCTTCCTAATGCAAGAGTTAACCAGTATCTTCACTCCTTCATTCCCTACACTGGTAAACTCTGGAACTCTCTACCTGTGTCTGTATTTCCACCTGCCTATGACTTAAACTCTTTCAAAAGAGGAGTGTCAAGACACCTCTTACGTTAACTGGACCCTCCTTTTAGATTTTTTTGTTTTTTCTCTTTCTCCTACTTTCCTTTTAACAGGGCCTGGCAACCAGCGGGATTTTTTTTTTCCAACACTTTGTTTTCCCTTGGCCAGTGCCCTTGTAATGTAAAAAAAAAAAAAAAAAAAAATTGAAAAATAGCAAGATTTAAAAAAATGCTTAGTCTCTCAAAAGTTATCAACACAAAAAATATAGTTTGGGAGGGAGAGGGCGTCTGAGGTGCTGGTTTTCCTCCAAAACATGCCTTTTTAGAATCAAGAAAGAGGCGCCTCGAGCAACTGGATAAACATATTTTTTGGGAGGAAGCGGATATAACATAGTCTGCTTTAATCCCTTACCTGTCCCATGCAAAAATCTGGAATCTGTAGGATGCATGGAACAGCTTGAAGAAGTATATAATAATAAAGATCTAAATAAATGAGTAAGATAAAGCAAAGTTATTTTTAGCGAGGCGAGGAGCAGAGTAGCCAGGGTTTGATAAATAGTGGAGAGTCTGAGTGCTCTGTTCAAACTTGGTAAAATATTAATGTGCAAGTTGAAGACACAGCAATGGTTCACAGTGGAGTGTCATGCTGCACTCAGGCTCGTATTCTCAAAAAAACTTCTGTGTTTCACCTCCACTATTTCAAGTTTGCACGAGTTTTTAAGGTGCTTTTCTTGGTTTTAGAAGCAGATTGACATGATTTCTGCATTATCAAATGAAGAGACACTCTTGAAAACCCTGCTAATCATCTCTGTGGCCTTGAAAACAGTCGTGGTGAGAGAGTAAACCGTTTCTGAAAATGGACATCAATTCTATTGATCTCAACCTCGAGGCTATGTTGAAAAAAAGTGCCTGGAAATTGAGATTAAGTTACATATGACAACGGATGTGCACGTGAAAAGACAGCAGGCAAACACTGACCATTCCTCACTCACCTTATTGAGCCTCAACCTGTTCAAAAGTATGTCCTAAAAGTATGTCCTTCTGTGTCTTAATTGATGACCACTTTCCCTCTCTCTCTCTCTCTCTCTCTCTCTCTCTCTCTCTCTCTCTCTCTCTCTCTCTCTCTCTCTCTCTCTCTCTCTCTCTCTCTCTCTCTCTCTCTTCCCTAACTCCTTCCCAAGAAAAAACAACAATTTCCATGATGAGTGATAAAACAAAAGCAATAAAGCCAACTTGAGGCAAAGCAAGGTAAGGCAAGGCGAGACAAGGCAAGGCGAGGCAAGGCGAGGCAAGGCAAGGCACAATCACAGCTTTACCTCAAGTGATAAGCAAGAGTGTACATAGGTACGTAGCAACTCGTTGGATCATCACACCCTCCGCACATCTGAAAACTCCATCACATGCACGGCCAGGTTGCGCCCACAGCCCCACTTCACAACCCTTCACTTCATAACATAGGAATCAGTGAGAGAGAGAGAGAGAGAGAGAGAGAGAGAGAGAGAGAGAGAGAGAGAGAGAGAGAGAGAGAGAGAGAGAGAGAGAGAGAGAGAGAGAGAGAGAAAATGTGTGTGTGTGTGTGTGTGTGTGTGTGTGTGTGTGTGTGTGTGTGTGTGTGTGTGTGTGTGTGTGTGTGTGTGTGTGTGTGTGTGTGTGTGTGTGTGTGTGTGTGTGTGTTATCAGGGTGAGCTGACAAGCAGCACCTTCCTTCCCACAGGTCTCCAGCATCAGGGTTCATATCACGTTATAGTAATGCCAGAACTCACCCTTGCTCCAGGATCCTTTTTTTTTTTTTCTCCTCACACTTTTTTTTTTTTTCATCGAGGGGAATGGAGTCTCACACATCTGGGTGCATATTGGTTATCACGCTCTCGATCCTCTGCACCCCCATCCGCCAACCGGAAACTATTCCAAGCACTTAAAACCACCCATGCGAAAGTAAAAGTTACATGCTTGGTGTTTTTATCAGATGGGAAGTATGAGGCCGCTGCCAGGGACAAATCTTTTACTGCCTGCGCTACCTACTCAGGGTGCCAATGCTCCTCACGTCTTTCTGCAGAGGTTCCCAGCCAGGCACTCGAGGCTCACACGCATCGATGTACTTGATCTCCGTAACCACACTGCGTCCTTGTTGTCTCACGTCTTCTCAATTAGCCGAGGCGGGACTTATTCGGTTACTCTGTCTCCCGGTGATGGTAAAACAACGCGTTCCAGCCTTCAAAATGTAGGTAGCTCTGAAGTCCCTGCAGCAATATTGTGGGCCAGCAACATTGTTTCCTCGATGCAAGATCTCCATGCAGCCCTCACACCACTAGGTCGCCTCCCTGCTCGTTATCTTGCATCCAGCACGGATCTGCGAATGCTGTCCTCTTCCCTTTCTGTTCCTCGGAGGTGATAACATACGCTGTCCGTTGCAGGATAAACCCTTTGCATAATAAAAGGCTGCATACTAGAACCAGAAACTTGGAATTAAACCATGTTTTGTTTAGCGATCATATAACAATAACATTCTGAAAAAAAATATGCCCCCTACAAGAGTCTTCTGTGCATCTCTTGTCTTTCGCTCCATTGATATGCATTGTATCAAACATTTTACGCATACATTAATAGGGACACTTTGTTATTGACAATACGAAGGACAAAGCATGGATCGGCCCTCTTCCAAGTTGGTGGCGCCTGCAGGTCGCCTTTACCTTCCTGATACGGTAATAAGGTACACAAACTTGCACGCCTGTGATTTCTCATTGGATTAGGAGCACGATTCCCGCCCTGCCTATGACTGCACCACCTTGTCAGTTTTAGCCGCCCTCTCCTCTCTGCGCTGGTCCCGCGGCTCACTGCACCCTGCTATCGCGCTGCTCCCTCGCCTACCACTCCCATCAATAAGCTCCTGAAGCAAGCAAGCCAGCAGGAAAACAAGCACACACACACACACACACACACACATGGCAAGGGACAAGAAAGACACAGTTCTCTATTCCTACAAATATTCCTGGTATTCCTGACCGTTTGTAATCACGCCATGTGCTGATTGAAATATGTAGAGACTGTAATTTGCATTCAGTCTGACCATAACTACCATAACTTTCAACGTTCCGCCAGACACGCAACCTCCTACCAGACACGCAGCGGAGCATTGTATTCCTAGTAATTTCCTCGGCTTACCTCTCGCATCTAACACCCTCTCGTGAAAGTTGCTGGGATTTTCAAGTGCATTTTCGTGATTACAGGAATAGTTCTACAAGGATTTTACACGATAAATAAGAAAAAACAAAGAAAACTCTACTGATTATCTCCGCGACCTCTGTAGATATAGTTCGGATGAGAGAACAAAGCGGTTACGAATATGAGGCTAAATATTTTGTTACCAGCCAATTTTGTATGCTGTCATCTGTAAGGCCACCATTTTGAGTCACTGTTTGAGTTTCCTGTCGGTTCACTTCGGCTGGTGAGGAGGAGCAGCAAGGGACGGACGCCATGCAGATTAAGACTCACACTTATCAAGATTATCTATTTTTTTTTTCGAACGCTATAGATTCCATCCGCACTAAATCAAATAATACTCAGGTTAAAGTTTACAGTACAGTTTTGAAAGAGAGCACTGACAACGGAAGGAAAAACTGAGTTATCTATAGCTTTCAGTGTCTGTAGTTGCAGTTAGGTTCAGTACAATAACAATCTACGGTCATTTACTTTTTTTTTTTTATTTATACCATGTGGGCTTTTCATGGGAATTTATGGGCTAAAGGAGACACTTTTTGGGGTACCTCCTATCTCAAAGGTCAGCCGCTAGGAAACCGTGGCCCCGAGTGAGGAAGCCCAACCTACACTCGGACCGTGGACAGGATTCGAACCCGTGCGCTTGGAGACCCCTCGGACCCCAAAGCACGCATGGTTCCACTGTACCACGGGACGCATTTTCATCATGAGTTTTGTGTACGATTAGACGATTTTATTGACATTAGGAAGGGTCTATGGAGGTCAGAAGATTAACGGCCAGAGTCTTCACTATTTTAATCCCCCACATAACATAAGTTTCTGAAGCTGTATAAAATCAAGAAATAGTAACCAGAATGAATATGGAAACGCGTCATAGTACTCAAGGGGTGATACTCAAGGGTGATATAGCACGACGTATCAAAGCACAAATAAATTCTATAATGAGGAGAATTTCAGACAAAAAAAAAAAAAAAAATCTATGACGATGATGATAATGGAGAGGTAATAAAAATGATACTGGATGATTGAGAAAGGTAGAAAGATGAATAGATGGATGGATGGATATATAGATAAATAATAAAAAAAGACTTTGACGAACATGGTAATAAATAG